>NC_086446.1:179189125-179503875 GCF_028390025.1 Pseudophryne corroboree
CTCCCGATGTCAGTGAAGAGGCCGGCCTCCGGCGGATCCCGGCTGTCGTCCCGGCGACCCCAGTGCTTCGTGCAGGCAGCCGCCTGCACCTGGTCCCTCTCCCCGCCGGGTGAGCACGGAGCACCTCCCGGCGCACACGATGCCCGCCGACGGGAGAGCAGCGTGGAGGGCAGGTTACGATGAGGTTACGGTGAGTCGTGGGTCGTCCAGCCAGGGCCTGCAGCCCCAGTCCACCACAGTCGGGATCTCCACAGGAATCCAGCCCCCGGCTTTCCCCCGACACCTAGACCCCAACCCGCAAGGAGGCAGGAGGCCTCCCCCGGCTTCGGGACTCGTCGTGTCTGGTGCAGGGAGGATTATTAGAGCAGCAGGTGTCAAATGGGCCGGGATATGGGCCAGAGAGAGGGCTATATTTGATATTTTCGGCCCTGGTGCCTAGTCACAGGCACAACTTACTAGCTTGCCTGCCAGGCCACGCCCCAGACCACAGGTCTTTCGTTGTTGTTGCTGTTGTTGTTATCCTTTTATATAGTGCCACAAAGGATCCGCAGCTCCCATTACATAATCAAATGAGCAAACAAGAAAACAGCACTTACAGCTCAAGACAATATAGGACAGGTATAGAAAACCAGGGTTTAGGTGCCATCAAAGGGAGTATGGAGTATAAGATAGTGTAAGTAAGAAAAGGAACGGCACATGAGGAAATAAAGTTCCTGCTCTTGTGAGCTTGCAATCTAAAAGGTGAAGGGCTAACAGACCGGGGTGACACAGAAGGAGTAGACGGTGAGCATAGACAAGAGGGTTAGGAGGAGAGTTGCCTGGGTTGGGTTTGGTGAAGAAGTGGGTCTTGAGAGCCAGTTTGAAGTTTTGTGGAGAGTTGGATGGGGAGAGGTAGAGAATTCCAGAGATAGTGAGCAGCACGTGCAAAATCTTGTATGTGGGAGGATGTAATCAGTTGGCAGGAGAGATGGCGTGCATTAGCAGAGCGAGGATGACGGGTGGAAATTTAAAGAGAGATGAGGACAGAGATGTAAGAGGGTGAAGAGTGGCTGAGAGCTTTGTAGGTGAGTGTGAGAAGCTTGAATTGGATTCTGAATGGGAAGGGTAACCAGTGATGTTCCTGCAAGAGAGGGGATGTGGATGTAGTATGTTTGGTGAGGAAGATGAGACTGGCAGCAGCATTGAGGATATATTGGAGTGGAGAGAGGCATTTTTGAGGGAGGCCAGATAGGAGATAGCAGTAGTCCAATCTGGAGATGACCAGTGAATGGATGAGTGTCTTAGTAGCGTCCTGGGTGAGAAAGGGTCTGATCCTGGTGATGTTTTTGAGATGGAAACGGGAGGTTTGTAAGAGGTACTGAATGTGTGGTTTGGAGGATTCCATGTTTACTCCAAGACATTGCACTTGGGAGCTAGAGGAGATAGTTGTGCCTTCAATGGATAATGAAATTGTGGGAGGGGAGGTTATGAGGGAGGGAAGATGATCAGCTCTGTCTTAGACATATTAAACTTAAGAAAGCGCTGGGACATCCAGGAGGAGATAGCAGAGAGACGGTTGGAGATACGAGTGAGGAGAGCAGGGGAGGACAGGTAGATTTGAGTATAGTCAGCATAGAGATGATATTGTAAGTCCAAAAGAGCTAATGAGCTCACCTAATGAGGATGTGTAGAGAGAGAAAAGGAGAGGCCCAAAAACAGAACCTTGGACGACACCTACTGGTAGAGGAAGTTGGGGGGAGGTGGAGTCATGAGTAGTCAGAGAAGGAATGGTCAGAAAGGTAGGAGGACATCCAGGACAGTATCACACGAACCAAGGGTGTAAAGGATTTGCAGGAGGAGAGGTGGTCTACAGTGTCAAAAGCAGCAGAGAGGTCAAGAAGAATAATCAGAGTAGTAGCCCCTGGATTTAGCAGCAAGAAGGTCATTGCAGACTTTCGTGAGGGCAGTTTCAGTGGAGTGCAGAGGATGGAAACCAGACTGGAAAGGGTTAAGCAGTGAGTGGAAAGAAAGACAGTGAGGCGGTTGTAGACCATATGCTCAAGGAGTTTGGAGGCAAAAGGGAGGAGAGAGATTGGTCGGTAGTTGGAGAGATTGTTTGTTTGGATAAAGGGTAGGCTTTTTAAGAATAGGGGAGACAAGTGCATGCTTGAAAGCGGAAGGATCAGTGCCTGATGAGAGTTTGAGTAGATGGGAACAGGCAGAAGAGAGCAAGCGGAGAAGGCGGGAGGGAATAGGGTCAAGTGGGGAGGTGGAGGGGGGTGAGGACCGTGACTTCCTCTCCAAATACAGGGAAGAAAGATGTCCGAGTTGGTAGGAGGGAAGGAGAGGGGCGGTCGGGAAAGGGAGGAGGGTTGCTCAGGTTCTGGTCAGATGTTATGTCCTGACGAATGGAGTCAATTTTGGATGTGAAGTAGGTGGCAAAGTCGAGAGCAGAAAGTGAAGAGGAGAGTTGAGGTTCAGGAGGGGGTGGGCAGAGGAGCAAGTTGACAGTGGCATAGAGGCGCCGGGGGTTTGAGGATTAGGAGGAGATGAGGTTTTTGAAGTAAGCTTGTTTAGAGAGGGTAAGGGCAGCAAAGTAGGATGATCGCATACAGAGCCGGCCCTAACCAATATGATGCCCTAGGCAAGATTTTGGCTGGTGCCCCCTAGCACCACCGCTGGTTCTGCCTCTGACCTTGCACCTCTTTCCCAGCACCATCACCCCTCACCCATAGCAGTCCTTGTACCCCCTATATTTTAAATAGGAACAGTTCGCACATTTGACGCACAGCCCAAAAAGGGGCATCTTCTTGCTGGGAAGGGACATGGCCACACAATAGTAACCCCAATTCCAATTATGCCACACAGTACTGCAACTTTATTCACATTTTATCTTGCGATAGTGTCCATAATTCATATTACATCCCACAGTAGTATCACTTTACCTTATAAACGTTACTCCTCACAGTAGAGCCCCTTATTCACATTACATCAGACTGAATTGCTCCTTATTCACATTACACCACACCTTATTGCTCTTTATTCACATTAGACGACACAGTAGTGCCCTTTCTATTTGCAACGCCACATAGTAGAGCACCTTATACACATAATGCCACACATTAGTAATGCATTTATACACAATTCCACACAGTAATGCCCCTTAAACATATGAGACACATTAATGTCCTTATAAACATAATGCACCTTACACATTATGACAACCTTTTTACACATAATGTCCCTTACACATATGCCGCACGTTATTAATACCCTTATACACATAATGACACACACAGTGCCCCCTACACATTTGCTGCACATTATTAGTGCCCCTGTACACATAATGACACACACACACAGTAGTACCCTGTTACACATATGCCGCACATTATTAATGCCCTTATACACATAATGACACACATAGTGGCCCTTTACACATATGTTGCACATTATTAATGCATTTTCTCTGACGTCCTAGTGGATGCTGGGAACTCCGTAAGGACCATGGGGAATAGCGGCTCCGCAGGAGACTGGGCACAAAAGTAAAAGCTTTAGGACTACCTGGTGTGCACTGGCTCCTCCCCCTATGACCCTCCTCCAAGCCTCAGTTAGATTTTTGTGCCCGGCCGAGAAGGGTGCACACTAGGGGCTCTCCTGAGCTTCTTAGTGAAAAGTTTAGTTTTAGGTTTTTTATTTTCAGTGAGACCTGCTGGCAACAGGCTCACTGCATCGAGGGACTAAGGGGAGAAGAAGCGAGCTCACCTGCGTGCAGAGTGGATTGGGCTTCTTAGGCTACTGGACACCATTAGCTCCAGAGGGACCGAACACAGGCCCAGCCTCGGAGCTCGGTCCCGGAGCCGCGCCGCCGGCCCCCTTACAGAGCCAGAAGCAAGAAAAGGTCCGGAAAAATCGGCGGCAGAAGACATCAGTCTTCAACAAGGTAGCGCACAGCACTGCAGCTGTGCGCCATTGTTACTCAGGCACATTTCACACTCCGGTCACTGAGGGTGCAGGGCGCTAGGGGGGGGCGCCCTGAGCAGCAATGTAAAACACCTTGGCTGGCATAAATACACCACATATAACCCCCAGGGCTATATGGGTGTATTTTAACCCCTGCCAGATTCCACAGAAAAACGGGAGAAAAGGCCGCCGAGAAGGGGGCGGAGCCTATCTCCTCAGCACACTGGCGCCATTTTCTCTCACAGCTCCGTTGGAGGGAAGCTCCCTGGCTCTCCCCTGCAGTTACTACACTACAGAAAGGGGTTAAAAAAGAGAGGGGGGCACTAATTAGGCGCAGTATAACAATACAGCAGCTATAAGGGGAAAAACACTTATATAAGGTTATCCCTGTGTGTGTGTGTGTGTGTGTGTGTGTGTATATGTATATGTATATATATATATATATATATATATATATATATATATATATATATATATATATATATATATATATATATATATAGCGCTCTGGTGTGTGCTGGCAAACTCTCCCTCTGTCTCCCCAAAGGGCTAGTGGGGTCCTGTCCTCTATCAGAGCATTCCCTGTGTGTGTGTGTGTGCTGTGTGTCGGTACGTTGTGTCGACATGTATGAGGAGGAAAATGAGGTGGAGGCGGAGCAATTGCCTGTAACAGAGATGTCACCCCCTAGGGAGTCGACACCTGAGTGGATGAGCTTATGGAAGGAATTATGTGACAGTGTCAGCTCTTTACAAAAGATTGATGACATGAGACGGCCGGCGACTCAGTCTGTGCCTGTCCAGGTGTCTCAAAAGCCATCTGGGGCTCTAAAACGCCCGTTACCGCAGATGGCAGATACAGACGCCGACACGGATACTGACTCCAGTGTCGACGATTAAGAGACGAATGTGACTTCCAGTAGGGCCACACGTTACATGATTGAGGCTATGGAAAATGTTTTTACACATTTTCTGATAATACCAGTACCACTAAAAAGGGTATTATGTTGGGTGAGAAAAAACTGCCTGTAGTTTTTCCTGCATCTGAGGAATTAAATGAAGTGTGTGATGATGCATGGGTTTCCCCCGATAAAAAAGTTATTGGCATCATACCCCTTCCCGCCAGAGGATAGGGCACGTTGGGAAACACCCTTTAGGGTGAATAAAGCGCTCACACGCTTGTCTAAACAGGTGGCACTACCGTCCCCGGATACGGCCGCCCTTAAGGAACCTACTGACAGAAAGCAGTAAAATATCCTAAAATGTATATACACTCACACGGGTGTGATACTGCGACCAGCAATCGCCTCAGCCTGGATGTGCAGTGCTGGGGTGGCTTGGTCAGATTCCCTGACTGACAATATTGATACCCTAGATAGGGACAGTATATTACTAACTATAGAGCATTTAAAAGATGCATTTCTATATATGCGTGATGCACAGAGGGATATTTGCCGACTGGCATCAAGAGTAAGTGCGCTGTCCATTTCTGCCAGAAGAAGGTTATGGACAAGACAGTGGTCAGGTGATGCTGATCCCAAAAGGCATATGGAAGTATCGCCTTATAAAAGGGAAGAGTTATTTGGGGTAGGTCTAACAGACCTGGTGGCCACGGCAACGGCTGGAAAATCCACATTTTTACCCCAGGTAGCTTCTCAACCTAAGAAGACGCCGTATTATCAGGCGCAGTCCTTTCGGCCCCATAAAGCGGGCAAAAGGCGCCTCATTTCTGCCCCGTGGCAGAGGGAGAGGAATAAGGGCTGCAGCAAACAGCCAATTCCCACAAAAGCCCTCTCCCGCCTCCGCAAAGTCCTCAGCATGACGCTGGGGCTTTACAAGCGGTCTCAGGCACGGTGGGGGCCCGTCTCAAGAAATTTGAGACGTCTTCCCCTCGCCGTTTCATAAAGTCTGCTTTACCGACGTCTCCCTCTGACAGGGAGGCAGTTTTGGAAGCCATTCACAAGCTGTATTCCCAGCAGGTGATAATCAAGGTACCCCTCCTGCAACAGGGAAAGGGGTACTATTCCACACTATTGGTGGTACCTAAGCCGGACGGCTCGGTGAGACCAATTTTAAATCTAAAATCCTTGAACACTTACATACAAAGGTTCAAATTCAAGATGGAGTCACTCAGAGCAGTGATTGCAAACCTGGAAGAAGGGGACTATATGGTCTCTCTGGACATCAAAGATGCTTACCTACATGTCCCAATTTACCCTTCTCCAAGGGTACCTCAGGTTTGTGGTACAGAACTGTCACTATCCGTTTCAGACGCTGCCGTATGGATTGTCCACGGCACCACGGGTCTTTACCAAGGTAATGGCCGAAATGATGATACTCCTTCGAAAGAAGGGAGTTTTTAGTTATCCCTTACTTGGACGATCTCCTGATAAGGGCAAGATCCAGGGAACAGTTGGAAGTCGGGGTAGCACTATCTCAGATAGTGCTGCGGTAGCACGGTTGGATTCTCAATATTCCAAAATCGCAGCTGATCCTGACGACACGCCTTCTATTCCTAGGGATGATCCTGGACACAGTCCAGAAAAAGGTGATTTCTCCCGGAGGAGAAAGCCAGGGAGTTATCCGAACTAGTCAGAAACCTCCTAAAACCAGGCCAAGTGTCAGTGCATCAGTGCACAAGGGTCCTGGGAAAAATGGTGGCTTCCTACGAAGCAATTCCATTCGGCAGATTCCACGCAAGAACTTTCCAGTGGGACCTGCTGGACAAATGGTCCGGATCGCATCTTCAGATGCATCAGCGGATAACCCTGTCACCAAAGACAAGGGTGTCTCTCCTGTGGTGGTTGCAGAGTGCTCATCTTCTAGAGGGCCGCAGATTCGGCATTCAGGACTGGGTCCTGGTGACCACGGATGCCAGCCTGCGAGGCTGGAGAGCAGTCACACAGGGAAGAAATTTCCAGGGCTTGTGGTCAAGCCTGGAGACATCACTTCACATAAATATTTTGGAGCTAAGGGCCATTTACAATCCCCTAAGCCAAGCAAGACCTCTGCTTCAAGGTCAGCCGGTGCTGATCCAGTCGGACAACATCACGGCAGTCGCCCACGTAAACAGACAGGGCGGCACAAGAAGCAGGAGGGCAATGGCAGAAGCTGCAAGGATTTTTCGCTGGGCGGAAAATCATGTGATAGCACTGTCAGCAGTGTTCTGTCACAACTGAGGGCCTGAGCTGACGGGAGGCAGCCTCAGTTGTAGGGGCTGAGATGTAACGGAACCTGGGAGGTTGTATCAGACCCCTAGACATGTAAGTAACATGTAGAATAACTGCCCGAAGGCGTGACCACGACAACCAGGATAAAAGTCAATGATGTTTATTATGACAAAACTCCGTAACACAGCAGCAGTAAAGGAAACCTAAAAGTCAACAGAGGATAAATACAATTCCTGGGTACTACAGGGTGGCAAGGGCCACAGGCACTGGTAGTGTGAGACAGTTCTTATAATCTTCTAGTTGGAAAGTCCTTACCAGTCCTGACTGTAGCAATGGAGAGAACCCAGGATCGTAGCAGCTGGTGTTCCAGGAAAGGCTGGGCTGCTGAAGATAAAACGGCTGCTGTGGATACTGGCTGGAACCAGACTGTTGTTGGTACGGAGTGGATACTGGCTGGAACCAGTTAAATAATAAACGAACTTGAGAGCGATGAAATAATAATGGAGTTTGAGAGCAGTGAAATAATACCGGTGGAGAGTGGTAAACTGCAGAAAGGACACCGGCCCTTTAAGAGAAGCTGTACACTGCTGGAAGCTGGGCTGGAAGCAGGTGATTGATAATGAAGTTTGGAGTTTGAGAGCGGTGAAATAATAATACCGGTGGAGAGTGGTAAACTGCAGAAAGGACACCGGCCCTTTAAGAGAAGCTGTACACTGCTGGAAGCTGGGCTGGAAGCAGGTGATTGATAACTGGAAACAGGTGAGTCCAGAATGGATCGGAGAGTCAGGCTACACCGCAGATGGAATGCTGGTGCGGGTCTCTATAGCAGAAGTCTAGAGACAGGAGCTGGAACCTGGAAGACAACCACAGGAGAGAGACAAACTGGAACTAGGTTAGACAACCAAAGCACTGACGCCTTCCTTGCTCAGGCACAGCTTACTTATACCTGCAGCAAGGAAGGGGTTGGCTAGGCAATTATGCAAATCAACAATACAGACAGCAGATTGGTGGAAATGATCAGATGACAATATCCAAGATGGCTGCGCCCATGCAGACACTTGGAGGGAAGTTTGGTTTGTAATCCATGTGAGAATTGAAACGGTAATGGCGACGCCGGCCACAGGAGACAGGAGACGCCAGACTGACAAGCGCACATTTAACCACGCGGGCACAGCGGAGGCCGCGGCTGATGAAATCACCACTCTAACATTCTGCATGTGGAAACTCAGGAACAGCGGGATCCGGTCCTGGAACGCCGAGCCAGCCTTAGGAGGCATCTGAAGGGTATGTAATGGCGTCCAGATATCCGGATCGTGACAGCACCCCCCCCTTTAGGAGTGGCCCCAGGACACTTCTTAGGCTTTAAAGGAAACTTTGCGTGGAAATTTCGGACCAAGGCAGGAGCATGGATGTCTGAGGCATTGGTCCAAGAGCGTTCTTCAGGACCATAGCCCTTCCAGTCAATGAGGTATTGTAACTGACCGTAACGGAAACGAGTCCAAAATCTTGGCCACCTCGTACTCGACTCCCCGTTGAGTCTGAACTTTGGGAGCTGGAGGAAGTGCGGAATGAAACCGATTCAGGATCAGCGGTTTCAACAAAGAAACATGAAATGTCCCGGGTATTTTCAAGAAGGATGGTAACTGTAACCTGTAGGCAACAGGATTGATGACTTGTTCAATCTTGAAGGGTCCGATGTAGCGAGGTGCAAATTTCATGCTGGGAACTCTCAACCTCAAATTCTTCGTGGACAGCCACACACGATCACTTACCTTGAGAGCAGGAACCGCTCTACGCTTCCTATCGGCAAACTTCTTATACCTGAATGAGGCTTTAAGCAGGGCTGCGCGGACGTTCCTCCAGTTATTTGAAAACTGACGCAAGGTGACATCCACTGCTGGAACAGAAGTTGCGGGAAGCGGTTGGAATTCTGGGACTTTAGGGTGGAATCCATAATTAATGAAGAATGGTGTAGAAGAAGATGAGGAATGGTATTGATTGTTGTGGCTGAACTCGGCCCAAGGAAGGAGTTGAACCCAGTCATCTTGAGAGGAAGACACCTATATACGGAGGAAGGCCTCCAAGTCCTGATTCACCCTCTCGGTTTGACCATTGGTCTGAGGATGGTAAGCCGTGGAAAACTTTAACTTGACTTGGAGGGCTTGACACAAACTTCGCCAAAATTTGGCTACAAATTGTACTCCACGATCCGAGATGATCTCTTCAGGAAGACCGTGAAGTCGGAAGATCTCTTGTATAAACACTTGAGCCAACTTGGAAGCTGACGGAAGACCGGTGAGAGGGATGAAATGTGCCATCTTGGTGAACCGGTCAACTACCACCCAGATGGTATTAAACTTGTTGCAGATAGGTAGATCGGAAACAAAGTCCATCGACAAATGGGTCCAAGGTCGACGGGGAACAGATAATGGAACCAGTTGCCCCGCAGGCGACTGGCGGGAGACTTTGTGTTGGGCACACTTTGGGCAGGAGGCAATAAATTCCATAACGTCCTTCTTCAGAGTTGGCCACCAGTAGGACCTAGAAATAAATTCAAGGGTTTTCTGAATGCCTGTATGTCCAGCAAAACGGGAAGCATGGGCCCAATGCATGAGCTTCTTCCTTAGAACTGGCTTAACAAAACTTTTCCCTGGTGGAGGCGTAGAGTCCATCCCTACCGTGGAGAATGCCAACGGATTAATAATAGGATGCTTGTCTGCAGACTCGGACTCATCTTCTTGCTCCCATGAGCGGGAAAGGGCATCGGCCTTACGATTCTGAGAACCCGGACAGAACTGGAGTTTAAAGTCAAACCTGGAGAAGAAAAGTGCCCATCTGGCCTGACGAGGATTCAGACATTGTGCGCCTTTGAGATATAAACGATTTTTGTGGTCGGTAAGTATGGTGATTGAGTGGGAAGCTCCCTCCAACAGGTATCTCCACTCCTCCAGAGCGAGCTTGATGGCTAGCAACTCCTGATCGCCAATGGCATAGTTGTGCTCAGCTGGGGAGAACTTCCGGGAGAAGAAACTGCAAGGATGTAGATGTCCATCTTTGGCCCTCTGGGATAACACTGCTCCTACTCCAACGGAGGAGGCATCTACCTCTAAGATAAAAGGAGAGTCGGTGTCGGGCTGTTTCAGAACTGGTGCAGAGATGAACCGTTGCTTCAGAAGGTGAAAGGCCTGTGTAGCTTCCTCGGACCACTTGGACGGATTAGCACCTTTCTTGGTTAATGCAGTGATAGGCGCCACAATGGTGGAAAAGTCTCGTATAAATTTTCTATAATAATTGGCGAACCCTAAGAACCTCTGGACCCCTTTGAGGCTTAAGGGTATAGGCCAATTCTGGATTGCTTGGAGTTTCTCAGGATCCATCTCTAGTCCGGAACCGGACACAATGTAACCTAGAAACGGAATGGTTTTAACTTCAAACACACACTTCTCCAATTTACAATAGAGGTGATTGACACGGAGACGGGAAAGAACCTCTTTTACCCAGAAACGATGATCTTCGAGATTATTAGCAAAGATGAGGATGTCGTCTAGATAAACCACGACATGGCGGTACAAGATGTCCCTGAAAATCTCATTCACGAAGTGCTGGAAGACTGCTGGAGCGTTGCTCAATCCGAAGGGCATGACGAGGTACTCATAATGTCCGTCACGGGTGTTAAAGGCGGTCTTCCACTCGTCACCCTCACGGATTCGGATGAGATTGTAGGCACCCCTCAAGTCCAGCTTTGTGAAAATGGTTGCACCACTAACTCTATCAAAGAGCTCGGTAATCAGGGGTAAAGGGTATCGGTTCTTGACGGTAATGTCGTTCAGACCTCTGTAGTCGATGCACGGACGCAGACCACCGTCTTTCTTCTTAACGAAGAAGAAGCCTGCACCGGCTGGAGAAGAAGATGGTCGGATGAAACCCTTCGCCAGGTTCTCTTTGATGTACTCTTCCATGGAGTGTGTCTCAGGCAGAGACAACGGATAAGTTCGGCCTCGCGGTGGAACCTTCCCTGGAATGAGGTCGATTGGGCAGTCCCATTCTCTATGAGGAGGAAGGATATCAGCAGAGGCTTTACTGAACACGGCCGTGAAGTCTTGATATGGAGGAGGCGGAACATCAGATGACCTGGGGAAGGAAGAACAAACAGGAAGAACTTTGGCTAAACAAGTCTCAGCACAGGAGGGACCCCATGCCAGTATTTGCGTAGTCGTCCAGTCAATTGATGGGTTGTGGAGACGGAGCCATGGAAGGCCTAAAACCACTGGATGTGTGGCTCTTGGAATCACTAAAAACGAAATATACTCAGAATGAAGAACTCCCACTCTCAGACGAACTGGAAGAGTCCTTAAGGAAATGACTGCGTCAAAAATCTTGCTGCCATCCACGGCAGTCAAAGAGATGGACGAGGACAGTCTCTCGGTGGGTAGGGACCACCGTTTAACATAAGCTTCGGTTATGAAATTCCCAGCTGCTCCGGAATCAAGGAGGGCAATGACGTTCCTGTAACGTTGAGCAATTTGGAGCGACACTGGGAGGTTACAGTCATGAGGAGATGGAGAGGAGATCATTACTCCTAGCCGGCCCTCTCCTTGGCGAGCTAGGATCTGGAGTTTACCGGACGTTTGGGACAGGCATTGATAGTGTGCGACGGAGCTGCACAGTAGAGACAGAGAGACTCGGAGAGACGTCTTCGGCGCTCAGCGGGAGATAGACGGGAACGACTAATTTGCATAGGCTCATCCTTGGATGGAGATGGTTGACGAGGAGGAGCAGAAGATTTAGGAGTAGATGATCTTCCTCGCTCGGTTGCTCTCTCTCTCTGAAACGTAGATCAACCTTCGTGCAAAGAGAAATTAGCTCATCCAACTTAGAGGGCAAGTCTCTCTGGTAGCTAACTCATCCTTGATGCGTTCTGATAAGCCATGCCAGAATGCAGCATACAGGGCCTCGTCATTCCATGCCAGTTCGGATGCCAGGATTTTAAACTGTATAAGATACTGTCCCACAGTACGTGTTCCCTGGCGTAAACGGAGAATCTCAGATGAAGCAGATGTTATCCGACCTGGCTCGTCGAAGATGCGCCTGAATGTAGCTACAAAGTCAGTATAGGAGGATAGCAGGGGATCAGACTTCTCCCATAAAGGTGATGCCCAGTCAAGGGCTGAGCCACTGAGAAGGGAGATGATATAGGCAATTTTGGTACGGTCACTGAAGAAATTGCCAGGCAGAAGCTCAAAGTGGATTTCACATTGATTGAGAAATCCCCTGCAGAACCTTGGAGATCCATCAAATTTTGCTGGCGTTGGAAGATGAAGATGTGGACTGGAAATGGGTAAGGTGGGTGGGGTTACAGCTGGTGTCACTGTAGTGGACGTGCCAGGTCCACGGAGGGTCGTTTGAATCCCATCCAGCCGTGTAGAGAGATCCTGGAGACAGCGGATGATGTGGCCCTGTGCAGCCTCCTGATGTTCAAGTCGGGCTGCCAGTTCTTGCATCGGCCTGGTCGCTTGATCCTGGTCTCCGGCTGGATTCATTAGGTCAGTGCTTACTGTCACAACTGAGGGCCTGAGCTGACGGGAGGCAGCCTCGGTTGTAGGGGCTGAGATGTAACGGAACCTGGGAGGTTGTATCAGACCCCTAGACATGTAAGTAACATGTAGAATAACTGCCCGAAGGCGTGACCACGACAACCAGGATAAAAGTCAATGATGTTTATTATGACAAAACTCCGTAACACAGCAGCAGTAAAGGAAACCTAAAAGTCAACAGAGGATAAATACAATTCCTGGGTACTACAGGGTGGCAAGGGCCACAGGCACTGGTAGTGTGAGACAGTTCTTATAATCTTCTAGTTGGAAAGTCCTTACCAGGCCTGACTGTAGCAATGGAGAGAACCCAGGATCGTACCAGCTGGTGTTCCAGGAAAGGCTGGGCTGCTGAAGATAAAACGGCTGCTGTGGATACTGGCTGGAACCAGACTGTTGTTGGTACGGAGTGGATACTGGCTGGAACCAGTTAAATAATAAACGAACTTGAGAGCGATGAAATAATAATGAAGTTTGGAGTTTGAGAGCGGTGAAATAATACCGGTGGAGAGTGGTAAACTGCAGAAAGGACACCGGCCCTTTAAGAGAAGCTGTACACTGCTGGAAGCTGGGCTGGAAGCAGGTGATTGATAATGAAGTTTGGAGTTTGAGAGCGGTGAAATAATAATACCGGTAGAGAGTGGTAAACTGCAGAAAGGACACCGGCCCTTTAAGAGAAGCTGTACACTGCTGGAAGCTGGGCTGGAAGCAGGTGATTGATAACTGGAAACAGGTGAGTCCAGAATGGATCGGAGAGTCAGGCTACACCGCAGATGGAATGCTGGTGCGGGTCTCTATAGCAGAAGTCTGGAGACAGGAGCTGGAACCTGGAAGACAACCACAGGAGAGAGACAAACTGGAACTAGGTTAGACAACCAAAGCACTGACGCCTTCCTTGCTCAGGCACAGCTTACTTATACCTGCAGCAAGGAAGGGGTTGGCTAGGCAATTATGCAAATCAACAATACAGACAGCAGATTGGTGGAAATGATCAGATGACAAAATCCAAGATGGCTGCGCCCATGCAGACACTTGGAGGGAAGTTTGGTTTGTAATCCATGTGAGAATTGAAACCGTAATGGCGACGCCGGCCACAGGAGACAGGAGACGCCAGACTGACAAGCGCACATTTAACCACGCGGGCACAGCGGAGGCCGCGGCTGATGAAATCACCACTCTGACATTCTGCATGTGGAAACTCAGGAACAGCGGGATCCGGTCCTGGAACGCTGAGCCAGCCTTAGGAGGCATCTGAAGGGTAAGTAATGGCGTCCAGATACCCGGATCGTGACATGTTCATTCCGGGAGTGGACAACTGGGAAGCAGACTTCCTCAGCAGGCACGACTTCCACCCGGGAGAGTGGGGACTTCACCCAGAAGTCTTCCACATGATTGTAAACCATTGGGAAAAACCAAAGGTGGACATGATGGCGTCCCGCCTAAACAAAAAATTGGACAGGTATTGCGCCAGGTCAAGGGACCCTCAGGCAATAGCTGTGGACGCTCTGGTAACACCGTGGGTGTACCAGTCAGTGTATGTGTGCCCTCCTCTTCCTCTCATACCAAAAGTACTGAGAATTATAAGACGGAGGGGAGTAAGAACTATACTTGTGGCTCCGGATTGGCCAAGAAGGACTTGGTACCCGGAACTTCAAGAGATGCTCACGGAGGACCCGTGGCCTCTACCTCTAAGAAGGGACCTGCTCCAGCAAGGACCCTGTCTATTCCAAGACTTACCGCGGCTGCGTTTGACGGCAGGGCGGTTGAACGCCGGATCCTGAAGGAAAAAGGCATTCCGGATGAAGTCATCCCTACCCTGATCAAGCCAGGAAGGATATAACCGCAAAGCATTATCACCGCATTTGGCGAAAATATGTTGCGGGGTGCGAGGCCAGTAAGGCCCCGATGGAGGAATTTTCAACTAGGTCGATTCCTGCATTTCCTGTAAACAGGAGTGTCTATGGGCCTAAAATTGGGGTCCATTAAGGTTCAAATTTCGGCCCTGTCAATTTTCTTCCAGAAATAACTAGCTTCAGTTCCTGAAGTTCAGACGTTTGTAAAAGGGGTACTGCATATACAGCCTCCAGTGGCACCTTGGGATCTCAATGTAGTTTTGGGGTTCCTAAAGTCACATTGGTTTGAACCACTTGAATCTGTGGAGTTAAAATATCTCACATGGAAAGTGGTCATGTTGTTGGCCCTGGCCTCGGCCAGGCGCGTGTCAGAATTGGCGGGCTTTATCCTGTAAAAGCCCTTATCTGATCTTCCATTCAGACAGGGCGGAATTGAGGACTCGTCCTCAATTTCTCCCTAAGGTGGTTTCAGTGTTTCACTTGAACCAGCCTATTGTGGTACCTGCGGCTACTAGGGACTTGGAGGACTCCAAGTTGCTGGACGTAGTCAGGGCCCTGAAAATATGTTTCCATGACGGCTGGAGTCAGAAAATCTGACTCGCTGTTTATCCTGTATGCACCCAACAAGCTGGGTGCTCCTGCTTCTAAGCAGACTATTGCTCGTTGGATTTGTAGTACAATTCAGCTTGCACATTCTGTGGCAGGCCTGCCACAGCCAAAATCTGTAAAAGCCCATTCCACAAGGAAGGTGGGCTCATCTTGGGCGGCTGCCCGAGGGGTCTCGGCTTTACAACTTTGCCGAGCAGCTACTTGGTCAGGGGCAAACACGTTTGCTAAATTCTACAAATTTGATACCCTGGCTGAGGAGGACCTGGAGTTCTCTCATTCGGTGCTGCAGAGTCATCCGCACTCTCCCGCCCGTTTGGGAGCTTTGGTATAATCCCCATGGTCCTTACGGAGTTCCCAGCATCCACTAGGACGTCAGAGAAAATAAGAATTTACTTACCGATAATTCTATTTCTCGTAGTCCGTAGTGGATGCTGGGCGCCCATCCCAAGTGCGGATTGTCTGCAATACTTGTACATAGTTATTGTTACAAAAATCGGGTTATTATTGTTGTGAGCCATCTTTTCAGAGGCTCCTCTGTTATCATGCTGTTAACTGGGTTCAGATCACAGGTTGTACGGTGTGATTGGTGTGGCTGGTATGAGTCTTACCCGGGATTCAAAATCCTTCCTTATTGTGTATGCTCATCCGGGCACAGTATCCTAACTGAGGCTTGGAGGAGGGTCATAGGGGGAGGAGCCAGTGCACACCAGGTAGTCCTAAAGCTTTTACTTTTGTGCCCAGTCTCCTGCGGAGCCGCTATTCCCCATGGTCCTTACGGAGTTCCCAGCATCCACTACGGACTACGAGAAATAGAATTATCGGTAAGTAAATTCTTATTTTTACATGACACACACAATGCTCCTTACACATATTCTGAACACTACTGCACAACCAACCCATTCACATGCACACAGCACTCACACTGCTACTAACACTGTGACCTCTGCCTCTGCTTGGATACAGATGTGTCCTCACAAATCTTGCATCAATGCTAACGTCTGCCACTTTTTTTTTTTTTTTATAAAAATGCATCTTATTTGCATTGCTATGTGGCTAGGATGCACAAGCAACTTCTGCTGATTAAACTGATATGCAGCATGCCAATATACTGTGTGAGACTTAAATGCTACATATAGAATATAGGCATGTCGCATATCATTTTAATCAGCAGAAGCTGATGAAGCCCCTAGGCATATCAAATGCCTTAGGCAATTGCCTAGTTTGCCTATGCCTATGGTCGGCTCTGATAGCATAAATTTGTAGTAGAGAAAGCTGGCCTTAGAGCGTGATTTCCTCCACTGTCGCTCAGCAGTATGTGCAGATATCTGGTGCATTTGGTGTGCCAAGGTTGAGGGGTCTATCTGCAAGGGTGAATAGTGGTTGGTGGGGCGACAGAGTCAAGAGCAGAGGTAAGGGATGCATTGTATAGGGAAGTAGCTTGTTCAGGGCAGGAAAGAGGGAATAGGAGAGACGAGTGAGTCAAACAGGGAGGATCGGAAAGTGGTGGGAGCAGGCAACAGAGAAAAGGACAGGCAGACAAGGAGTGTTGGAGGGTTTTAGTGACAGGCTATTTAGTTGCAGAAATTGAAGTTAAGGCGGTGTTAGAAATGAGAGGGTAAGCAAAAAGCAGAGGTAATTCCGACTGGATTTGCAAGTGTGTAAAGACAAAATAATATAGGTTAGGCATGTGCATGAAGACGTTTGTGGATACCTCAGATAAACCTACAAGTAACTGAAGGAGAAATAAAAATTGTAAATGCGTCAAAAACATGGAAATACAGTGCCTATTGTCCAGGTTACACAGGCAGGATTTGTTAGGAGTGATAAGAAGGTGAACTCACAATTGTGCCAATGAAGATCTTTGTGATCCTGATTATGGATGGAAACTTGATCTTACATATTTTCCTTTCTGCAAATGGGTTGCAATAGTGTTCAGAGTGATAGTTGGAGGGTGATAAATTGCACATACAGTTGATATTGATAAGTAGTTCATCTGTATACTTAAGGACCACTAATTGGGCTTTGCTAGAGCTAGGAACTATTTTTAAAAGGCATTTGTATGACCATTGCGGGGGTGATGGTGGCTAATCTTCAACCTGATTCCTCGAGCATGAGTTTGAGCCTTGATGCCACAAAGGTGTTTGATATGGTATCTTGGCTCTTAACTTTATGAAATATTAGACAGGGATTTCAACCAAGCTTTCATCAAAATATACCCTTCCTACCACTTCACTATTAATGGGTCTGTGGTAGAAGGCCTTGTGATGTCCAGATGAACAAGACAGGGTTGTCCTTTCACCTTTGCTCTTCAATTTGGTTCTGGATCCCATGCTCAGAATCTCGCAAAATTGGTCATCATTTACAGAGGTAGTGAACATGTCTGCCTTTGCGGATGATGTTTTTTATTTGTATCTGACCCGAGGATATCTCTTGGACCACTGATGGCGCGTATTAGAGAATATGGATCAATGTCCGGTTTCAAGGTTCATTTTGAGATGTCTACCTGCACTACAAGGATATGCATATACAGCATAGTTTAGGGAGACTCCCATTGGATGGGCGACTAAATCCAATTACATATTTAGGGGTCCAACTTCCCAGAAATCTAAATAATCTAAGTGTCCTGAACGTGAACAGTGTTGTGCATAGCATCAGGGAAGATGCAGAGACGTGGTGGCATCTTTACCTCTTATACTTCCAGTATGTTGGGCAAACTTGGTGAAAATTATATTATTCCTAAGAATTCTTTACCCTCTCCAGTCTCTCCGTACAGTATTTTATTGTCTAGATGAGTTACTGTGGAGATTGAGAGGATAATTCTCACTTTTTTATTTGTAATGGTAAGAGCGCTAGAATTGGCCTTGTAAAGCTTCAGTAGAGTAGACCCAATGGTGGTATCAGTGAGTATAGTTACGCTGCCCACCTTCGCTATCTGTGAGATTGGCTTCACTACAAAAATACGTATGCCAACATAACACTGGAGACTTTCTTGAATGGCATTAGTTTAACCTCCTTTCTGCATCTACATGATGGAGAGATACCGGTATCTGTTCAAGCTAATCCATTATTTTTGTTTACTCATAAAGTGGCATATTCTACTCCACAAGCACTCCTTGAACCCATATGCATCCCTGTTTCTTCCTTTATTACATAACCCAAATTTTCAAAATTGCACTACAGGTTATCCTTTTTACTTCATGGGACAGGCAGGAAATTACTAGGGTTCAAGAATTTATGAATTGTGTGATGGGAAGCCATTGTCATTTACACAGGGGGTGCAGCAATATCCAATACTTCGACCTTTCCTTAAGCTTATTTACAGGCCCAACATTGTATGGCTAGCCTCTCTAGAGTGCTCTCTCCAGATGATTAAATTCTTTAGAGGACATGTTGATGACGGAGAATCCTTCTTGTAGAGCAATCACGATACATTATTCAGTCCTTCTCGCCTTTTCATTATGATACACAGGAAATTTGATTGGCACAATGGAGAGACCACTTCCCATCCTTAAACACAAAAAGGCTATTATGAACATTTGAGACATCCATCATGCTAATCTCTGCAGCGTCTTATGTAGAACTATTTTCTAACATATTTCATGTCACCTCTGCATAGATATGAGGATAAGGATGGGGATGACAGAAGATCATTCATGCCCTAGGTGCGGATCTCAAAGGGCTGAATTAATGCACTGTTTATGGGCGTGTCCAGTAATAAGGAAATTATGGACTCTGATATGGGGTTATGTTAACCGTCATCTAGTAAATTGCCTACCATTAACTTCCAGTTGGGCAGTATTTGGTATCTTACCTGAAGGCACTCGAGTAGTACAGGGGGTTAATAGACATATCAGCTTTAGCGAAAAAATTTATCCGTCAAGTGTGGATACAACCCATGGCCCCTCTGTTTTCTCTTTTTTAAGGAAAACTTTCATGTCTTTAGAATGGAATGGTTGGAGGCCTCGTTATAGAAGGAGAGGTTTACGGAAAGATATTTTGAGATATGGGAAAGTTACATAGCTACCCTCTCCCAGTCACCTAAGGAGCAGGTTTGAAAGCGTTTCAGGAATACGCTATGGTATGAGATGCCTGTATATGAGCAAGACACACCCACCTCCACCCCGATTTTCCCTCAATTATAATTGGCTTGATCTAAGTTGTGGTGAAATATTTTTTTTTCTAAACCATGAATGGAAGGAAAGTAGTGGACATGGATCTGGCTTCACGCCATTCTATCAGTCTTTCTTGGAAGATCCCATTGTGTGACATGCTGCTAAATTAATCTTCTATATTAGATAATTGCTCATGGTGTGTGTTATACTGTATTCACATTGAATATGCTTTTGTGATTATATATTTGTTATGCGTCAATCAAGAAAACTTTGCTTAAAAAAAAAAAAAAAAGTGTCTGTATGGTTTAAGAGTACAGTTTGCACTGTCCCACATGCTGGCTATGAAAATATGTTCTGCGTTTAGATTTATTGTACTTGTGTGGATATTGTTTCCTCTTTTTATTTTTCACAATCATTGTTAATTGTATTCTGTAAATTTGTGTTATGTCTAATAAAAACATGTTAAAAAAAAAAAAAAAGCTGTTTTGGAACGGTCATCTGACTTATTTTTTTTTTTTATTCCCCTTCAAGACTGTACACAAAATTATAGACTTGGGATATGCCAAGGACCTTGATCAGGGAAGCTTATGTACATCATTTGTAGGAACCCTGCAATACCTGGTTTGTATTCCCTCGCTATTCTTTTAATTCCTCATTAATTTGGCAACCTATAAATGCTATGTTGAGATAATCGACCCTGTATTTAGAAGGTATTTCTTTCCTATTTCTAGGATTTTCATAATGTAAGTAAATTAGCATTTATTTGCTAGTAGATGATTCCCGTGAATATCCGAACATGACATGATTGGTATTTTATGTATTTTAGTACAAGTAGTTTCCCAGATGTAGAATACTGCCATCTTGTCAGACACTTTGCTAATTCTGTTCAGTTTATTACATTGTCTTCAGTTATAAAATTAGTGAAGGGTTGCTATTAGACATGAGTGCTTCAGATTCACTCTGTTCTTTTCACCAAACTAGCGCAAGTTCGGATTTTCTAATTGACTATCCAAAACACATGAGCCGAATAGCCATTGAGATGCTGTTTTGAAATTCGAACATAGAGTAATTCCAAAAACATTCATCTGTAGTTACTATATACAGTCTCCAGAACAAATTCATGTTCATATGTTGTCCTTAGGCTAGGTATGTAAAAATATACAATATCATTAGCAGCGCTGATGTGTGAATGATACTATATAGAGATGGATAGGATGAAGATATTCAAACATTTAATAAAAACAATTCATGCAGCAATAATTAAAAACAACAATTTCAACGACTTAAGCTGTCTATTTTGAAAGTGTCCGTTCCTTTAGAAAGTTACTGGACTACAATTGGGTGTAGGAATCCATCTCCAACCTCCATCTCAAGGAACTTTGCATGGGACTTTTCCTCCAGTGACGCCTGTGCGTTAAAGTAAAAAATTGGACTGTGCTATCAGCCCTTAAATACAGATACCTACACCCAATTGTAGTCCAGTAACTTTCTAAAGGAATGGACACTTTCAGATAGACAGCTTAAGTTGATGAAATTGTTGTTTTTAATTTTTGCTACATGAATTGTTTTTATTAAATATCTTCATCCTATCCATTTCTATATAGTATCATTCACACATCAGCACTGCTATTGATAGTGTGTGTGTGTGTATATATATATATATATATATATATATATATATATATATATACACACACACACACACACACACACACACACACACACACACACACACACAGTGTGTGTGTATATATATATACATACATACATTGGTAAACAAATTGGAGAGCGCAAATGAGTAATAAAAAGTATATAGTTTTACTTATAAAAACTGTTTACATACATTTCAGTTTAAAACAAACGGCATGTGTGGAATACTGCAACTCAGCCACTGCATCCGTACTGCAGACTTCTCTCAGGGCCCGCTCTGGTTACGGTCACTGACGTCACAACGTCCAAGCCACGCCCTACGCGTTTCGTCCAATCAGGGACGTCCCTGATTGGATGAAACGCGTAGGGCGTGGCTTGGACGTTGTGACGTCAGTGACCGTAACCAGAGCGGGCCCTGAGAGAAGTCTGCAGTACGGATGCAGTGGCTGAGTTGCAGTATTCCACACATGCCGTTTGTTTTAAACTGAAATGTATGTAAACAGTTTTTATAAGTAAAACTATATACTTTTTATTACTCATTTGCGCTCTCCAATTTGTTTACCAGTTTCTACTTTACTCCGGTGGCACGGAGGGGATTGAAGCGCAATTGGTCATTAATCTGGATTTCCAAGGATTATAGCGCAAAGGACTGATTTCTGTGTATGTGTGTATATATATATATATATATATATATATATATATATATATATATATATATATATATATATATATATATATATATATATAATACTATTTGTTTCATACAGGATTGACTAGTCCTGTGTTTTTAGCAGCAGCATTAGAACAGCGACCCAGCTTTCGCCCGATCAATAACCTTGGAGACTATGCTAAATAATTTGATTTGTGACACTTGCATTTCTGTATGTGATGGAGTCTGTCTGTACACGAAGTGCAACTGTGTAGTGGACGTGGCCATTTCCTGTTGTGCTCCGTATACAGACTCCATTGCACACAGATATACAAGTGTTGCATATCGTATTAATCCGTGAAGTCTCCTGGTGCGTTCTAGTCACACAATATTGCGGCTAAGACTCATTTTCAGGTGAAAAGACACCCTACACACTAGGGGGTAAATTTACTAAGATGGGAGTTATATTTAAGATGGGATGTTGTCCATAGCAACCAATCAGATTCTACTTCTCATTTATCTAGCACCTTCTAGAAGATAATACCTGGAATCTGATTGGTTGCTATGGGCAACATCCCATCTTAAATAGAACTCCCATCTTAGTAAATTTACCCCTAGGAGTCAAACAGGACCAGGCAGCTCACTCGCAGCAGACATCACATATCATACTGAGGCTAGGTGTATGAGGACACATCTGTATTTTATTTTATATTGTCTCAATTGTGTTGTCATTTTTGTATGTGTTTGGTTTAACCAAAGGCTCCAGAGCTGTTTGAAAACAAGCCGTACACCTCAACTGTGGATTACTGGAGTTTTGGTACCATGGTTTTCGAGTGCATATCTGGCTTCAGACCATTCCTACATAACATGCAGCCGTTCACCTGGTAAGTACTCTGCCATGGCCTTGTATCGTTCTATGCTGCAAGTAACCTCTCTCTCCACAATTGTGAGCTCTACTCTGATGGCCTTAACTGTTCTGCTGCCTGGGGGTAATGTTTTTACTGATAAAAACTATGGGGAAGATTTATCACATCTTTGAGAGAGAGATAAAGTACAAACCAATCAGCTCCTAACTGTCATTTCTCAAACACAGCCCATAAAATGACAGACACAAGCTGATTGGTTGATACTTTATATCTCTCCATGCTTTAATACATCTCCCCTATGTATTTTAATAGGGGTATATTCAATTAGAGTCGGAAACTGCCGTCTTGTCCGAAAGACGGTAGTTTCCGACTGGAATAGGTCACAAGGGGTTCTGACCTAGTCAATCAAGACTCATTTTTTCCGACTTGTCGGGAAGCTGACGGAAAGCGTGTGGATTGGCGGAATAGCCGCCGATCCACGTGCTGCTGTCTGAAACGGGGCCAAATCCGACAGGTTTTGGTCCCATTTATGACTGTCAATCCAACTTTTGAAAAAGTCGGATTGACACTGTCGTGACCGGGCCAAACCTGTTGGGTTTGGCCCGGCAGCTATTGAGAGCTGATGGGAGAAGACGGGGGAGAGCAGGAACCCAGCGGCTACAGCAGCGTAGTAGGAGTATGGGGCACCATTGGATTAAAGTCGGATTGAGATTGTGAAGAACTGCCAAATCCGAATAGGTCCTGTTGGATCCATTCCGACAAATGCATGTCAGAATGGATCAGACTTTTTTTTTTTTTTATGTGTTTATTTGGTTTTTCACAACAAAGAGAGCTTAAATACAGGTATAATACACATAGCTACATCCGTGTTAAGGTAAAAGTAAAGGCCATAGACCATAAAGAAACCTTAAAACCAAAGATACAAATATACCTGTATAGAAAATGCACACTACAAATAGAATACTACATATAAAGCATCCAGAGAAGAAAAAAGGGAGCAAAGGGGGACTAAACTACAAAGGAGAGAAAGGGTTAGGGAGGGGAGGGACATAGGAAGCGAAATCAATATGAGTGGCAAATGTAAGCATAAAATTCCGTGTCGGACATAAAATATTACCCTCATAAAAAATGTGGAATATAAACACAGAGCAATATTCATAATTTACTTATCCATTAAGGTTCGTTAGCAATACGGCGTAACATAAACCATTTAGTTGAGTCAAATAAAGACCATATATGCTGCTGGTGAGAAAGGTCTAAAGATTCTATAAATGGGCCCCATTTTTTATAGAAGCGCAGAACATTAAACTCAACATTAGGCATAGTGGACTGGCGCTCTAAATATAAGGTGTGAGTAAGGCGTGTACGTAGCGTGTCAAGTCTAGGAGGGGCTTTGACAATCCAGTTGGTAAGAATCCATTTTCTCTGACGTCCTAGTGGATGCTGGGGACTCCGTAAGGACCAGGGGGAATAGCGGCTCCGCAGGAGACTGGGCACAAAAGTAAAGCTTTAGGACTACCTGGTGTGCACTGGCTCCACCCCTATGACCCTCCTCCAAGCCTCAGTTAGATTTTTGTGCCCGAACGAGAAGGGTGCACACTAGGTGGCTCTCCTGAGCTGCTTAGTGAAAAGTTTAGTTTTAGGTTTTTTATGTTCAGTGAGACCTGCTGGCAACAGGCTCACTGCATCGAGGGACTAAGGGGAGAAGAAGCGAACTCACCTGCGTGCAGAGTGGATTGGGCTTCTTAGGCTACTGGACATTAGCTCCAGAGGGACCGATCACAGGCCCAGCCATGGATAGGTCCCAGAGCCGCGCCGCCGGCCCCCTTACAGAGCCAGAAGACAGAAGAGGTCCGGAAAATCGTCGGCAGAAGACGTCCTGTCTTCAACAAGGTAGCGCACAGCACTGCAGCTGTGCGCCATTGCTCTCAGCACACTTCACACTCCGGTCACTGAGGGTGCAGGACGCTGGGGGGGGGGGCGCCCTGAGACGCAATAAAAACACCTTGGATGGCAAAAAATGCATCACATATAGCTCCTGGGCTATATGGATGAATTTAACCCCTGCCAGAATACACAGAAAAACGGGAGATAAGGCCGCCGAGAAGGGGGTGGAGCCTATCTCCTCAGCACACTGGCGCCATTTTCCCTCACAGCTCCGTTGGAGGGAAGCTCCCTGGCTCTCCCCTGCAGTCACTACACTACAGAAAGGGTTAAAAAAGAGAGGGGGGCACTAATTACGCGCAGTATTAAAAATACAGCAGCTATAAGGGGAAAAACACTTATATAAGGTTATCCCTGTGTATATATATATATATATATATATATAGCGCTCTGGTGTGTGCTGGCAAACTCTCCCTCTGTCTCCCCAAAGGGCTAGTGGGGTCCTGTCCTCTATCAGAGCATTCCCTGTGTGTGTGCTGTGTGTCGGTACGTTTGTGTCGACATGTATGAGGAGAAAAATGATGTGGAGACGGAGCAGATTGCCTGTAATAGTGATGTCACCCCCTAGGGGGTCGACACCTGAGTGGATGAACTGTTGGAAGGAATTACGTGACAGTGTCAGCTCTGTATAAAAGACAGTGGTTGACATGAGACAGCCGGCTACTCAGCTTGTGCCTGTCCAGACGTCTCATAGGCCGTCAGGGGCTCTAAAGCGCCCGTTACCTCAGATGGCAGATATAGACGCCGACACGGATACTGACTCCAGTGTCGACGGTGAAGAGACAAATGTGACTTCCAGTAGGGCCACACGTTACATGATTGAGGCAATGAAAAATGTTTTACACATTTCTGATAATACGAGTACCACCAAAAAGGGGTATTATGTTCGGTGAGGAAAAACTACCTGTAGTTTTCCTGAATCTGAGAAATTAAATGAGGTGTGTGATGATGCGTGGGTTTCCCCCGATAACAACTGATAATTTCTAAAATGTTATTGGCATTATATCCTTTCCCGCCAGAGGTTAGGGTGCGTTGGGAAACACCCCCTAGGGTGGGTAAAGCGCTCACACGCTTGTAAGAACAAGGGCTCTACCCTCTCCTGAGATGGCCGCCCTTAAGGATCCTGCTGATAGAAAGCAGGAGGGTATCCTAAAATGTATTTACACACATACTGGTGTTATACTGCGACCAGCAATCGCCTCAGCCTGGATGTGCAGTGCTGGGTTGGCGTGGTCGGATTCCCTGACTGAAAATATTGATACCCTAGATAGGGACAGTATATTATTGCCTATAGAGCATTTAAAAGATGCATTTCTATATATGCGTGATGCACAGCGGAATATTTGCCGACTGGCATCAAGTGTAAGTGCGTTGTCCATTTCTGCCAGAAGAGGGTTATGGACACGACAGTGGTCAGGTGATGCGGATTCCAAACGGCATTTGGAAGTATTGCCTTATAAAGGGGAGGAGTTATTTGGGGTTCAGACCTGGTGGCCACGGCAACAGCTGGGAAATCCACGTTTGTACCCCAGGTCGCCTCTCAACATAAGAAGACGCCGTATTATCAGGCGCAGTCCTTTCGTTCCCAGAAGGGCAAAAGGTTCCTCATTTCTGCCCCGTGACAGAGGGAGAGGAAAAAGGCTGCAGAAATCAGCCAGTTCCCAGGAACAGAAGCCCTCTCCCGCCTCTGCCAAGCCCTCAGCATGACGCTGGGGCTTTACAAGCAGACTCGGGCACGGTGGGGGCCCGTCTCAATGAATTTCAGCGCGCAGTGGGCTCACTCGCAAGTAGACCCCTGGATCCTTCAGGTGATATCTCAGGGGTACAAATTGGAATTCGAGACGTCTCCCCCTCGCCGTTTTCCTAAAGTCTGCTTTACCGACGTCTCCCTCTGACAGGGAGGCAGTTTTGGAAGCCATTCACAAGCTGTATTCCCAGCAGGTGATAATCAAGGTACCCCTCCGGCAACAGGGAACGGGGTATTATTCCACACTGTTGTGGTACCGAAGCCGGACGGCTCGGTGAGACCGATTTCTAAATCTCAAATCTTTGAACACTTACATACGGAGGTCAAATTCAAGATGGAGTCACTCAGAGCAGTGATTGCGAACCTGGAAGAAGGGGACTACATGATGTCTCGGGACATCAAGGATGCTTACCTTCATGTCCCGATTTACCCTTCTCACCAAGGGTACCTCGGGTTTGTGGTACAGAACTGTCACTATCCGTTTCAGACGCTGCCGTTTGGATGGTCCACGGCACCCCGGGTCTTTACCAAGGTAACGGCCGAAATGATGATACTCTTTCGAAGGAAGGGAATTTTTAGTTATCCCTTGGACGATCTCCTGATAAGGGTAAGATCCAGAGAACAGTTGGAGGTCGGTGTAGCACTATCTCAGGTAGTGTTGCGGCAGCACGGTTGGATTCTCAATATTCCAAAATCGCAGCTGGTTCCGACGACTCGTCTTCTGTTCCTAGGGATGATCCTGGACACAGTCCAGAAAAAGGTGTTTCTCCCGGAGGAGAAAGCCAGGGAGTTATCCGAGCTAGTCAGGAACCTCCTAAAACCGAGCCAAGTCTCAGTGCATCAATGCACAAGGGTTCTGGGAAAAATGGTGGCTTCCTACGAAGCAATCCCATTCGGCAGATTCCACGCAAGAACTTTCCAGTGGGACCTGCTGGACAAATGGTCCGGGTCGCATCTTCAGATGCATCAGCGGATAACCCTGTCACCAAGGACAAGGGTGTCCCTCCTGTGGTGGTTGCAGAGTGCTCATCTTCTAGAGGGCCGCAGATTCGGCATTCAGGACTGGGTCCTGGTGACCACGGATGCCAGCCTGCAAGGCTGGGGAGCAGTCACACAGGGAAGGAATTTCCAGGGCTTATGGTCAAGCCTGGAGACATCACTAAACATAAATATCCTGAAGCTAAGGGCCATTTACAATGCTCTAAGCTTAGCAAGACCTCTGCTTCAAGGTCAGCCGGTGTTGATCCAGTCGGACAACATCACGGCAGTCACCCACGTAAACAGACATGGTGGCACAAGAAGCAGGAGGTCAATGGCAGAAGCTGCAAGGATTCTTCACTGGGCGGAAAATCATGTGATGGCACTGTCAGCAGTGTTCATTCCGGGAATGGACAACTGGGAAGCAGACTTCCTCAGCAGACAGACGCTCTGGTAACACCGTGGGTGTACCGGTCAGTGTATGTGTTCCATCCTCTGCCTCTCATACACAAGGTACTGAGAATTATAAGATGGAGAGGAGTAAGTACTATATTCGTGGCTCCGGATTGGCCAAGAAGGACTTGGTAACCGGAACTTCAAGAGATGCTCACGGAGGATCCGTGGCCTCTACCTCTAAGAAGGGACCTGCTCCAGCAAGGACCCTGTCTGTTCCAAGACTTACCGCGGCTGCGTTTGACGGCATGGCGGTTGAACGCCGGATCCTGAAGGAAAAAGGCATTCCGGATGAAGTCATCCCTATCCTGATCAAAGCCAGGAAGGATGTAACCGCAAAACATTATCACCGCATTTGGCGAAAATATGTTGCGTGGTGCGAGGCCATTAAGGCCCGACGGAGGAATTTCAACTGGGTCGATTCCTACATTTCCTGCAAACAGGAGTGTCTATGGGCCTGAAATTGGGGTCCATTAAGGTTCAAATTTCGGCCCTGTCAATTTTCTTCCAAAAAGAACTAGCTTCAGTCCCTGAAGTTCAGACGTTTGTAAAAGGGGTACTGTATATACAGCCTCCTTTTGTGCCTCCAGTGGCACCTTGGGATCTCAATGTAGTTTTTGGGTTCCAAAAGTCACATTGGTTTGAACCACTTAAAGCTGTGGAGTTAAAATATCTCACATGGAAGGTGGTCATGCTGTTGGCCCTGGCCTGGGCCAGGCGCGTGTCAGAATTGGCGGCTTTATCCTGTAAAAGTCCTTATCTGATTTTCCATTCGGACAGGGCGGAATTGAGGACTCGTCCTCAGTTTCTCCCTAAGGTGGTTTCAGCGTTTCACCTGAACCAACCTATGGTGGTGCCTGCGGCTACTAGGGACTTGGAGGACTCCAAGTTGCTAGACGTTGTCAGGGCCCTGAAAATATATGTTTCCAGGACGGCTGGAGTCAGAAAATCTGACTCGCTGTTTATCCTGTATGCACCCAACAAGCTGGGTGCTCCTGTTTCTAAGCAGACTATTGCTCGTTGGATTTGTAGTACAATTCAGCTTGCACTTTCTGTGGCAGGCCTGCCACAGCCAAAAATCTGTAAATGCCCTCTCCACAAGGGAGGTGGGCTCATCTTGGGCGGCTGCCCGAGGGGTCTCGGCTTTACAACTTTGCCGAGCAGCTACTTGGTCAGGGGCAAATACGTTTGTAAAATTCTACAAATTTGATACCCTGGCTGAGGAGGACCTGGAGTTTTCTCATTTGGTGCTGCAGAGTCATCCGCATTCTCCCGCCCGTTTGGGAGCTTTGGTATAATCCCCATGGTCCTTACGGAGTCCCCAGCATCCACTAGGACGTCAGAGAAAATAAGAATTTACTTACCGATAATTCTATTTCTCGTAGTCCGTAGTGGATGCTGGGCGCCCATCCCAAGTGCGGATTGTCTGCAATACTGGTACATAGTTATTGTTACCAAAAATCGGGTTATTGCTGTAGTGAGCCATCTTTTCTAGAGGCTCCTCTGTTATCATGCTGTTAACTGGGTTTAGATCACAAGTTATACGGTGTGATTGGTGTGGCTGGTATGAGTCTTACCCGGGATTCAAAATCCTTCCTTATTGTGTACGCTCGTCCGGGCACAGTATCCTAACTGAGGCTTGGAGGAGGGTCATAGGGGGAGGAGCCAGTGCACACCAGGTAGTCCTCAAGCTTTACTTTTGTGCCCAGTCTCCTGCGGAGCCGCTATTCCCCCTGGTCCTTACGGAGTCCCCAGCATCCACTACGGACTACGAGAAATAGAATTATCGGTAAGTAAATTCTTATTTTTTTTCTCAATGTAAGAATCGCATACAGTAATGGAATAAGGTGTTTTTTATGTGGCGGAATGTTCCAGTCAGTGAAAATTAGGCCAAGCATGGCTTTGCAATTCAGCTTTAATTTAAGTTGAAATGTGGAATTGATAAACAATAATATCTTGAACCAAAACTTCTCTATCTTAGGCCAGTTCCAAAAACAGTGCATAAACAAAGCATTAGAAGCCCCGCATTTCTGGCAATTCCCAGATTCTGAAGGGACCATATGTTTTCGTTGACCTGGCGTAATGTAAATTCTATGTGTAAATTTAACATGCGTTTCCTGGAGTTGTCGCGTGGAGTGCCCGAAAGATATTATCAAAATTACCAGTTAATTCCGCATGAGAAGTAGGAGAATAATAATTCTTTTCCCAACTCCTGACTGTCGAAGCCCAGAGTTTCATTTCAAATCCAGCCAAAATATCCCAATAAATGTAAGATGTTTTGTGAGATGAAAGCTTAACTAATTCAATAATATGTGTAAGAGGGTCAAAGTCTAGAGATGGGTCATATGAGGACGGTAAGGATAATATATAATGTCGTAATTGAAGATACATAAAAAAATCTGGACGTGGAATTTGGTATTTAGTACTTAAGTCAGAAAAATACATCAATACACCCCCCCCCCCAGTATCAAATACATATTTGATTAACGCAATACCTTTATGCTGCCAATGAGAAAACCGTACATTGTCTAAAGCTGCTTGAAAACAGGGATTACCACAAAATGGTATAAATTTGGAGTGAGACGGATTTCTTTTGAGTGATTTGTTGACAGACCACCACGCCAAATAGGTATCCCAAAAAAGAGGGTTAGCGCGGACAGAAGAAGGGAGGTTAGGTTTAGGCGTGTGAAGTAAAGCACGAAGATCAAACGGATCGCAAAGTGTCTGTTCTATTGCATAATTAGAGTAAGAAGACTGGGAGAGCAACCAATCAAATACGTATCGAAATGCTACAGCTTTAGTAAAAGCAGAAATATCAGGTACAGCCAAACCACCATATCCATTTGAGTTTAGACAGAGCGACCCGTGGTTTTTTGCCCGACCAAAGGAACTTGCCAAAAAAAATTCACAGTAACTGAGGTCTTGCTTTGTCAGGACATATGGTAACATCTGGAGAGGATAAGAAATTTTGGGAAAAATAATACTTTTTAGAACTGCAACTCTCCACATAAGAGATAAGGGGAGGGGTGCCCAAGTATTTAATTGAATAGCTATATTTTGCAAAATAGGAGTAAAATTAAAGGCATAAATCTTAGATAGAGAGGGTGGGAAAAAATATGCCTGAGTATTTCAATCTGGACGTAGCATGTTTAAATATAGAGAGGACAGAAGAATAAGATGAGGCAAGAAGAGTCATTGCAGAAGAGGTTAGTGGAAGGAGCTCAGATTTATAATTATCATAATTCTCAAAATTAATCCTAAATCCTGAAAATCGGCCAAATGAATTGAGTGAAGAATGGTCGGAATGGAGACTAGGGGATTAGAAAGAAACAATAACATGTCATCTGCAAACATCGCTACTTTAAGGGAATGATGGGCAATACAAATACCTTGAAAATCAGGGAGGTTACGGAGAGCAATTGCTAAGGGCTCAATGGCCAATGCAAATAAAAGTGAGGAAAGCGGACAGCCTTGTCTAGTGCCTCTGCCTAAGGGAACAGGGGCTGACAGGTATCCGTTACACATAATACGAGATTGGGAGTCAGTATACAATATACGTAAAATGGAGATTAGTTGATCAGGAAAATTAAATTTATTAAGGGTAGTTAATAAATGTTCCCAAGAAACCATATCAAACGCTTTCTCCACATCAAGCGATAACAAGAAAGCAGCGTCAAGGTTTAAAGAAGAACCTAACCAGTGAGATGCCGCAATCACCTTGCGGATATTGGTTGAAGAATGTCTGCCCACTATAAAGCCTGTCTGGTCCGAATGGATGATCCCCGGCAGCAGCTATTTGATCCTATCTGCTAAAAGCTTAGTAAACAATTTATAGTCTGCATTGAGTAGGGATATGGGTCTGTAAGAACCAGGTAAGCAGGGATTCCTGCCCGGCTTTGGCAACAAACGAATAATAGCATCATTAAAATATTTAGGCATAATCAGGGTTTTAAGTAATGCGTTAACGAAAGAGACTAACGGGTCTATAATCTTTGGGAGAAGTATTTTATAATATTCTCCCGAAAATCCATCTGGACCAGGGGACTTCACAGGTTTAAGATGTTTTACAGCAGCCTCAATTTCCTGGGGTGTTAACGGAGCACATATGGCAGCCTGTACGTCATTTGATATAGAAGGGGTGTCGATAGAATTCCAAAAGGAAGTCTCTTCCGATACATCCCTGATGGGCTGGGCATATATATATTTATAAAAATCTTGAAATAACGAAGCCATGTCTCTACCTGTAGAGACAAACGTGCCATCAGGGCGTTGGATAAAGTGAATAAGGGATGGAGGAGTTGAAGCTTTTACTAAATTAGAAAGTATACTGCCTATTTTGTTACCAAACCTATAAAACTTGTGATCTCTATAAAACTTTATAGAGGTGAGCAGACCATAAAAATTTTTATGTTGAGCCAAAATAAAACCAGCCTTAGCAGTAGGGGTCGGGGTAGTCTTATAGGTTTGGTAAGCTGCAGTTAACTGAGCTTGTAGTAACTTATAGGAGGCAGCACGTTCTTTTTTAGATTGCGAGACATATTGAATGATACACCCTCTAATCACCGTCAGAAAAGGATAGGATCCGACTCAAATACGGAGGCATTACCAAGTCTGAACTCCTCCCAGAAGAAGTCAAGCTTATTGCGAAAGCCCAAAGAAGAAGCAAAGTAAGAAGGAAAGCGCCAGAGTTTGTAAGAGCCCACATCTAAAGAGGAAGAAAAAGAAACCCAGATAAGCGAGTGGTCCGAATGAAACATCGGCTCAATACATGCATCAATAATATTAGAAAATATGGAATCCGACAAAAGGATATAATCAGTGCGAGAAAGTGTGCCATGAGCTGCAGAGAGGCATGAAAAATCTCGATCAATAGGATGTAGGGCTCTCCATGCATCTGTGAGCATTAATTGTTGAGAAACAAAAGGAATACCTATCTTTGGGGGCGCTCTCCTAGGGGCAGAAGAATTAGAATCCATGTACGGGGAAGAAACGATATTAAAATCACCCCCCAAAAATAAAAAAATTAGACATATTGGGAGCCAATTTACTTACTATCATGCGGAAAAATGTGGATCAGACTTTAATTGAATATACGCCATAGAGTGACACCTATATTAATCCATTAAAAACTGAAATTATTTCAGAGCACTTATACAGTATGGATATATTGTGGTAACATTGAAGACCATCTGACCATTTTATATAGATATTCTAATGTTGATTTTAACAATATCCTTATCTTCATCTTGGTGGGATCTTCTCTGTTCTACTTTAGAAACGTAAAACCTCTTTAATAATAGCAAAACGTTACTAGGTGGTGTGAAGGTAGATGGGGGGGAAAAAATGTTTTGTTTGAACTGCTAAATGCTGGAAGTATATTTTTGTATGTGTTATAGATAATAAAATGCTAATCCTACGTTAGGGAGATACTTTATTCTGTAAAAGTTTCAAATCTTTTATCAATAGAAATATATCTCTGCAGTATATGTGCTCTCTTCCGAGTAGAAGTCTTCCTGCCAACAGGATTTGCGTGCATCTTACATATCCCACTGATGTGTTTTGTTTGGGGGTTTTTTGCTCTAAAATTGTTGGAACACTGATGTCAAGGAAGAATGCAACATATGTTTTGCTTATGATATGCAGGGAAGTACAATGTGCTAGTAAGGATATGAAATTGACTGTTGTCAGTAAAGAGTTTGACCGGAGAAAATACACATACTCGCTATGCAGCTCCTCTCTCATGATGTTGTGGTCCCTTGTTGGTGTTTTTGCCATAATAGCAGGTATCTCCCAATTTGCTAACATGATGTGTTTTCTTCTTCCTCCTTTTACAATAGGCATGAGAAAATTAAAAAGAAGGATCCTAAGCACATATATGCTTATGAGGAGATGTCAGGGGAAATTCGATTCAGCACACATTTGCCACAGCCCAATAACCTGTGCAGGTATGTTACTGCTAGAGAACAGGCCTGGAACGTGACTGTTTGGAAGTATAAGGTAGAACTAAGGATACATTCAGTCCAAGATTTGGATTAGCTGGCCCTAAACAGTAAATGTGTTTAATAATATTCCATTGTGGCGTTAACATTAGAATATAGCTGATGAATTTCTGGGGTGTTTTTGGTTTTCGTATACAATAGATTTGTTTCCATAAATTGAAATTACCTATATGGTTTTGGTTGCTTCTCCTTATTCTTAATATAATATGCAACTTAGGGGTATGTTAGTATATTAGTTATTCTGTGTAGTGTTTTGTCCAATCCTAAAATATAGTTTTTGCGGATTCTTGGATAAATGGGTTTTATTCCAGGTGTTGACCTTTTATTGACATAATGGGGGTTCAATTATCTGCAATGTTCCATCTTATCATCGTACACTAATATTACGTGGGTTATTGGGAAGGGAAAGCTTTGAACTCTGAGATAAAAGCTAACGCTAGCAAAGTATGGGCCAGGCTGTCTGTCCTATAGTTAACCAGCATGTGCCTGGTCGAACATTGCGCTCACAAGTCGATGCAAAAGATAGCCTACCATCATGCAGTCTGACTCCGTGTACAAACAAATATATATATATATATATATATATATATATATATATATATATATATATATATATATATATATATATATATATATATATATATATATATATATTCCTGATGTTTACCCAAAAGGGTCAGACACAAGGAGACCAGCACACCACCAAGTAGCAAAAATGATAAAAAAACATTTAATATGTTAGCAGCATTATCAGGCCTTTTGAAAAAAATCGCTTTATACTCATCAGTATTCACTGAAAAGAGTCCATAAATCAGACAGCCATCCCAACGGCCCGTTTCGGTTATCACACCTTCATCATGGGGTCAGCTACAGCATAATGCTCAAACATAGGTCCTTATAAAGCTACACAATCAATGTGAATAAACTACACCTGCTTAATCCAATTACCAAGTGATAAAAAACACCTCCCAAACAATGCAGGCGAACCAGCCTGGCGGATGTTGACTGTCGTGACCACGCGACATCACTTCCGGCATAGCGGCACCATCGGTAGTGCCTTGCAAATTTGTCTCGGCGCTCGGGTTCCGCTTTTGGCGGATGTCGACAGTCGCGGTGACGCGACGTCACTTCCGGCACGGCGGAACCAGCGAAGTGGTTTTGGGAACTTTGTCCTGTATCTTTGGTTCCACTTTGGTTCGCCTGCATTGTTTGGGATTACTGATAAGTATAAAGCGATTTTTTTCAAAAGGCCTGATAATGCTGCTAACATATTAAATGTTTTTTTTCATCTTTGCTACTTGGTGGTGTGCTGGTCTCCTTGTGTCTGACCCTTTTGGGTAAACATCAGGAACTAATGTATTATTAAGAATTGACACGGCACCCCTGGAACTTGATTAAGTGTGTGCGCTTCATTTCTGGAAGATATATATATATATATATATATATATATATATATATATATATATATATATATATATATATATATATATATATATATATATATATATATATATTCATTCCACACAGGTGGACGGGGGACTCACAATTAAATAACACATACAACATGTTAAATCGTACAAAATGTTCATAGTTTAATAGTTGGATAATCAGTTGCACCAACTCGCCCTTAATCGACGTTTCGACCCCATAACTGGGTCTTTTTCAAGATAGGCAAATTCGGTGAAAGTTCAAAATAGCCTTTTACAGATGTACACATGATAACATCGGTAGAGATTCCAGCAACTATGCCTTTGCGGATAAATGCATGTAAGCTTCTTATAATGTTGTTCACGGATTACTCGCCTATATACAGGCAATCATTCCAGTGTGGATGCATCCAGGTTGGCCACTTAATAAGTTCCACAGCACATCAAAAAACGATCAACAAACCGTATTCACACAGTCAAAGGACACCTGGCTCTAGAGCAGGCTTTCCCAACCACGGTCCTCAAGGCACACCAACAGTGCAGGTTTTAGTGATATCCAGGCTGCAGCACAGATGGTTAAATCAGAATAAGTGAGCTACTAATTAGATCACCTGTGCTGAAGCCTGGATATCACTAATACATGCACTGTTAATGTGCCTTGAGGACCGTGGTTGGGAAAGCCTGCTCTAGAGCCACAGACAATTAGAAACAATTACATACACCTGTTCATTCTAATCAAGCTGCAAGTGATGTGATCCCATGGTCCAATCCCGGACCAGGGTACTTCCCACCTCTCCGGCGCCATGGCAACAAGATACAAGTCTGGACAATGTGTGTGCTTAAGTATAAACTGTCAGCTGATGGGGCATGAGTATATAATTGTTTCTAATTGTCTTTGTGTATATAAGTGTGGTGTTTGGTGATGGTTAGTTATACTGCTGGCTTTCCCTGACGAAGGTGCTGCTGCACCGAAACAGCTGTTGGAGTTGCCAATATGTGGGGTTACCATTGTGAATTGAACTGCTAAGTATACGATTTGTACTACCTTATGCACGGTGCACTTTAAAATGAGAATTCAGTAAATTGTTTATTGCTACACAAGGTGTGCTGGCTTTTGTGGATCTTTGTCACAACGTTTGGATGTTAATATTTGACCGAGCACCCTGACAAAACGATTGAAGGGGTGTGCGTTCCAAATTTATATATTTTATATATATATATATATATATATACACACACACACACACACACACACACACACACACACACACACACACACACACTAAAATAAAAATTATATATATATATATATATATATATATATATATATAATTTTTTTTATTTTATTTTATTTTTTTTAACTGAGTCGCCAAACATTTGTAAACTTTTTTTTTTTTTTTTTAGATCCCCTATGAAATACAAGGAATAAGTATATAGGGACGGATGTAATGTAGTTGGCCCTAGAAGCAGGTTCCCGGCCGAGCTTGTAAGTTTTTTTAAAAATGGCCATCATGTACATGGCAAAACCATGCCTTGTAAATGATTACCGCTTTAAAAAAAAACGTTAAAGGACGATCAATCCCCCCCCCCCCCCTTCCCTCCCTACCTCCAGGAGTGCAGTGACTGCGGAGCCGGGAGAGGCACTAGGCCTCTCTGCAGGTTGCGGCCTGCCTCCCCCATACAGCCCGGGACCTACATTTTCGGGCCCACTTGCTGGAGGCTCTGTTGAATCCCTCCGGCCCGCCTGACCCCCTCCGGGACCCAGCAACATCCGGACCAACTACCGCTGCACTCACCGCCAGTGGAGCGACTCGCTTCTGCCCAATTTGGTCCCTCGCGGCAGCCGCGGCTCTCCCCGCTCCCTGGACGGGATGGGCGCCCGCCGTCTTGTTTCCGGAAGCCTCCTCCGCTACCTCCTCTCCCGGCGCCGCACCTCGGGTGGTGCTGCCGGGGACGGACGGCCCTGTCTCTGGGGAGACCCGGAGAGTGTGCCCCGACTCCCACCCACGGCGATCCGCAATGGGACCTGGTGAAGCCTGCAGCCTGGACCGAGGGTGACGGCTGAGGGGAGGTAAGCTTCACAGCAACAAGCTGGTGCCCTCAGCGCTCCCCAGTTGCTGCTTCCCGATCTACTTTGCTCACCCCAGCCAGCAGACACCACTGAGTGGTGCTGCATCAGACCACCCAGGCAGACCAGGGACACCAGAATCCCCCTGCCTTTGCCACATACTGCTCTGGATTAGGAGTTGTATTGCACTCTGGCTCCAGATCCACGTCTGCACCCTGGCCTTGATTTCCACCCCAGTCTCCCACATGTTCTACTGCCTCCCCAATCCCTATAGCTGATCCCAGGTGGTGCACGGGGAACACCAGTAGAGCTCTAGCAGATCAAGGCACACCCGCCCCTGGAGGCCGTTGCTTCCTCTCCAGCTAATCGGAGGCTCCCGTGAGTGCGACGGACAGCCCACGCTCCCTGACCCCTACCTCACGTACATCTGGACCTCCAACACCCGGTAAAGCCGTGCGTGCTTTACAGCTCCACACCAGCTACCTGGCGGAGAGCATCCCCACACACACCAATGCTCGAGAACCCCGCAACTGTTTGAGACGGCTACCAGTCCTCATGTTCCACTGATCACACCATAACTCAGCCCTCCAGTGGATCTTTCTCCAGCTGTTCGGTAGCTTTACTTCATTAACCTACTCCAGTGCTTTGTTTAATCCTCCCTCATTCAAACTCATCTGCCGAGGTACAACCATGTCTAAATCCAACCCGAATACCATAAGACGTGCGGGTACAGATATTACCCAACATTTCACTAAAACCGACAAGAGCGACAAGCCCTCCCTACCCTCAGGCCCTCCCTCTCATAGCCTATCCTCATCCGATAGAGACGACCCGTTCTGTCGACCAAAGAGGATATCAGGGCCTTGCAATCGCTCATGATGGACTTCAAAGAATCGCTGGAATCCAAATTGGACAGAGCGGTCACCTCAATTAGATCGTCTTCCAGAACCTCTAAATTGGAATCCAGACAAGATGTTCTACAAAAGGATCACATAGAAACTGTCAGGGATATAGATCACCATATCCAGGATATATCGGAGCTGCGTGCCAAAAACGAGGATCTGGAAAAATTGCGAGAGGAGAAACAATCTCCGAATCCGCAACATCCCAGAGTCCATTCTTCCAGCGGCTCTCGAAGCATACCTACAGAGGCTGTTCTCCTCCTTAGTGCCAAGTATGAACCCGCGGGATTTGCCCTTGGAAAGAGCTAGACCTCGTGATGGCGATCCCCCTAGGGACGTCATCATGCGCTTTCTCAGCTTCAAAGACAAAGAGTTGGTTCTCCTCCCGACCCGGGGCAAGCCACACATAATGTTTGAAGACTCTAAGCTGCAGTTCTTTCAAGATTTGGCCCCCTCTACCATACTTAAAAGAAGAGAACTCAGGGACTTAACCTCCGCACTCCACACACGCGGGATCCACTAATGCTGGGGATTCCCCTTTAAACTTCTGGTCGACTACAACAGTAAAACGATCGTCATCAAAGATACGAGAGAAGGAGGAGACTTCCTGTCACACTTGGAGGACTCCGACCCGCCAGTCGGGCAGAATTCTGACTCCCGTCCGCCCTGACCACTTTTACACCAGCAGTTACGTGGACACTCTTCTCGTTAAACTGCCCTAGTACCCATGTTGACTTTTACCTATCTCAGTTTATCATCCTGGTTGCTCCGTATGCCTACTGTATATTACTTGCCCTCACTTTTCTCAGCCTACCTTGCTAAGCCCACCACTCAAAGCCCCGCGGCTATATCTATTTTATTAGGTCTGCCCACGTGGCACTTGCTACCACACATCGGCTGCTAATGCATACTTTATAATTGTGTATGGGCGCCAGGATGTTTAGTTTAAAAATTTCTAGTATTTTTGTTTCTATTACCACGGTATTGCCATTACTGCAATCAATGTTTGGTTCTATATATCACTCCCCTGTTAAATGTTCTTCACACACTGGTTCATACGCCTCACAGCCTCTACTGTAAATTTCACATAGACCACCACTGGAGGGACGTGTTCCCCCCCACTACCTTTACTTACCACACAAGCTCACACTATTGCTTTCTAGTGCCTCGACCCTCCTCTCCACCCTCCACTCTCTCTACCCGACGCTCCTCCACTTCGGATCCTTTGATCCTACTTCCTGTGCCTGTTCCTTCTCGCTGGTCGTAAGGAACCCCTGCATAGACTCCAACACTGTTCCAGACATCGACCTGGATAAATCTTCTGGTCAGTCCCGCCCGCAGCGCGACTCGTCCTCACATTCCTTAAACAAACATATATCCATGAATCTGGCCTCTTCGATGTATGGCGGGCCCTCAGCCCAACTGCTAGAGACTTATACCTTCTTCTCGATCCCACACCAATCCTACTCTCGAATCGATCTTCTTTTCTTTTCTTTTTTGTGGCACACAGGCCTCCAAACACGTAACGGACTCCTCTATTATTACCAACCCTTGGTCAGACCATTCCATCATCACTGCCACCTTTGACATTCTTGACACCCTGACAACTCGCCCCAATTGGCGATTAAACGAGACACTTCTGAAAATCCCTAAATTCCAGGAAAAAATCAATTTAGCCATCACTGACTATTTCTCATTAAATATCACTGATTCTTCTTGCACCCCATTAATCTGGGAAGACTCGTAAAGCCGTCATCAGAGGGCACATTATTAGCTATGCGTCACACAGGAACAGGGATCGCAAGCAAAAAATATCGTCCCTCACAGTTGAGGTCCACACCTTAGAAACCCTACATAAACAACGACCCTCACGGTCTCTATATTCACAACTCACATCTACCAGGGCTACATTAAACGCTTTACTAACCGAAAAAACTGAGCACTCACTCCGCTGGCTGAAACAAAAATTCTATGAGAAAAGCAACAAAGCCGATTCGCTACTGGCCAGCAGATTGAGAGCTCGGAAGGCGCGCACTGCTATCCCGGCTATTAAAGACTAGAATTGCTCTCTTCAGTATAACCCAAAGACTATTAACTCTCTCTTTCAGACTTCTTATAAGCGACTCTATAATTTGCCCGACACCTTACCCTCTTTGGACCCGACTCTGACTACTTAACGTCCTCCGATCTGCCCCGTATCGACCCAAATACCTCTTCGGACCTAGATGGACCTATTACCCCCGAAGAAATAATCCTCGCTATCAAAAGCCAGAAACCATCTAAGGCCCCAGGTCCGGATGGCTATCCGATGTCTTATTATAAGACTTTTCAACCCGCACTACTACCTCACCTCACGACAGTATTTAATCTTATTCTAGATGGGTCTCCCTTCCACCCCCACACTACTACGGCTGTCATTACGGTGCTTCCAAAACCCAATAAAGATCCCCAGCTTCTTTCTAACTACCGGCCCATATCACTTCTGAACTCTGATCTGAAAATCTTTGCCAAAGTACTGGCTAATAGACTTAATCCTATTCTTCCCTCGCTCATACATTCCGATCAGGTGGGCTTCGTCACCTCCAGACAGGCACTTGACAATACTAGGCGTGTTGTGGATATCATTCACCACATTAATCTTCACAAGATCCCGTCCCTGACTCTTGCCCTGGACGCAGAGAAGGCCTTCGACCGGGTCTCATGGCCCTTCATGCAGCAGTCTTTACAATGTTTTGGCCTTCAGGGTAAATTTCTTCAGGCCATAAAGGCGTTATACCAGATTCCATCAGCATCTGTTCATACCAACGGCCTACTATCGGACCCTTTCAAAATTTCAAACGGAACCCGCCAGGGGTGCCCACTATCCCCCCTCATCTTAGCACTTGTCATTGAACCCCTCGCAAACCGCATTCAGGCCAATCCTGACATCTCTGGAGTCTGTGTCAACCAAATCCAATACACCATCTCCTTCTTCGCCGATGATATCCTTCTGACTCTGACAAACCCGACTATTTCCCTCCCGAACCTCTTCCGAGAACTATCCATATATGGCAACCTCTCGGGATACAAAATTAACCAGACAAAATCTGAAGCCCTCTCCTTACACATTCCCAAACTAATTAAGTCTCAATTACAAAAGAATTTTAACTTTTCCTGGCGCAGACACTCCCTCAGGTATCTAGGGGTCTCCATCACGAAATCCTACAGTTCTCTTTACAGGGCTAATTATCCCCCACTCATCACATCAATCCTTAATGATATCCACCAATGGGAATCTTACTTTCTCTCTTGGGTAGGGCGCTTTAACGCTATAAAAATGAATGCCCTCCCCAAACTTCTGTACTTGTTCCAGACGCTTCCAATTCCGATCCCCTCCCAGACTCTTAATACTCTCCAATCTTCCTTGTGCAAATTCATTTGGAGCCATAAAAAGCCTAGAATCCGGCGGGATATCTTAGCTAAACACTCTCGGAACAGCGGCCCTGGCCTTCCCATTTTTCAACGTTATTATGATGCGACCAGGTTGAGCCAAATGGTTGCCTGGCATGCCCCAAAGCATACTAAAAGATGGGTTGACCTGGAGAGTGATCTTTCGGGAGTCCCATCGATCTCATACCTGCCTTGGCTCCCTGGAAAACAACGCTCCCCACACCACTGCATCTCACCCACAATAGAATTGACACTTACACACTGGCGAAACCTGAACAAAAAGTTAAAATTGTCTACCCACCCCTCCCCCTTTGACTCCCATCTGGAGCAACCCAGCATTTCCCCCGGGGCTTTCTCGAGGAATGGCCCACCCTTGGATCTTGGCAGGTGTTACTAGAATCCACCATTTCACAGGGACGCACTCCATTAAATCATTCTCCAACTTACAAACTACATACGATCTACCCCACTCTCTATTTTATCAATATCTACAAATCCGCCACTTCCTTTCTTCTCTACATTTACCATTCCCCCTATCAGTCCCCTCACCTTTGGAGAGACTCTGCATTTATAACTGTACTGATAGGGGCACTATCTCTCTTCTCTACAAAGCCACCATCAATCCTGAACCTCCCCCTCTCGAACCACACGAGCTAGCGTGGGAAGCGGATTTAGGGTGTCACCTCGGGAAGGAAGGTTGGGACACAGTCTGCACTACGATCTCACACTGCTCCATCAGCGTGTCCATCCGCGAAAATTCATACAAAATATACACAAGATGGTATCTGGTACCAGATCGGTTGCATAGGATCTATCCTGACACCTCCGACCTTTGCTGGCGGAACTGCGGTCAAGTAGGCACGCTTTATCATGTTTGGTGGTCCTGCCCGGCAATTGTTCAGTATTGGGCGATGGTCCGCAGGCTACTCTCCCGATTAATTGATTTGCCAGCTCCTCTTTCACCCGCGAACCTCCTCCTCCTTTGCGCACCACCCGATTAAATTTCCAAAGACTCGAAAAGCCTGACCCTCTTTATTTTCCTGCGCAGCCAAATATCAAATAGCGCAAAGTTGGAAGAACCCCGAAGCTCCCAACCGCCAAGCACTTAAGAATAGAATCTGGTTTGTCGCAAATATGGAGTATATTACCAGTCTCCGTCAAAACACAGTACAAAAATTCCACTCCATCTGGCTCCCCTGGTACAGCTATCATGACCACCCCCTCCCTGGTTTAAACTAATTATGGACTCCGTTCTACGATTGTTACCCCCCCCCCCCCCCCCCCCCCCTCCCTTTTTTTATTTTTTCTATTCTCTCTCTCTCTTCTCCTCCTCAGACCCCCGACTCTTCGGAGAATCTCTCCTTCCTCTTTATTTTCTACCTTCTTCTATATCACTTGATCTCTCTTTTCTGATCCTCACTTCCCACATACTTTTCCTACCCACTTCGCTACTTACTACCTCCACCACAGCTCTGAACCACATGACCCCACTACTCTTTCTGTTCCTACATATTTCTACCCCCCGAAAACGTCTTACTACATATGTCTCCTGTTTCTTTACACAACGATTACCACACCCATCGCTTTTTCCTTTTTACTAGAGAAACTTTTTGTATCTGTATTCATACCGGCCTTCCGGCCACCTGCTTATTGTTTATATATTTACTGCGCTCTTTTCAGCTGACTTGTTTGATTCTCTATCAAAATTAAAATTTATATGATTAAAAAAATCTTTTTGCTGATCATCCCAGACCATGCATCTGCTAGAGCACTAGAATATGGTGGAAAATATGAATTTGACATTCAAATATTAATTTAGAGATCACACTGAAACATTATTAACTTTTTTTTTTTTTTTTTTTTTTTTTACTTAGCATCATGGTAGACCAGTTGGAGACATGGTTACAGTTCGTACTAAACTGGGACCCCCAGCAACGTGGTGGAGGGATAGATCACCACACTGGTCGTCCACGGTGCTTTGTGTTGATGGATCATATTCTGAATCTGAAGGTATGAGAGTGCAGTTATTCACGGGCTTCTTCTCCTGTATCCTGTACATACTAGACCAGTTACCAGCTCTTTTATCCAACTACTGTATTCCACACTCCCCCATTCACAGATTGTGCACATTCTGAACATGACTTCTGCTAAGATCCTGTCCTTCCTCCTGCAACCTGAGGAAAGCCTGCACTCCCTGCAATCTCGCGTTGAAAGAGAGACTGGAATCGGCACCTGCAACCAAGAACTGCTGCTAGAAATGGGGGTGTCCCTTGATCCCAGAAAGCCTGCCTCCCAATGTGTGATCGATGGAGTGGTGAGACTTGAATGCCTGGCCTGTATTGTATAAAACACTCTTGGTTGTGATTTTCATTTGCAAAAATATAATGTACGTTATCTACTTTATAAAGGCAAATGACATTTGTCTACCCCCTGTGCAATCCTGTAGAAAACTCAGAATTTGGTTAAATAATAATTTTGTTCCTGTCTTTTGCACCCACACAGAGAGGTTGGGACAGTTACATGGTGTATTTGTTTGATAAAAGCAAGGCCACTTATGAAGGACCCTTTCAGCCAAGAAACCTTTCTGAATGTGTTAATTACATTGGTAAGTCTTATAATATCCGGTTTAAAAGAGTATCCTTGAAGATTCCATCAGTATCTCCGTTTTGTAAAGAGTGATGTTGTAGTAAAATGTAATATTTCTTTCATATGTTTTGTTTCTATTGTGTGTATTTCTCTGTCTCCTGAGCTACTTTTCAGTATATAGAGAACGCAAACGTGCATACACATTTAATGACAAACCTTTTCTTCACTCGTCACCAATAAAGTGCAGGATAGCAAAGCCCAGCTTTCCATACTGCAGCTGCGTAAGGTGTGGGCCGAAGCTGTGCATTATGTCTCTGGCCTTAAGGAGGACTACATCCGGCTTTTTCAGGGCCAAAGAGCTGCCATGTAAGTGTGGGGCATCTATTACAAAATACATGCTATGATATTGATTCTGTTGGCTACACTGCTGTTAAATTTATTTTTAAAACATTTTTAGGCTTAGTCTACTGCGCTACAATACCAACCTCACAAAGATGAAAAATACAATGGTATCCGCCTCTCAGCAACTTGACGCGAAGCTGCAGTTCTTTAAAAAAAGCATAGAGATCGACCTAGAACGCTACAGCGACCAGATGGCCTATGGAATCTGTGAGTGTAATTTGGTTTTAATAAATTTGTAATCTGACTTCTACTTCAAGTGATAACAAGGTTTCTTAAACTTAAGGCATCATAATTGGGTCCAAGGCTACAAGTGAAGTGATTACAGGACTAATTTACTGTACTGAGACTGAATAGAAGTTTTATTCAGTATCTAACGATCTAACCAGTATCTAAACATCTACTCTGCTTATAGCCAGATTTTCCAGTTGGCTCTGTTTAGAGCCACATATTGAAGTTGCTTTATGGGTATTTTAAACACATCCATACATTGTCAGTTTGTGTTCAAGCAGTGCCTTGGCTTTACCAGCTATTTAAGTGACTTCATGATCGTTACTGCATGAAATCATGTAACAAAGTGGTAGGCCACCTCAAAGTTAACCTTTCCTGTTAGGTTGTGGTGTCTAGGTCGCTCTACTTCTCGTATATATTGCACTGTGGATATCTCTCCTCCGCACTGATTATCATTTCCTACTGCATCCAAAGCTTCTCCTGCGCTGAACCTAACCTGTAGAAAATTCTCTAGTTCTGTCATACTCTCCTCCAACATCCAGTGCTTCAATGCTCAAAACTCACTCATTATCCTAAGCCAGTGATGGGGAACCTTTGGCACTCCAGCTGTTGTTGAACTACACATCCCAGCATGCCCTGCTGCAGTTTTGCTATTTGACCATGCTAAAACTGTAGCAGGTCATACTGAGATGTGTAGTTCAACAGCTGGAGTGTTATAGGTTCCCTATCACTGTCCTAAGCCTACCAGACCTGTGCCTAATCTAAACTCCTACATCCTTAACTCCTTCTATCTTCCCAATACATCACATCTTCCGCTTTCCTAGTAGAATGTAAGCTCTCTAAAATTGTCTACTCTGTTTACCCGGTTTTGAATTATTTATGTTTTTCTAATATTTCGTGCTGCAGAAATGTGGCATCTCATAAAGAAGTCATCATTTTTATTTATTAATTTTATGTGTTTGGTTTGGCGATGGAGGTAGGAGGAGCCTTTCTTGTAATTGTCTGGGTCTAAACGATCATGTTGATGCCTAGTAAAGGGTAATCTTCAGCTACCTATATATTAAAGCAATGTTTTGCATAACAATGTATTAACCACATTTTCTAAGACATAAGTTAAATGTAAATTGATTGGTAATGCAGATAATTTTTAATATAATAGCCTTTTATTCAACAATGCACTGCTGGAAAATCTAGACACAAATAGGGCCAGATGTACTGTGCCTTGGAGAGTGGTAGTTTCTCTCTTCACTTTATCAACCAATCTGCTCTTAACTGATATTTTTTCAAAAACAGCCTGTAACATGGCAGTTAGGAGCTGGTTGATACTTTATCTCTCTCCACTTTGTCACTCTACAAGGCTTAGTAGTACATCTGCCCTGTAGTCTTCTATTCACAGTGATAGTTATTGTTTTCTGGTGTTGAAGCTCCATGAATACTGTAGTACAATAGCTTGAGTGTTGAGTGTCTTTGTGTCATTAGTTTGTTTAGGGGGCCTTCGGGTTGTTCTGTGTCGGAATCAGTGCAGTTTCACAAGAACATTTTATTTGCCCTTTAGCTTCTGAGAAGATGCTGAGAGCCTGGAAGGAGAAGGAGGATCGAGCAGTAGACTGTGCAAAGGTATCATAAATAACCTTAGCCTGTCTTATAATAATGACATAAGAGCTATTCAATTATTGTACATTGATAACATTGTGGTGACCTAGAGAGGGAGAGGAGATGTTATAATGACACCACATAAAAGTATCTCCCTATGTTTCTTTCCCACTTTGTACATGGGCTGCATTTATTTGTTATATATAAAAATGGAAGAGCTATTTTTATTTTTATGGTGTACGGTTCACTTTATGTCATGCCTGTTTGTTAGGCCGGGCAGATTTCCTTTCTGGACGAACAGATTATGGGACTCCACAGCGAGATTGTTGAACTGCAGAGGAGTCCATTTGCTCGTAGACAAGGAGATGTCATGGAGCACCTGTAAGAGTATTCAGCTAGGATATGTTTGGTTTCTCTTCCTTTTTGTTTTTTCTTTGTAAATGATTCTTAAACAATTGGCGCATACAGTAACTCCCTGGGTGCCCATTATTATGGTGTCTTTAATGTCTTTCTCTAGACAAAATAATCTACTTGCATGTACAGCATTAGACATTGTCTAGGAAACCTTTAGTTCCCCTTCCTCTGCAAGCAGCAGCAGACTGCACTAAAGAGCCTGCAGCTATAGTGTGTGTGTGTGTGTGTGTGTGTGTGTGTGTGTGTGTGTGTGTGTGTGTGTGTGTGTGTGTGTGTATACTGTCACCTGTCCTAATTAGAACGCCCAGCATAACTGTATTGTCCAGTCACAGATGCTGGATACCTTCAGACTAACTCTTATTACAGCAATGACTGATGTACAGTTTATGAATGTTGTATATGGTTTGTTTACCAGGGAGCAGAAGGCCATAGAACTGTACAAGCAGTTGAAGCCACGCTCTCCAGGTATCTATCTTTTCTTTGGGCTATGCAGTAAGCTTCTACTTTTCAGTGAGAAAAAGGTAACCATCCATTCGTTATTGCAGATAATGCCTACAGTGATAGTACGGAGATGGTGAAAACAATTGTGCTGACTGTGCAAGGACAGGATAAAGTTCTCAGAGAGCTGTTTGGTCACTTAAGGTATTCTTAATCATATGCTAGGATACTTTTTTTCATGCAATGCAATCCTTTGAAGATCAATAACTCAGGATCAAGTGGGCTGTGTGATTTATATGTTCTTGGAGAGCATGCATTAGTGACCCCTAACTGTTTGTTTGTTTGTTTGTTTGTTTGTTTTTAATTATCAATCTATATACATTGTTCCTACAGCCGGCTCCTAGGCTGCAAGCAGAAAATAATTGACCTATTACCCCGAATTGAGATGACTGTGAATAATATAAAGGAAGCTGACAGCACGCTCATGCAGATGCAGGCCAAACGGCAGAGAGAGATCTGGCACCTTTTGAAAATTGCATGTGTAAGTGTCCTGGTATATCCGCCTTGCTATTCTTTACTAGAGCATTGCAGCTTTCTTCTAGGCTACAGTCGCACAGGTATAGATTTATTGTTAGCTGACACTCATATCTGTGCCCAATAAAATGTAACTCTTAACGCTAATCGCCAATGTTCATTACTCTCTAGACTTCTCTCCTACCCTTAAACCACTATGCAATGAATTCAGGCTGTCGTGACCCCTCACCTCACAGCACTGGGGCCATGGGTTCTTTTACAACCCAGACCCTATATGTTCTATTTGTTTGTGTTACCTCTAGGTGCCCTGGTTTACAAAAAAAAATCTTAGAATGGATATGAAATTGTAACCTGTACCACCCAAAGTTCTATACCGACAGCCTTATAAATGATCTCATGAGTTTTCCTTTAGGTGGCACATATTTACTTTGCTCTCTACTGCTTTGTCTGGGGAAAAATGTGGAAAGGTTACAGCGCCTGTTTTGAAAGTTGTTTTTGGCTATTGAATTGCTTGTGTAACTCACATTTTTGAATGTCTGAATACACATTTATTGCGTTTTTACAACTCATGTATCCACTGTTCAATAACAGAACTCTGCACGCTCATTGGGATCCACCAATTTAGAAAACACAAGTACACCTCAAACATCAGGCTGGTCCGATCCAAATTCTCCACAGGCTCTCTCCTCCATGCTGATCCCAAAGGACAAGAGCAGGTATGATGCACTATGTACTTCATAACTCGCCTGTCTTGGCATATGCTCGGTGATGGAACGTCCTGTGTTTTGGCGGGATGGATGCTGTATGTCTCACACTCTGGCAGCTAGGCATTTTACAGAAAAAGGGACATTTTTGAAGAATTTCAAAATGTGTGGCATGTATTATAAGGCAGTTCTATGCAGAAAATTAAATGTGTGTATAAAATTTCCTTTCTCCAGAGAGACCTTTAAGCACACTATAGAGGATAACCTGTTTTACCAAAAGCAGCTGAGTACTGTGATTATTGAGAGCACGATGGAACAGCAAAGAAGTATAGTGGTGAGTAGAACGGTTACTTTTACTTGCTTAAGATTTTAGCCCTTTGTAAAGTATTTTGAAATATATTTACTCCTCCACAACCCCCATCCTCTTCTCCCCTTAGGGTTTTTATTAGTGCAATTTATAACTCCATATTGTTAAGTGGGTTAAATCAGGTGTGAGCTTCTTTAAGGCTTGTACCTGTTGTATATTGTGCCATTCATGTAGCCATCCTAATATTTACCAGTCAAATACATTTCTCTTACGTCCTAGAGGATGATGAGGTCCACATTAGTACCATGGGGTATAGACTGGTCCACCAGGAGCCACTGGCACGTTAAGAGTTTGAGAGTGTGGGCTGGCTCCTCCCCCCATGCCCCTCCTACCAGACTCAGTTTAGAAAATGTGCCCGGAGGAGCCGGTCACAGCTAGGGGAGCTCCTAGAGCTTTTCTGTTATTTTAGAGTTTCTTATTTTACAGGGAGGCTGCTGGCAACAGCCTCCCTGCAGCGAGGGACTAAAGGGGGGGGGGGGGGAGTAGTGTCCGCCCTGCGGGGTCTGAGCCACTTACTCTGCTGCCAAGACACTAAGCTCCTGAGGGGTCAGACCGCTCCCCGCCTCAGGGGATCGCTCACCCCAGTAGCATGCCGCCACCCCCTTACAGAGCTGAAGATTGTGGCGAGTAAGACACCGAACCCCCTAGCAAGCGGGGGGCCGGTGTGAAGATGGCGGCAGCAGGGTAGGAGCGCAGTATTAACTGCGCTCCGGGATGGCTCAGAGGTACATAGTGCAGCGCGGTGAGGGGTGCCCTGGGCCAGCGCTTACACCCTACACTGGGCACAAAGCCTGTCGGGGTCCCAGGATCTCAGCCAGCATCAATCCTCCAGCCAGTATAATCAGATGAAGAGCAGGAAGACGGAGCCATTTTGGGGGCGGAGCTTCTCCTCAGAGCGGACCCAGCAGCGTTCAGCGCCATTTTCCTTCCTGCACAGCGCTGATCAGGAGAAAGAAGGTCCCTCCACAGCAACTCCAGCTATCTCTCATGGTACCAGGGGGTTGTAGAAGGTGGGGGGGGGGAGGCTGCAATACGACTGTTTTATCCTATTAAGGTGCACAGTCAGCGCTGACAAGGGGTCTCCCTTTGGTTAAAAGCGCTGTGTGTGTGGGTTGGCTCCAATCTCTATCTCTCTCTTGCCATTCTTGGGGGTGAAACTCTGTCTGCCCTCCCCTGTGTGTATGTGGAGTGTTTTGTGGTCTCCTTTAGCTATGTCCAGCGACACTGTGTCATATGCTGTGGAGGATATGTCCTCCCAGGATGATCCCATTCCATGTAATCAGGATAGCACTGGTTTAGCACAGATTCCAGCAAGGGAACCCGAGTGGTTTTCCTCTAGCAAATCTGGGATTTCTCAGATTTCAGATAGGGTTGCAAGTAATGAATCTGCAACCCAGGTATTACAGAACTCTATGGCAGTATGGCCTGATTCTGGTACCTCAGGATGCTCCGCTATATACCCTCACAAACGTGCGCTTGTTTATGTCATGCAAGATGACACGGAGACCGATTCTGATACCACAGACTGTACTGGGGATGTGTTGCGGGGGTCTGCCTCTCTTGCAAAGGGGGTGCAATTGTTGATAGAGGCTATCAGGGATGTGTTGAATATTAATGATACCACACCTGATCAGGTTGAGGAGGCTTTTTTCACTGAAAATAAGAAAGCCTCACTAACCTTCCCTGCGTTAAAGGAATTAAATGCTATATTTGAGAAAGCATGGGAAAACCCTGAGAAAAAATTCCAGATCCCAAAAAGGGTCCAGGTGGCGTTTCCTTTCTATGAGGAGGATAGGAAAAAATGGGAAAGCCCGCCAATTGTTGACGCATCTGTGTCCAGACTCTCAAAAAAGGTGGTTTTACCTGTTCCGGGATCTACCGCCTTTAAGGAGCCGGCTGATCGAAAACTTGATAATACACTTAAATCAATGTACACCGCTTCGGGGGCCATATTACGTCCCACTATTGCTAGTGCATGAATTGCAAAAGCTATAGTAAAATGGTCAGGCACCTTACTTGAGGATTTGGATACAATGGATAAGGGTGATGTTGAATTGTTTTTCCGTAACATTCACGATTCAGCAGGTTTTATGGTAGAATCCATGAAAGACCTGGGTTCCATGGCTGTGGAGATCTTTCATGTCTGTTTCAGCTCGTCGGGCTGCGCCAGTGGTCGGCCGACGCGGAATCCAGGAAAAGAGTTGAGTCCCTACCCTACACAGGTCAGGCTCTCTTTTAGGGAAGCTTTGGATGCGTGGATATCCACGGCTACAGCAGGTAAGTCTCCGTTCCTTCCCTCAGCTGCACCTGCTCCGAAGAAATCCTTCTCTTCATCAGCACCACAGTCCTTTCGGTCTAACAAGCCTAGAAAGGCCAGACCGTCCAATACCTTCTTTAGGGGAGGTTGAGCTAAATCCAAGAAACCTGCTGCGGCAGGTTCCCAGGAAACTAAGCCTGCTTCCAGTACGCCGAAGTCCTCCGCATGTCGGTGGACCGTGCGGCCTGGAGGTAGGGCCAGTGAGAACGAGGCTCGGACAGTTCAGTCACGTCTGGGTATCATCCGACCTGAATCCCTGGGTGATAGATATTGTGTCCGAGGGATACAGGTTGGAATTTCAAAATCTCCCTCCTCACCGATTTTTCAAATCCGGCTTGCCAGTTCTGCTGGCGGACAGGACTGTCCTACAAGCAGCAGTCCAGAAGTTGGTGGAGGCACAGGTGCCAGTACCTCCTCATTTGCAAGCCACAGGTTACTATTCGAACCTTTTCGTGGTACCGAAACCGGATGGTTCGGTCAGGCCCATTCTGAACCTAGGATCACTGAACCCTTTTCTGAAGGAGTTCAAGTTCAAAATGGAGTCTCTCAGGGCAGTGATATCAGGTTTGGAAGAGGGGGAATTCCTAGTATCCCTGGATATCAAGGATGCGTTCCTCCACATTCCGATTTGGCTACCGCATCAGGCTTATCTCCGTTTTGCATTACTGGACTGTCATTTCCAGTTATATGCCCTGCCATTTGGCCTCTCTACACACCAAGGGTATTCACCAAGGTGATGGCGGAGATGATGGTTCTACTCCGAAAACAGGGTAAACATCATTCCGTATGTGGACGATCTACTGATAAAGGCATCGTCCAAGGAGGAGCTGTTGCAGTCCATTGTACTCGCAACCCGCCTATTCAGAGTCCATGGTTGGATTCTGAACCTTCCAAAATCTCATTTGGAACCAACCCTGAGGTGTCTTTTCTGGGGATGATCCTCGACACTGAAGTGCAGAGGGTGTTTCTTCCACAGGAAAAGGCGTTGGTGATGCAAACAATGGTCCGGGATGCCCTGAAGCCAGCCCGGGTGTCTGTTCCTCAATGCATTCGCCTGTTGGGAAAGATGGTGGCCTCTTACGAGGCTCTCCAGTATGGGAGGTTCCATGCTCGGGCCTTCCAACTGGATCTCCTGGACAAGTGGTCAGGATCTCATCTACACATGCACCAGAGAATTCGTCTGTCTCCAAAGGCCAGGATTTCGCTCCTCTGGTGGCTCCAATTGCCTCACCCTCTGGAGGGCCGCAGGTTCAGGATTCAGGACTGGGTTCTTCTAACCACTGATGCGAGCCTCCGGGGCTGGGGCGCAGTCGCTCAAGGGGAAACCTTCCAAGGAAGGTGATCAAGTCTGGAAGCCGGCCTGCCGATCAACATCCTGGAACTAAGAGCCATCTACAACGGTCTTCTTCAGGCGGTCCATCTTCTAAGAAATCGGGCCATTCAAGTACAGTCGGACAATGTAACGGCGGTGGCTTACATAAACTGACAGGGCGGAACGAAGAGCAGAGCTGCGATGTCAGAGGTGACAATTATCCTCTGGGCAGAAAAACACGCGTTGGTGCTCTCTGCAATCTTCATTCCGGGAGTGGACAACTGGGAAGCAGACTTCCTCAGCAGACATGATCTCCATCCGGGGGAGTGGGGTCTCCATCCAGAGGTGTTCAAGGAAATAACAGACCTTTGGGGGTTACCCCAAATAGACATGATGGCCTCTCATCTCAACAAGAAGCTTCAATGCTATTGTTCCAGGTCGAGGGACTCGCAAGCAGTGGCAGTGGACGCCCTGGTGTCTCCGTGGATGTTCCAGTCGGTGTACGTGTTTCCACCACTCCCACTCATTCCAAGAGTTCTAAAGTTCGTAAGGAGAACAAGAGTTCAAGCGATCCTCATTGCTCCAGACTGGCCAAGGCGGGCTTGGTACGCGGACCTTCTGAATCTCTTGCAGGAAGATCCAAGGCCTCTTCCTCTTCGGGAGGACCTGCTGCAGCAGGGTCCGTTCGCCTATGAAGACTTACCACGGCTACGTTTGACGGCGTGGAAGTTGAATGCCTGATACTAGCTTGGAAGGCATTCCGAAGAAGGTCATTCCTACCCTGATACAGGCTAGGAAAGGGGTAACGTCTAAACATTACCATCGTATTTGGAAGAAATATGTCTCTTGGTGTGAGTCCAAAAAGTTTTCTGCGGTGGAGTTTCAGCTGGGACGTTTTCTCCTCTTCCTGCAAGCAGGTGTGGATATGGGCCTGAGGTTGGGATCTGTGAAGGTCCAGATTTTGTCCCTGTCCATTTTCTTCCAGAAACAATTGGCTGCCCTCCCTGAGGTTCAGACCTTTTTGAAGGGAGTTCTGCACATTCAACCTCCCTTTGTACCGCCTACGGCGCCTTGGGACCTTAACGTGGTGTTGCAGTTCCTCCAGTCGGACTGGTTTGAGCCTCTACAGGAGGTTGAGGTCAAATTTCTTACATGGAAGGCTGTCACGTTGTTGGCCTTAGCTTCTGCTAGATGTGTGTCAAAATTGGGGTCTTTGTCCTGTAAAAACCCTTACTTGATATTCCACGAAGCTGAGCTCTGGACATGTCAGCAGTTTCTTTCGAAGGTTGTGTCGGCATTTCATATCAACCAACCTATTGTGGTGCCAGTGGCTACTGACTCCTCAATTTCGTCAGTGTCCTTAGATATTGTGAGGGCTTTGAAAATCTATGTGAAGAGGACTGCTCGTCACAGGAAATCGGAACTCTTTGTTTGTCTTGTATGAGCCCAAGAACATTGGGTGTCCTGCTTCAAAGCAGACTATATCTCTGGATTAGTTTCACTATCCAGCATGCTTATTCTATGGCAGGATTGGCGTGTCCAAAATCTGTTAAGGCCCACTCTACTCGTAAGGTGGGGTCTTCCTGGGCGGCTGCCCGGGGTCTCTCTGCGTTACAACCGAGCGGCAACTTGGTCTGGGTTGAACACGTTTTCCAAGTTCTACAAGTTCGATACTTTGGCCTCTGATGTTCTGAAGTTCAATCAGTTCTGCAGGAGCCTCCGCGCTCTCCCTCCCGTTCTGGGAGCTCTGGTACATCCCCATGGTACTAATGTGGACCCCAGCATCCTCTAGGACATAAGAGAAAATAGGATTTTGTTACCTGCCGGTAAATCCTTTTCTCGTAGTCCGTAGAGGATGCTGGGTGCCCGCCCAGCGCTTCGTTTTCCTGCAACAGTTATCTGGTTCAGTACAACTTTGTTTAGTTATGTACTGCATTGTTACTTGGTAAGTAATGTTTCAGCAGTTGCTGAGTTTTTCAAGCTAGTTAGCTTGATGTGCCTTGTATGTGTGAGCTGGTATGAATCTCGCCACTATCTGTGTTAAATCCTTCTCTCGAAGATGTCCGTCTCCTCGGGCACCGTTTCTAGACTGAGTCTGGTAGGAGGGGCATAGAGGGAGGAGCCAGCCCACACTCTGAAACTCTTAAAGTACCAAAGGCTCCTAGTGGACCCGTCTATACCCCATGGTACTAATGCGGACCCCAGCATCCTCTACGGACTACGAGAAAAGGATTTACCGGTAGGTAACCAAAATCCTATTTCTCTTACGTCCTAGAGGATGTTGGGGTCCATTTTAGTACCATGGGGTATAGACGGTTCCGCAGGAGCCTTCGGCACTTTAAGACTTTTCAACAGTGTGAACTGGCTCCTCCCTCTATGCCCCTCTTCCAGACCTCAGTTTAGAAGATGTGCCCGGGAGACTTCAGTGAAGCTCTACTGAGTTTGACTGAAAAAGACTTTAAGTTTTTTATTTTACAGGGAACCTGCTGGCAACAGCTTCCCTGCTTCGTGGGACTTAGGGGGGGGAAGTAGGAACCAACTTCTCAGTTAGTTTAATGGCTCTGCTTCCGCTGACAGGACACCATTAGCTCCTGAAGGGTACTGAACACAGCCCTTGCCTGGCTGCTGTTCACTCCCACAGCACTGCCGCCACCCCCTAACAGAGCCAGAAGTCAGAAGGCTGGTGAGTATTAACCGGAGACCTGCAGAGAGGGGCCCTCCGGTCATCATGGCGGCATAAAGGTACCAGCGCAGCGCGGGACGCTGCGCTGCAACATGTCTCTCAGCACAGGGTGCAGGGCGCGGGGGGGGGGCGCGGTCTGAGGGACATGATAAATCCTTTCTCTCACTGGCAAAATGTACATACATGTAAACCGCTGATGTACACTACCCCCGCCAGTATAAATATTACTGCGGCTGAACCACGCCATTACAGGGGGCGGGGCTTCACCTCAGAATTGCTTGTAACACTAATTTGGTGCCATTTTCTCCTCACACATCGCTGATACAAGTACCAGGGTGTTATAGAAGGGGAGCACATAATTTATTGAAGTCTGCGGGCTTCACATTGGATAAAAAGCGCTGTTTTGGTATATATGTATATTCATTGTATGTAATACATATACGGCGCGTGGTGTGGACTGGCAATCCCCTTTGGGTCTCTCTGAGACTTTAGGTAGATCTGTCCCCAATAGCTCCCGTGTGTGGTGTGACTGTACAGGTGTGTAACAGGTCTAGAGAAAGTTCTTCCCCAGAGGAAACCATTTTGGAGGCACAAGAGTGTTCGGAGCCTGTGTGGGTGTGAAAGCTACAGAGTAATATGTAAATTCTCTGAGTCTGAACAACAGACCAAGCAAGACAGTCTGTGGAGGATGCTCTGTTTGCTGATTCCTCCACGTCACCCACTCGGGACCCCTCCTGTTCCCAGAAAAGCTCTCTGACCCAAATTATGCAAAGGGACACTGACACAGATTCCGACACTGAAGTCGACACTGGAGATTTGAGGGGGGTAGATCCCAAACTGGTTAAGAGCATTCAATTTATGATAGTCACTATAAAAGAGGTGTTGGAATTTCCTGACACAACACCTTCACCCGAGGAAAAAGATTATTTTAAATTAAATAAAAAAACAGGTGGTGACTTTTCCTCCGTCTAAGGATAGCGTACCCTTTCCCTGAAGAGGATAGGCGCAAGTGGGAGTCACCCCCAATGATAGAGACCTCAGTCTCTAGGTTGTCAAAATCATTTTACCTGCCCCAGGGTCAGCTTCATTAAAAGAACCTGCTGACCGCAAATTAGAGACGACTTTAAAGTCCATCTATGTTGCTACGGGTACGTTACTCAGGCCCGCGATTGCTTCTGCGTGGATAGGTAACGCAGTGAAAAAGTGGGCAGACAATTTAATTGTTAATATTGACACGGTCGATAAAGATGATATGCTGCAAATTCTAGGTCATATCAAGGATTCTGCAGGTTACTTGGTTGAGGCTATGAAGGACATAGGCTTACTGGGCTCAAGGGCCTCTACTATGGCGATTTCAGCCGCAGGGCGCTCTGGATCCGCCAATGGAATGCTGATACTGAATCCAAAAGAAATATTGGGCGCTCCCCGACAATGGTGAGGCCCTCTTTGGAAACTAGATGCCAGATGTAGTAGTTGATATCATGGCAAGTCAGCATTTCTGCCGTCGACAGCTACACCGGCTTAAAAAAAAAAAGTATATAATTCTCATACTATGCAGTCCTTTCGGCCCAACAAGTGCAAAAAGGCTAAGAGTACCCCTTTTGCCACAGGAAAAGGTAGAAAATCTACACCACCGTCAAGTTCCCAGGAGCAGAAGTCAGCAACTAACTTCTGCAAAGGCCACAGCATGACGCTGGGGCTCCTCTGTGGGAGTGCGATCGGGTGGGGGCACGTCTTTTATATTTCAGCCAGGTCTGGCTTCACTCAGACCTCGATCCTTGGATATTAGATATTATCCCAAGGTTACAGGTTGGAATTTCAAGACCTTCCCCCAAGCCGATTTTTTTTTCAAATCGGCCTTGCCAGTTTCTGCTCAGGATGACACAAATGTCCTGAACGCAATACACAAATTATGTCAAGACAAAATAATTGCCTTGGTTCCTGCCGAACAAAGAAACCAAGGTTTTTATTCAAGCCTGTTTGTGGTGCCGAAGCCGAATGGCTCGGTCAGACCGATTTTAAACCTAAAATCTCGGAATCTTTATTTGAAAAGTTTCAAATTCAAGATGGATTCCTTGAGAGCGGTGATTTCCAGCTTGGAAGAAAAGGAATTTCTGGTGTCGGTGGACATCAAGGATGCTGTCCCCATTTACCTGCCACATCAAGCATACCTGAGGTTTGCGGTTCAGGATTGCCACTACCAATTCCAGACATTACCGTTCGGGCTCTTCGCGGCTCCGAGAATATTCACCAAGGTGATGGCGGAGATGATGGTTCTCCTTCGCAAACAAGGAGTCAACATAATTCCATAATTGGACGATCTCCTCATAAAAGCGAGATCCAGGGACAAGCTACTCCAGAACATAGCATTGTCCCTGAAGATGCTTCAACAGCACGGTTGGATCATCAACTTTCCAAAATCGCAGTTCGAACCGACACTGAGATTATCATTTTTGGGAATGATACTGGACACCGAGATACAGAGAGTATTTCTACCAGTGGAAAAGGCTGAGGACATCCAGAGCATGGTCAAACAACGTTTGAGACCAAGAACCGTATCAATTCATCAGTGCATTCGCCTGTTGGGGAAAATGGTAGCAGCTTACGAGGCGCTACAATATGGCCGTTTCCATGCCAAGGTATTCCAGTGGGACCTACTGGACAAGTGGTCAGGGTTGCATCTCCACATGCATCAAAGGATAATCTTGTCAGCGAAAGCCAGAATTTCTCTCCTGTGGTGGCTACAAATTTCTCACCTCCTGGAGGGACGCAGGTTCGGGATTCAGGCCTGGATCCTGGTGACCACGGATGCAAGTCTCCGAGGATGGGGAGCAGTCACGCAAGGTGAAAGCTTCCAAGGAAGAGGGTTAAGTTAAGAAACTCGCCTTCACATAAACATTCTGGAGTTCAGAGCTGTGTACAACAGTCTTCATAAAACGGCACACCTTCTTCAAGGTCGTCCCATACAGATCCAGTCAGACAATGTAACAGCAGTAGCTTACATAAACCGTTGAGGCGGAACAAAAAGCAGAGCAACAATGGCAGAGGTGACAAAGATACTCCTCTGGGCATCTGGGCAGAAAGACATGCAAAAGCTCTGTCGGTAATTTTCATTCCGGGAGTGGACAACTGAGAAGCAGACTTCCTCAGCAGACCCGATCTCCATCCAGGAGAATGGGGCCTCCACCCGGAAGTCTTTGCGGAGGTAGAAAGTTGTTGGGGTGTTCGTCAAGTGCATATGATGGCATCATGCCGCAATAAGAAGCTTCAGAAATATTGTTCCGGGTCAAGAGACCCACAAGCAATAGCGATAGATGCACTGGTGACGCAGTGGGTGTTTCGGTCGGTGTATCGGTTCCCTCCACTTCCACTTACTCCAAAAGTTCTCAAGATCATCAGAAGAACAGGAGTTCGAGCAATACTCATTGCTCTGGACTGACCAAGGAGGGCTTGGTATCCAGATCTTCAAGAGTTATTAATGGAAGATCCTCAGCCTCTGCCTCTTCGCGAGGACCTTTTTCAGCAGGGGCCGTTAATCAGGACTTACCGCGGTTGCGTTTGACGGCATGGCTGTTGAGCGCCAGATCCTAGCCCATAAGGGTATTCCCAATGAAGTCATTCCCACACTTATTCTGGCCAGGAAAGGGGTAAGGTCCAAACATTACCATCGTATTTGGAGAAAATATGTATCTTGGTGTGTAACCAAGGAGTCTCCTCCTGCGGTGGAGTTTCAATTAGGACGACTTCTCCTATTTCTACAGGCAGGTGTGGATGCTAGATTGAGATTAGGATCTATCAAGGTTCAGATTTCGGCCTTGTTAGTTTTCTTTCAGAAACAATTGACTTCTCTTCCTGAGGTCCAGACGTTCGTGAAAGGGGTTCTGCGCATCCAACCTCCCTTTGTGCCTCCTGCGGCGCCATGGGATCTTAATGTGGTGTTGCAGTTCCTTAAATCGGACTGTTTTGAGCCTCTGCAAGAGGTGGAGTTAAAGTTCTCACTTGAAAAGTGGTCATGCTGTTGGCCTTGGCTTCAGGCAGACGAATGTCTGAGTTAGGAGCTCTGTCACAGTCCTTATTTAATATTTCATGAAGATAGGGCTGAACTGAGAACACGTCGGCACTTTCTTCCGAAGGTTGTGTCGTCTTTTCATATCAACCAACCAATGGTGGTGCCAGTAGCTTCTGACACCTCAGCTGTCTCAAGGTCCTTGGATGTCGTCAGAACGCTGAGGACTTATGTTGCAAGAACGGCTCGGATAAGGAAAACAGAATCTGTTTTTCCTCTGACCCCAACAAGTTCGGGGGTTCCTGCTTCTAAGCAGACTATTGCGCACTGGATCAGGGGTACCATTCAACACGCTCTTTCCACTGCAGGATTGCCGTTACCGACTTCGGTAAAAGCCCACTCTACAAGGAAAGTGGGTTCGTCCTGGGCGGCTGCCCGGGGGGGTCTCTGCTTTGCAAATCTGCCGAGCTGCTACTTGGTTGGGTACAAACACATTTGATAAGTTTTATAAGTTTGACACCTTGGCTGCTGACGACCTTTAATTTGGTCTGTCTGTTCTGCAGGAACATTAGCACTTTCCCGCCCGTACTGGGAGCTTTGGTATATCCCCATGGTACTAAAATGGACCCCAGCATCCTCTAGGACGTAAGAGAAAATAGGATTTTAAGTACCTGCCGGTAAATCCTTTTCTCGTAGTCCGTAGAGGATGCTGGGCGCCCGCCCAGTGCTCATTTACGTTTATCCAGTGCCCAGTGCTGATTACGTTTATCTTTTTGCACATTGTTTCATGTGTTCAGTTGTTAACAGCTGTTGCGTTATGCATGCTGGTTGGCGTGACTTATGTTAAAGGCCATGTTAGCCGACCTGTTTATGGATGGTGTGAGCTGGTTTGAATCTCGCCACAAGTTTAATAGTAATTCCTCTCTCGAGAATGTCTGTCTCCTCGGGCACAGTTCCTATACTGAGGTCTGGAGGAGGGGTATAGAGGGAGGAGCCAGTTCACACTGTTGAAATGTCTTAAAGTGCCGAAGGCTCCTGCGGAACCGTCTATACCCCATGGTACTAAAATGGACCCCATCATCCTCTACGGACTATGAGAAAAGGATTTACCGGCAGGTAATTAAAATCCAATTATTATTTTTTTCCATTTAGACCAGTGCTAACAGTTTGCATCTCTTATACCCCTTTCACACCGTAGCTTTAACCCGGTAAATTGCCGATTTTTCAGCCTTCCTAAACGGTTCTAGTTGCGATGTGAAAGGGCCACCTTGAATTTACCGTTTTCAAAATACTGGTATTTTGAAACGGTTAAAAAGCAGGGTCCTACCTGGTTCAGAACCGTTTCACTGTGCAGTGTGAAAGGCTCTGAAACGGTATTTCCAAGCCACAGGAGGTGATAGGCTGTCTCCATGTGTGATGTCACCAGGCAGAAGCAGGAAGCTGGAGGAAAAACACATCAGACACATGAGTGGGTTTAGAAGCGTTTTCTTACTGCAAATATATTATACAATGGCAACTTTGAGTGATGAAGAGGTGAGGGAGCTGCTAAGAATCAGAGGGGATGAGGAAATCTGCAGACAAATAACTGGGACAGTCAAGGATGCACTCATATATAAAAACATGGTTAAAAAGCTGCTGGGTTCCATCGTACGACTATCCAAATTATTAATAATTAATAAATTAATAATTATTATTAATAATGTGTGGGCCAGAAAAGTCCAATTATGACAACCACTGTTTTCTATGGGTGAAACGGGTTCAGTGTGAAAGGTACCAAAACGGTAATGAAATGGTAATATACTGGTTACAACATGCGATGTGAAGGGGGTTTAACTGCTCAGACCCGTTTAAAGAACCGTTTCAAAAGCAGGTTTTGCGATGTGAAAGCAGCATTAGTTAAACAGTCTGCCTATCTGCCCAGTGTCCTGCAGGAAGACGCATTTTATGTCACACTCTTGACCTACATGTTTGGAACTGGGCTCTGTACATTGTAAAAGTGGTGATTCCTGCAGCGAAGGGAAGCTTTGTGTTTTTGAGTAAACCATACATTTATTAAGGTCATTTGCTATGTTCTTAATGGTTGTATTTTGTTTTATTGCCCCCAAGGTTTTCAATACTGCTTTATATTTTCTTTCTCTTGTTCTATGTTCGTTTGTTAATATGCAGATTTGTGTTTCTTCATTAGAACTTGGATTGGAGCTGGCTGCAACAGTGATGACTGAAGATGAAGGCATGGTTTCTTGTTCCTCTCAATATTACAGCATATTCCTTTGTTAAAAGCAAGTAATGTTGGCCTTGCTTATATCCCCCTCTATATTCTCCCATCAATCTTTTCTCTACCACTCGCATGTGAGCATGGGTCGAGAAAAGATCATAATATGCCCTATTCACACAGATATAACATATTGGGGGGTATCCAGTTAGTCGCGATAAAGCTATCCGTGATCACGACTAAGGTTATCGCACTGATCTTCTGAAAAATCAGCTTATCGCAGCCTGTGCGCTCCCGTTTATCGCACCTATCCTATTCCAAAATGGCAATAACTGGATTTGTGAGATAATTCTAGCCGGCAAGATAAGTATAGGAGAAAATGGAGATATCTGCCTGTACCCCCAAAAAAGCCAAATTAATATAGGAACCCATTATAGAAGTCTATTAGTGGCCATAAAAAATATTTAGTGTCATTAAATGGGGGCTGTTATATGCATTTTTGTAAAAATGTGAAAAAAAATGATAGAACTACGGCATCGAGGCTAATTGGATACCCCCTTTATGTTTTAAGTTAGCACCACTGACATGTTAAACGTTTTGTAAGGAAATGAGAATTGATGAAAGGTCATGCCCTCAATTTTTCCGTAAGTGTGAGATTCTATTTTCTAGGGGGTGTAGTATGTTATACCGGCGCTTGGGATACCGGCGCCCAGCATACCGCTGCCGGGATCCCGACCGCCGGCATACAGGCAGTGGGGTGAGTGCAAAAGAGCCCCTTGCGGGATCGCTGTGCTTTCCACGCTGCATGTATGGTGGCGCACTACGCTATTTACTCTCCCTCCAGGGTGTCGTGGACACCCCAAGTGGGAGAATAGTTGTCAGTATGCCGGCTGTTGGGATTCCGGCGTCAGTATGGTGAGCGCCGGGATCCTAACGGCCGGCATATCAAATGCCTCCCTTTGCTAGGTGTAACTCCAGTTTTAGTGTTTCAATTTTATGGAAGGTTGTTCTTACTAGTGCAATACTCATATTTCCTCTAAGAGGAAACAGAAGTCCACAAATGTAACATTGTTTTGTTTTTTTAATTAAATTCATATCTTTATTCTTGTACGATTCTTTTATGTAGGTTTTTATAGTTTTCACAAAGTAATAACCAAAACATTTCTGAAATAGAAGTGAAAATAAAGTTAGATATTCATAGCATTTTAATTTGTGACTGTTGTACAGAAATACATTATAATTTAAATACATTTTCATTGGATATGCGTTTTATTTAATTTCCAAAAAGTTAGAGAAGAGGATTACGCATCTGCATATTGGACAACAAAAAAACCTTTAAAGGGCTCATGCGATCTGGTACTACACATTACACTGTACAGGGTGTATAATTGCCAGGTGTATCTACACATTGCACTGTACAGTTTACAGGGTGTATAATTACCACATGTATCTCTCACATTGCACAGTACAGGGTGTATAGTTACCACGTGTATCTACACATTGCACAGTACAGTATACAGGGTGTATAATTACCACATGTATCTCTCACATTGCACAGTACAGGGTGTATAGTTACCACGTGTATCTACACATTGCACAGTACAGTATACAGGGTGTATAATTACCACATGTATCTCTCACATTGCACAGTACAGGGTGTATAGTTACCACGTGTATCTACACATTGCACAGTACAGTATACAGGGTGTATAATTACCACATGTATCTCTCACATTGCACAGTACAGGGTGTATAGTTACCACGTGTATCTACACATTGCACAGTACAGTATACAGGGTGTATAATTACCACATGTATCTCTCACATTGCACAGTACAGGGTGTATAGTTACCACGTGTATCTACACATTGCACAGTACAGTATACAGGGTGTATAATTACCACGTGTATCTCTCACATTGCACAGTACATTTCTTCGTTTTTTATTTTTAATGAAGTTGCAAAAATTAATTCACGTTGTCATTATGGGCTATTGTGTGGATAATTTTGAGGGGAAAAATTAATTTATTCCATTTTGGAATAACGCAGCCTGTAACCTAACAAAATTTGGAAAAAATGAAGCTCTGTATAATTACCACGTGTATCTTACACATTGCACTGTACAGTGTACAGGGTGTATAATTACCATGTGCATCTCACACATTGCACAGTACAGTATACAGAGTGTATAATTACCAGGTGTATTTCACATGTTGCACAGTATACAGGGTGTGTAATTACCACGTGTATCTCACACATTGCACTGTACAGGGTGTATAATTACCAGGTGTATCTCACACATTGCACTGTACAGTATACAGGGTGTGTAATTACCAGGTGTATCTCGCATATTGCACTGTACAGTATACATTAGGGGTGGGCAAAATACGGCCCGATCCTGCCCGGCCCACTGCCTCCCACCAGCGAGCAATGACAAGCGACCCGACCGGCTGAGCTGCTTGTCATTGCTCTGCACTGCAGTACCTCCAAGCTGCCAGCGGCGCCTCTCTCCCCTGCTGCTGCGTTGTAGCAGCCTCCTCCTCCTCCAGAGTCCCCAGTGACAACGGCTGTGTTCAGCCGAGAAGGGGGCGGGGCTACACAGGGCCTCAGGGGGCGGAGCTACACGGGACAAGAGCCAGACTGCTGCAGATCCATCCTTCCTGTCACTGCCAGCCAGATCAGTAAGTTAATGGGAAAAGTGAAAGAATGTGTGTGTGTGTGTGTGTGTGTGTGTGTGTGTGTGTGTGTGTGATAGTGTGTGTATATTTGTGTGTGCGGGCAGTGGCGTCAGACTGTTTTTAGGTTTGGGGGAGAGATCTTTAGCTCTCGCTGTACCAACCCTCCCGTGTTCTGTCACCATGTCACCCCCGTGTTCTGTCACGTATAACCCCCCCCCCCCCGTGTTCTGTCACTATGTCACACCCCCCCGTGTTCTGTCACTATGTCACACCCCCCGTGTTCTGTCACTATGTCACACCCCCCGTGTTCTGTCACTGTGTCACCCCCTCCCGTGTTCTGTCACTGTGTCACCCCCTCCCGTGTTCTGTCACTGTGTCACCCCCTCCCGTGTTCTGTCACTGTGTCACCCCCTCCCGTGTTCTGTCACTGTGTCACCCCCTCCCGTGTTCTGTCACTGTGTCACCCCCTCCCGTGTTCTGTCACTGTGTCACCCCCTCCCGTGTTCTGTCACTGTGTCACCCCCTCCCGTGTTCTGTCACTGTGTCACCCCCTCCCGTGTTCTGTCACTGTGTCACCCCCTCCCGTGTTCTGTCACTGTGTCACCCCCTCCCGTGTTCTGTCACTGTGTCACCCCCTCCCGTGTTCTGTCACTGTGTCACCCCCTCCCGTGTTCTGTCACTGTGTCACCCCCTCCCGTGTTCTGTCACTGTGTCACCCCCTCCCGTGTTCTGTCACTGTGTCACCCCCTCCCGTGTTCTGTCACTGTGTCACCCCCTCCCGTGTTCTGTCACTGTGTCACCCCCTCCCGTGTTCTGTCACTGTGTCACCCCCTCCCGTGTTCTGTCACCCCCTCCCGTGTTCTGTCACTGTGTCACCCCCTCCCGTGTTCTGTCACTGTGTCACCCCCTCCCGTGTTCTGTCACTGTCACCCCCTCCCGTGTTCTGTCACTGTGTCACCCCCTCCCGTGTTCTGTCACTGTCTCACCCCCTCCCGTGTTCTGTCACTGTCTCACCCCCTCCCGTGTTCTGTCACTGTGTCACCCCCTCCCGTGTTCTGTCACTGTGTCACCCCCTCCCGTGTTCTGTCACTGTGTCACCCCCTCCCGTGTTCTGTCACTGTGTCACCCCCTCCCGTGTTCTGTCACTGTGTCACCTCCCCCGTGTTCTGTCACTGTGTCACCTCCCCCGTGTTCTGTCACTGTGTCACCCCCTCCCGTGTTCTGTCACTGTGTCACCCCCTCCCGTGTTCTGTCACTGTGTCACCCCCTCCCGTGTTCTGTCACTGTCACCTCCCCCGTGTTCTGTCACTGTGTCACCTCCCCCGTGTTCTGTCACTGTGTCACCTCCCCCGTGTTCTGTCACTGTGTCACCTCCCCCGTGTTCTGTCACTGTGTCACCTCCCCCGTGTTCTGTCACTGTGTCACCTCCCCCGTGTTCTGTCACTGTGTCACCTCCCCGTGTTCTGTCACTGTCACCTCCCCGTGTTCTGTCACTGTGTCACCCCCCCGTGTTCTGTCACTGTGTCACCCCCCCGTGTTCTGTCACTGTGTCACCCCCCCGTGTTCTGTCACTGTGTCACCCCCCCGTGTTCTGTCACTGTCACCCCCCCGTGTTCTGTCACTGTCACCCCCCCGTGTTCTGTCACTGTGTCACCCCCCCGTGTTCTGTCACTGTGTCACCCCCCCGTGTTCTGTCACTGTGTCACCCCCCCGTGTTCTGTCACTGTGTCACCTTCCCGTGTTCTGTCACTGTGTCGCCTTCCCGTGTTCTGTCACTGTGTCGCCTTCCCGTGTTCTGTCACTGTGTCGCCTTCCCGTGTTCTGTCACTGTGTCGCCTCCCCCGTGTTCTGTCACTGTGTCGCCTCCCCCGTGTTCTGTCACTGTGTCGCCTCCCCCGTGTTCTGTCACTGTGTCGCCTCCCCCGTGTTCTGTCACTGTCACCTCCCCGTGTTCTGTCGCTGTGTCACCTCCCCACCATGTTCTGTCACCCCCCCCGTGTTCTGTCACTGTGTCACCTCCCCGTGTTCTGTCACTGTGTCACCTCCCCGTGTTCTGTCACTGTGTCACCTCCCCGTGTTCTGTCACTGTGTCACCTCCCCGTGTTCTGTCACTGTGTCACCTCCCCGTGTTCTGTCACTGTGTCACCTCCCCGTGTTCTGTCACTGTGTCACCTCCCCGTGTTCTGTCACTGTGTCACCTCCCCGTGTTCTGTCACTGTGTCACCTCCCCGTGTTCTGTGTCACTGTGTCACCTCCCCGTGTTCTGTCGCTGTCAACCCCCCGTGTTCTGTCACTGTGTCACCTCCCCGTGTTCTGTCACTGTGTCACCCCCCCCGTGTTCTGTCACTGTGTCACCTCCCCGTGTTCTGTCACTGTGTCACCTCCCCGTGTTCTGTCACTGTCACCTCCCCGTGTTCTGTCGCTGTCAACCCCACCATGTTCTGTCACTGTGTCACCTCCCCCGTGTTCTGTCACTGTGTCACCTCCCCCGTGTTCTGTCACTGTGTCACCTCCCCCGTGTTCTGTCACTGTGTCACCTCCCCGTGTTCTGTCACTGTGTCACCTCCCCGTGTTCTGTCACTGTGTCACCTCCCCGTGTTCTGTCACTGTGTCACCTCCCCCGTGTTCTGTCACTGTGTCACCTCCCCCGTGTTCTGTCACTGTCACCTCCCCGTGTTCTGTCACTGTGTCACCTCCCCGTGTTCTGTCGCTGTCACCTCCCCGTGTTCTGTCGCTGTCACCTCCCCGTGTTCTGTCGCTGTCACCTCCCCGTGTTCTGTCGCTGTCAACCCCCCGTGTTCTGTCGCTGTCAACCCCCCGTGTTCTGTCGCTGTCAACCCCCCGTGTTCTGTCGCTGTCAACCCCCCGTGTTCTGTCACTGTGTCACCTCCCCCGTGTTCTGTCACTGTGTCACCTCCCCGTGTTCTGTCACTGTGTCACCCCCCCGTGTTCTGTCACTGTCACCCCCCCGTGTTCTGTCACTGTGTCACCCCCCCGTGTTCTGTCACTGTGTCACCCCCCCGTGTTCTGTCACTGTGTCACCCCCCCGTGTTCTGTCACTGTGTCACCCCCCCGTGTTCTGTCACTGTGTCACCCCCCCGTGTTCTGTCACTGTGTCACCTTCCCGTGTTCTGTCACTGTGTCACCTTCCCGTGTTCTGTCACTGTGTCGCCTTCCCGTGTTCTGTCACTGTGTCGCCTTCCCGTGTTCTGTCACTGTGTCGCCTCCCCCGTGTTCTGTCACTGTGTCGCCTCCCCCGTGTTCTGTCACTGTGTCGCCTCCCCCGTGTTCTGTCACTGTGTCGCCTCCCCCGTGTTCTGTCACTGTGTCGCCTCCCCCGTGTTCTGTCACTGTCACCTCCCCGTGTTCTGTCGCTGTGTCACCTCCCCACCATGTTCTGTCACCCCCCCCGTGTTCTGTCACTGTGTCACCTCCCCGTGTTCTGTCACTGTGTCACCTCCCCGTGTTCTGTCACTGTGTCACCTCCCCGTGTTCTGTCACTGTGTCACCTCCCCGTGTTCTGTCACTGTGTCACCTCCCCGTGTTCTGTCGCTGTCAACCCCCCGTGTTCTGTCACTGTGTCACCTCCCCGTGTTCTGTCACTGTGTCACCTCCCCGTGTTCTGTCACTGTGTCACCTCCCCGTGTTCTGTCGCTGTCAACCCCCCGTGTTCTGTCGCTGTCAACCCCCCGTGTTCTGTCGCTGTCAACCCCACCATGTTCTGTCACTGTGTCACCTCCCCCGTGTTCTGTCACTGTGTCACCTCCCCGTGTTCTGTCACTGTGTCACCTCCCCGTGTTCTGTCGCTGTCAACCCCACCATGTTCTGTCACCCCCCCCGTGTTCTGTCACTGTGTCACCTCCCCGTGTTCTGTCACTGTCACCTCCCCGTGTTCTGTCACTGTGTCACCTCCCCGTGTTCTGTCACTGTGTCACACCCCCCGTGTTCTGTCACTGTGTCACCCCCCCCCGTGTTCTGTCACTGTCACACCCCCCCCCCGTGTTCTGTCACTGTGTCACCTCCCCGTGTTCTGTCACTGTGTCACCTCCCCGTGTTCTGTCGCTGTCAACCCCCCGTGTTCTGTCGCTGTCAACCCCACCATGTTCTGTCACTGTGTCACCTCCCCCGTGTTCTGTCACTGTGTCACCTCCCCGTGTTCTGTCACTGTGTCACCTCCCCGTGTTCTGTCGCTGTCAACCCCACCATGTTCTGTCACCCCCCCCGTGTTCTGTCACTGTGTCACCTCCCCGTGTTCTGTCACTGTGTCACACCCCCCGTGTTCTGTCACTGTGTCACCTCCCCGTGTTCTGTCACTGTGTCACCTCCCCGTGTTCTGTCGCTGTCAACCCCCCGTGTTCTGTCGCTGTCAACCCCCCGTGTTCTGTCGCTGTCAACCCCACCATGTTCTGTCACTGTGTCACCTCCCCCGTGTTCTGTCACTGTGTCACCTCCCCGTGTTCTGTCACTGTGTCACCTCCCCGTGTTCTGTCGCTGTCAACCCCACCATGTTCTGTCACCCCCCCCGTGTTCTGTCACTGTGTCACCTCCCCGTGTTCTGTCACTGTCACCTCCCCGTGTTCTGTCACTGTCACCTCCCCGTGTTCTGTCACTGTGTCACCTCCCCGTGTTCTGTCACTGTGTCACCTCCCCGTGTTCTGTCGCTGTCAACCCCCCGTGTTCTGTCGCTGTCAACCCCACCATGTTCTGTCACTGTGTCACCTCCCCCGTGTTCTGTCACTGTCACCTCCCCGTGTTCTGTCACTGTGTCACCTCCCCGTGTTCTGTCACTGTCACCTCCCCGTGTTCTGTCACTGTCACCTCCCCGTGTTCTGTCACTGTCACCTCCCCGTGTTCTGTCACTGTGTCACCTCCCCGTGTTCTGTCACTGTGTCACCTCCCCGTGTTCTGTCACTGTGTCACCTCCCCGTGTTCTGTCACTGTGTCACCTCCCCGTGTTCTGTCACTGTGTCACACCCCCCGTGTTCTGTCACTGTGTCACCTCCCCGTGTTCTGTCACTGTGTCACCCCCCCCCCCGTGTTCTGTCACTGTCACCCCCCCCGTGTTCTGTCACTGTCACCCCCCCCGTGTTCTGTCACTGTGTCACCTCCCCGTGTTCTGTCGCTGTCAACCCCACCATGTTCTGTCACTGTGTCACCTCCCCCGTGTTCTGTCACTGTGTCACCTCCCCCGTGTTCTGTCACTGTGTCACCTCCCCCGTGTTCTGTCACTGTGTCACCTCCCCGTGTTCTGTCACTGTGTCACCTCCCCGTGTTCTGTCACTGTCACACCCCCCGTGTTCTGTCACTGTGTCACCCCCCCCCCGTGTTCTGTCACTGTCACACCCCCCGTGTTCTGTCACTGTCACCCCCCCGTGTTCTGTCACTGTGTCACCCCCCGTGTTCTGTCACTGTGTCACCTCCCCGTGTTCTGTCGCTGTCAACCCCACCATGTTCTGTCACCCCCCCCCCCCCGTGTTCTGTCACTGTCACCTCCCCGTGTTCTGTCACTGTGTCACCTCCCCGTGTTCTGTCACTGTGTCACCTCCCCGTGTTCTGTCACTGTGTCACCTTCCCGTGTTCTGTCACTGTGTCACCTCCCCGTGTTCTGTCACTGTCACCTCCCCCGTGTTCTGTCACTGTGTCACCTCCCCCGTGTTCTGTCACTGTGTCACCTCCCCCGTGTTCTGTCACTGTCACCTCCCCCGTGTTCTGTCACTGTCACCTCCCCCGTGTTCTGTCACTGTCACCTCCCCCGTGTTCTGTCACCTCCCCCGTGTTCTGTCACCTCCCCCGTGTTCTGTCACTGTCACCTCCCCCGTGTTCTGTCACTGTCACCTCCCCGTGTTCTGTCACTGTCACCTCCCCGTGTTCGGTCACTGTCACCTCCCCCGTGTTCTGTCACTGTGTCACCTCCCCCGTGTTCTGTCACTGTGTCACCTCCCCCGTGTTCTGTCACTGTGTCACCCCCCCGTGTTCTGTCACTGTGTCACCCCCCCGTGTTCTGTCACTGTGTCACCCCCCCGTGTTCTGTCACTGTGTCACCCCCCCGTGTTCTGTCACTGTGTCACCCCCCCGTGTTCTGTCACTGTGTCACCCCCCCGTGTTCTGTCACTGTGTCACCCCCCCGTGTTCTGTCACTGTGTCACCCCCCCGTGTTCTGTCACTGTGTCACCCCCCCGTGTTCTGTCACTGTGTCACCCCCCCGTGTTCTGTCACTGTGTCACCCCCCCGTGTTCTGTCGCTGTCAACCCCACCATGTTCTGTCACCCCCCCCCCGTGTTCTGTCACTGTGTCACCTCCCCGTGTTCTGTCACTGTGTCACCTCCCCGTGTTCTGTCGCTGTCAACCCCCCGTGTTCTGTCGCTGTCAACCCCCCGTGTTCTGTCGCTGTCAACCCCCCGTGTTCTGTCGCTGTCAACCCCACCATGTTCTGTCACTGTCACCTCCCCCGTGTTCTGTCACTGTGTCACCTCCCCGTGTTCTGTCGCTGTCAACCCCCGTGTTCTGTCGCTGTCAACCCCCCGTGTTCTGTCGCTGTCAACCCCACCCCCGTGTTCTGTCACTGTGTCACCTCCCCCGTGTTCTGTCACTGTCTCACCTCCCCCGTGTTCTGTCACTGTGTCACCTCCCCGTGTTCTGTCACTGTGTCACCTCCCCGTGTTCTGTCGCTGTCAACCCCACCATGTTCTGTCACCCCCCCCCCGTGTTCTGTCACTGTGTCACCTCCCCGTGTTCTGTCACTGTGTCACCTCCCCGTGTTCTGTCGCTGTCAACCCCCCGTGTTCTGTCGCTGTCAACCCCACCATGTTCTGTCACTGTGTCACCTCCCCCGTGTTCTGTCACTGTGTCACCTCCCCGTGTTCTGTCACTGTGTCACCTCCCCGTGTTCGGTCACTGTCACCTCCCCGTGTTCGGTCACTGTCACCTCCCCGTGTTCGGTCACTGTCACCTCCCCGTGTTCTGTCACTGTGTCACCTCCCCGTGTTCTGTCACTGTGTCACACCCCCCGTGTTCTGTCACTGTGTCACCTCCCCGTGTTCTGTCACTGTGTCACCCCCCCCCGTGTTCTGTCACTGTCAACCCCACCATGTTCTGTCACTGTGTCACCTCCCCCGTGTTCTGTCACTGTGTCACCTCCCCCGTGTTCTGTCACTGTGTCACCTCCCCCGTGTTCTGTCACTGTGTCACCTCCCCCGTGTTCTGTCACTGTGTCACCTCCCCGTGTTCTGTCACTGTGTCACCTCCCCGTGTTCTGTCACTGTGTCACCTCCCCGTGTTCTGTCACTGTCACACCCCCCGTGTTCTGTCACTGTGTCACACCCCCCGTGTTTTGTCACTGTGTCACACCCCCCGTGTTTTGTCACTGTGTCACCTCCCCGTGTTCTGTCGCTGTCAACCCCATGTTCTGTCACCATGTCACCACCCCCGTGTACTGTCACTCCCACCGTGTTCTGTCACCCCCCCTCCCCGTGTTCTTTCACTGTCACCCCCCCCCCCCCGTGTTCTGTCAGTGTCACACATCCGTGTTCTGTCACTGTCACCCCCACCGTGTTCTGTCACTGTGTCACACCCTCCGTGTTCTGTCACTGTCACCCCCCTCCCCGTGTTCTGTCACCGTGCACCGTGTCTCCCCCACCATGTTCTGTCACTAGCCCCTCCCCGTGTTCTTTCACTGTGTCACTCCCCCCGTGTTCTGTCACTGTGTCACACATCCGTGTTCTGTCACTGTCACCCCCCTCTCCCCGTGTTCTGTCACTGTGTCACCCCCACCGTGTTCTGTCACTGTGTCACCCCCACCGTGTTCTGTCACCGTGTCACACACCTGTGTTCTGTCACTGTCACCCCCCCTCCCCGTGTTCTGTCACCGTGTCACACACCCGTGTTCTGTCACTGTCACCCCCCTCCCCGTGTTCTGTCACCGTGTCACACCCCCCATGTTCTGTCACCGTGTCACCCCCACCGTGTTCTGTCACTGTCACACCCCCCGTGTTCTGTCACCCCCACCGTGTTCTGTCACCGTGTCACCCCCACCGCGTTCTGTCACTGTGTCACACCCCCCGTGTTCTGTCACCCCCACCGTGTTCTGTCACCGTGTCACCCCCACCGTGTTCTGTCACCGTGTCACACCTTTCCCCAGGGGCCATAAGACACTGGATAATTTGCTTGCTGCACAATAATTATCCTAAATAAAATGTTTATGTGTAAAAAGGCTCTCTACCTGCCGTAATGTGTGTAAAAGGGGCTCTACCTGGTGTAATGTGTGTAAGTGGCGCTGTGTGGCGCAATTTGAATAATGAAGACTATTGTGCAGCCTAATATGAATCTGTATTATTTTTTGCCCACACCCCTTCCACATGAAGCCACGTCCCTATATTTTTGGCAAGTGGGGCGAGCTGCTATTTTGTATGTGGCCCTCGGATACTGACCGGAAATGTCAAGTGGCCCCTCAGCTGAAATAATTGCCCACCCCTGGTATACAGGGTGTGTAATTACCAGGTGTATCTCTCACATTGTACAGTGTGTATAATTACCAGGTGTATCTCACACATCACACTGTACAGTATCCAGGGTATGTAATTACCAGGTGTATCTCTCACATTGTACAGTACAGTATACAGGGTGTATAATTACCAGGTGTATCTCACACATCGCACTGTACAGTATACAGGTTGTATAATTACCAGGTGTATCTCACACATCACACTGTACAGTATCCAGGTTGTATAATTACCAGGTGTATCTCTCACATCGCACTGTACAGTATACAGGTTGTGTAATTACCAGGTGTATCTCTCACATTGTACAGTGTGTATAATTACCAGGTGTATCTCACACATCGCACAGTACAGTATACAGGGTGTATAATTACCAGGTGTATCTCACACATCACACTGTACAGTATCCAGGGTATGTAATTACCAGGTGTATCTCTCACATTGTACAGTACAGTATACAGGGTGTATAATTACCAGGTGTATCTCACACATCGCACTGTACAGTATACAGGTTGTATAATTATCAGGTGTATCTCACACATCACACTGTACAGTATCCAGGGTGTATAATTACCAGGTGTATCTCGCACATCGCACTGTACAGTATACAGGGTGTATAATTACCAGGTGTATCTCACTGGGGATGTAGTTAATATCCCGTCACCGGGATCCCGACAGCTGTATCAGGGCTATTCCCACTCGTGGGTGTCAACGACATGAGTGGGAACAGAACCTGGTAGCAAGCGCAGTGAGCCACCAAGCCCGCAGAAAGTCCGCAAGGGGCTATCTGGCACTCACCCCGCTGCCGGTATTTTGACGTCCGGGATCCCGGCCGCTGGGATTTCATCCCCAGCCGCCTTGTTGCACAGTTACAGGCTACAGGGTTAGTTACTTACTTCGGCAAGCAGAATTTTTCAGTATTTTTTTTTTTTTTTTTTTTAAGGGATTAAGATCAGAAATTAATGACTTGTTTGAAAATTAACGCAGAGGCCCTTTGATGCATAATACACATTAGCAGTATACAGGGTGGTACAGTCTAGCAGTATACTGCTTGGTACAGTCTGTGTAATACAGACACATCTGGTGACTTTAGGCTCATTCTGCAGACAGAAGTAACCGTGACACTTCCCTGCACACAGGACAGGTAAACGTGGGTGCAGGACATGGGGGAAGTTGGTTTCTGGTGGTGTTAGGTAAGTAGTGCTTGGGAAGGAGGATAAACGGGATGTGGGTGGGGGAAGCTTTGCTGAGCTAGTTGTCGGTCACTGGATACAGTAGGTGATTGAGGCGTAGTCAGTGACAGGATCACAGGGATTCTGCTGAGTGTGAACCTGCTGCTATCTTTACCAACCTGACAATGGGGAATAAAGTACAGCACAGTGTAAGCACTAATATATAATATGATGTATATAAAGGCTGAGTACTATATAATAAGCCCTCTAGATTGTTCTAAAAATTGCAGTGAAAGGATGTGAATTGCTGTATTATAACTGGCACTGACTGAGTGATGCTTTTGCTGAAGAGTCTTCAACCTGCGGCCCTCCAGCTGCTGTGGAACTACATATCCCAGCATGCCCTGCCTCAGTTTTAGCATACCTTAATAGCAAAACTGTGGCAGGGCATGCTGGGATGTGTAGTTCCACAGGTTGAAGACCCATGCTATAGCTGTTATATGGAACGTGTATCTGTATATGCCATGTGCCACGATTAGAGAGACTGGTGCGTAATATTTGGAAGTAAGCGCAGGTGCGCTCCTCCTGCAATTACCTGCAATCAGGGACTGGTGGGCAATTGAGTGCAGGGAGCCATAGACTCTACATATATGATCATAATTACATGGGTGACAATTAATACATGGGTGCTACATTTAATTTACATATAAAAGTTATAGAAATGACCAATACATATTTAATCTAGTAATATAACAATGACCGCTGTGTGCAAGGTGCTTAGGCTATAACCCTGGTCAGGGACAGGTAGTGTGTTTTATGTCACAATGCAGCCCTGGTTAGGGACAGGTACTGTCTGTGATGTCATAATTGTGTCATAACCTCTCTTCTGCAGCAGGGTACATTGGTTTCCACGGGGAAACATTGGGGTGTAGAGTGGATCTTGATCCAGAGGCACCAACAGGCTAAAGCTTTAGGCTGTCCCAAGATGCATTGGGGCCTGCTCTATAACGCCGCCTCCAGGCACTGAGAGCCCAGTTTCGAGTCTGTGCCTGCAGCAGCAGGTCACCTAACAGGAGGTCTGCACTGGGCAGCCCTGAAAAAGCTTTTTGAAAGAAGATTTCTTCCCTGGGCTGTCAGCGCTGTATGTCAGGGTGACACTTTAATGCTGCAGCTCCATCACCTCCAAAGCGGCGTCGCATATTCCCGCGGCTCAGTTCCCGGGTACTTGTGGCGGAGACGTCCCGGCTTAGGCGCACAGTTGCAGACTGCTCTCCTAGTTCGTGTGGCTGCTATGGGGAGGAGGTAAGAGGGTACCCCAGGCGGGACCCGCCATTAAATCGCATTCCGTCCGCGACCTAGTGAGATGGATCGCGGCGCTGGCGTGGACACTGTCACCGAGCAGGGACCCCACTAGACCACCAGGACATCCGAGTACAGGTCAGGTGTACTAACACCCCGTTTAATAAAGCTCACTAGTACCCGAGGTGCAAGTCCAACATAGGGGAGGTGGCGCTTGACCTGTAGCTCATCCCCCCCGGCCCAGGGCACCATCTACTGCATATTCCCCACCCTGGAGCTGCCTCACACTCTTCCCTGACTGAGACGCTAGGCGCCATCTTCTGAGCATAGGTGCGGCTGCTCTCCGGGACTGCAGGGCAAGGTCTCCTTTGTAAAGCTGCCTGTCTACAGCGCTGTGACCTTACAAACCCTTAAGTATCCTACATATCTTTATACAGACAGCGTTAGTTGAGAGAGTGTACTGATTCTATAATATACTATGAGTATTCTGATATATCCTCAGGTCACTGAACGCGCTGTGATATATTCATATATATATATATTTATATTAGTCCAGTGCAGTTTTATTGTGATAATAATTTCTGCATTGCCTGTGACTGTGTGCTTGTATCTGCTGTGTGGTTTCACTCTGTTTCCCAGCTATAACTGTCACTATATTCTGTACCCTAAGGGGCTAGGTGCGTCTGGGTCCACTAATATAGTGCGTCACCGTATTTATCCATTAAGTATAGTCTACTGTGTACACAAGTCACATAATACTGGATTTATTTGCAGATACTGTACTTTCTCCTGCAGGGTCCACAGGTTATCCACAGGATAACATTAGGATATGAGGTAGCGACAGCGGATTGGCACCAAACGATCAAAGCTTTCTGCCTCCCAGAATGCAACGGGCCCATCCCTATATCCCCGCCTCCTGGCTCAGACAATTACGTTTTTTGTTTGGTGCGGTAGGAGCTGGACCATGGTCAGAGGGCTGCTGGTTTTTAGCAGCCATAAGCTTTTTTTTGTTTGTTTGTTTTATAGTCTTACTATTCTTTTGAGCGATCTTTCTAAAAAGAGTCTGTACCTTAGAAAGTCGCTCCAACAACTCCCCGCCGGGTCGCGACAATGCTTACCCACATGTACAGTGCTGTTTCGGTGGGCATCTGTATAGGATGTACTAGCAAGTCCAGCAGACGTTACCAGGCTGTGGCCGGAGCACGGGGAGAAGGTAAGGCATCGGTTCCGCTTAGTAGGGGAAACGTGAGACACAGCCACACTGTTTCGGGATGGAGACTACCGAACAGTCACTGAAGTGGCTGCCACCTCGGGTGCACCAGCGCTAGGTCTCAGGGATCATAGGCTCCAGGGGATAGTATGAGGCCGCAATCCCTGAGGTTGATGTCAGCAGTGGGGAGTAAGATGCTCCCTTGGTCGCCCCTCCCTCCGGTTCATGACCAGTTTCTTCTAGTTTCCTGACATGAACTGAGCTCTCGCTTCCGTCTGAGATGCTGTGTATCTAAAAGAACCCAGTCGCAGCATAGACAGTTGTATAACTGGTGTGTTGGTGTTCACTTGGGTGTCTGTGTTCATCCTGGAAGCGGGATGAAGTCTCCCTGTATCCTACTCTCCTGAGCCGGGTGACACAGCACTAAATCTCTGTCTACCTTTGGTACGAATAGTTGGATAAGTGCCTGAGGCATATTAGTCTGTAAACTATTGCTGCTGTTTTCTTTCGCTGTGCGACTGAATACGTCTAAACTCCTATATAAGGTAATGCAGTAATATGTTTCTCCTACGTACTTGAAATTTATCTGTAGTTGATTATGTGCTCATATTGCTTATTATTCTAATGTATAACCTGTGACTGATTGCTAGTGTGTTTGCTGACTACTATTTTCTGTCAGTTTTCTGTGTATTCCGATCCTCAATGCTGGTGCAAAGCAGGGAGGGATCGGATTGTATGTCACTTTAACGAAATTTAAAGTGATTGCAGTCACAATTTGTGTAGTTAACACTGTAAAGGTGTGTGATTTATTTATCATGTCTAAGAGAGGCAAGGGTGAGGAGGATACACTCTCCACAGCAGCACGAACACTCATGTCATGTTTGCCTTGCAAAGCTGGGTTAACCTCTCAGGATCTGGTTCAGAATGGATTATGTGCAAATTGTTTTGCTTTCACCAAAGCCTATTGAATAATTTGAGGCAGGCACAGGTTCAAATTGAACCCCCATGGCCTACTTTTGCACAGACATCCAGTATAGCTGAGCGGATAATGCCAGCTCCTATACCAGGGATAGGTTACCCTATTAACCCTTGCATGCAACATTCCACCTGCGGGTTATCACATCCAGTACAGTAATCGGCAGTCTCTCAACAGAAACAGGCTGAAAGGCCGATGGTAAGTAAATCACATAGACGAGAAACAACATCTTCACAATCTACACGTTTCAGATGAGGACTCGTCGGAGGATGAGGACTCGGCGCACTCCGGGTCTGCATACAGAGACAAGGAGGAAGGCCTCAGCTCAGTGGATATTCCTGAGCTAATTAGTGCTATGAAAGCCATTCTGGCCTTAAAGGAGGCAGCAGAGCCTTTGTTAAAATTTAAGGCACCAGTGTTTAAACGTCCCAAAATAGTTAGGACTGAGTTTCCTGGGTCAGAACAGCTGACGGAAATGGGTTACACCCAGTAAGAAGTTTAGAATTCCAAGGAAATGGAATTCTCATTATCCTCTTCCAGCTGGGGATTGTTTAAAAAGGGAAGTGGCTCCAAATGTAGATACGCATGTCATCCGATTGGTGCTAAAATCTACATTACCTCTACCTTCAACATCATTAAATGATGTCATGGATAGGAAAATAAATGGCTTTCTTGAAACCATTTTCTCCTTGTCTGGGTTATCATGAGACCAGCCATGGCCTCAGCCTGGATAGCAAAAGCAGCGACAACCTTGGCTGATGCATTGGAGGATGACCTTTCAATGGCATCTAGAGAGCAAAAAAATATTGCACATATCAAACAGGTAGTTATTTTCATGGAAGTAGCAGCCTTGGATATGGGTACAATTGTCTCTCAGGCATCAGCCTCAGCCGTAGCAGCTCGCAGAGCAGTTTGGCTACATACATGGATAGCTGACTCAGAATCCAAGAAGGTTCTGGAGTCTTTGCCTTTTACTGGAGATATTCTTTTTGGTAAAGAATTAAACCGTATTTTGGAGTCAGAAGCAGATTTCAAGTGAAGTTTCCTTCCACACACAAATCCAAGCCTAGATTTCCGGCTTTTTGGCCCTTTCGGACTCAAGGAAAAGCGAAAGGAAAGGGTTATGGCAAACAGTCTCAATCAAAGAAGTCTGGTGAGACTAAAAAGCATTGGGCTACCAGAGGACCGGCTTCCAAATCAGAAGATAAGCGATCAGCCTGATGGTGTGGGCCTCCACCTGGGGGGACCCCAGAGTGGGAGGCAGACTTCTTCAGTTTGCACAGATATGGCAGCAGTCTACCACAGATGCCTGGGTGCAAGAAGCGGTATCTGTTATGGGTTTGCTTTCAAGAAACACCCTCCTCAAAGGTTTTTTTGTACCAGCCCGTCTTCAGTGGAAATGAAGGCCAGGGCTTTGCAAGAGGCAGTTCAGAATTTGCTTCAGTCAGGAGTGATAATTCCAGTTCCTCCTGCACAAAGAGGACAAGGTTTTTATACCAACCTATTCAGGCAAAGGACATCCTTCAGGGGAAACCAGTACAAATCCGCTCGGACAATGCAACGGCAGTAGCGTACCTCAACCATCACGGAGGAACTTGCAGCCAAAATGCAATGAAGGAGGTAAGTCACACATTAAACTGGGCAGAACTTCATCATCCAGCCTTGTCCGCAGTGTTCATTCCGGGAGTTCTAAACTGGGAAGCGGATTTTCTCAATCGACACGGCATTCATGCAAATGAATGGGCTTTACACCCTGAGGTCTTCCAAATGCTGATAGACAAGTGGTGGTTACCGGAGATAGATCTCATGGCGTCCCGTCAGAACAACAAAGTTCCCGAATACGGGTCAAGAACAAAGGATCCCAAATCTTTGTGGATGCCCTGTCAGTGAGATGGGACTTTCGTCTGGCCTATGTATTTCCACCAATCGCCCTGTTACCCAGGGTGATTCGAAAGGCAAAACAAGGAAGGGGCGTCATGATACTAATAGCTCTGCTCGGCCAAGAAGACATTGGTACACAGATCTGCAGAGGCTGCCGATGGATGTTCCATTCCTACTCCCTCAACGTCCAGATCTACTGTCTCAGGGTCCTTGCTATCACCAGCACCTGGATCGACTGTCTCTGATGACGTGGCTCTTGAGACTTCCGTTATGAAAGCAAGAGGATTCTCACAACAGGTAATTCAAACAATGCTCAGAGCAAGGAAACATTCCTCCACTCGCATTTATCACCGAATATGGCAAGCCTATATTCAATCATGGTGCAGAGACTGGAAATTTGATCCTAGGTCTTTCAGAGTTTCCAGAGTCCTAGCATTCCTTCAGGCAGGAATGGACAAAGGTCTACGGGTGGCTTCCTTGACAGTGCAAGTGTCAGAATTGACTGTATGGTTCCAAAAGAAAATTGCTAACCTACAGGATGTGCACACTTTTTACCAGGGAATGCTACACATTCAACCTCCTCTTGTTACTCCTACAGTGCCTTGGGACTTAAGTTTAGTCCTAAAGGCCCTTCAAGTTGCCCCATTTGCACCACTAAAATGAGTGGATCTTAAATGGTTGACAGCTGAAGTTCTCTTTCCACTGGCTATTGCTTCAGCTAGAAGAGTTTCACATTTAGGGGCATTGTTATATCACCCTCCTTTTTCTGTTGTTTTTTTTTTTAATCCAGATAAAGTGGTTCTCAGAACCAGATCTGGTTATCTTCCTAATGTGCTATCTAAATTCCACCTTAACAAAGAAATTGTAGTCCCGGCCTTCCTTTCTGCGGGAGATGCATCATTGGACGTAGTCCGTGCTTTAAGGCTCCATGTGGATCATACCAGTGCCATCAGAAAAACAGACACTCTCTTCATTCTTTACAAATTTCACAAGAGAGGATGGCCTGCTGACAAGCAGACACTGGCGAGGTGGCTTTTAATGACTATTTCAGAAGCATATTCTCAAGCTGATCTCCCTATTCCGGCTGATGTGTCTGCTCACACTACTCGTAAGGTAGGTCTGTCATGGGCAGCACAACAGATATGTAAGGCAGCCACATGGTCTTCCATTAACACATTCATTACACATTATGCCTTTGATACCTTTGCCTCTCAGAACGCTGAATTCGGGCAAGGCATTCTCCTGTCCAATGAGGAGCGTCCCCACCACTAAATTGCTTTGGGACATCTCAATGTTATCCTGTGGATAACCTGTGCACCCTGCAGGAGAAATATTTGTTATGGTAGACTTACCGTTGATAACGCTATTTCTCCTAAGTCCACAGGAGTCGCAGGGAATCCCACCCTGACGCACCTGATTTGAGGATCCTTTCACTCACTAACCTCTTCGTTCTTGTACGGAAGGGTATGCATGTGTGTTCTCCCCTGATTAGGGTTCTCTATGATGCTCCTGCCTTGTGCTTTGGAAAACAACTGAATTGCCTGAGTCAGGAGGCGGGGATATAGGGATGGGCCCGTTGCATTCTGGGAGGCTGAAAGCTTTGATCGTTTGGTGCCAATCCGCTGTCGCTATCTCATATTCCAATGTTATCTAATGGATCCTGTGGACTTCAGAGAAATGGTTATCGACAGCAAGTCTACCATAACGAATGTTTGTCTGGCTTGATCGTATTAAGAGGGTTATTCCGACCAGTTCGCACGCAGCGTTCTTCGCTTCGGTGTGAACAGGTCGGAACTGCGGCTGCGCGGCGCCCGCGTCGTTGCCTAGCGGCGGCAGTCGCTGGGCAACGACGCCAGGACCGAAGAAAGCGATCGCAGGCCCGATCGCAAGAGGATTGACAGCGGGAAGGAGGATCGGGGCGTCTACTCACAATTTTTCTGGGCGTGGTAAGCCAAACGCAGGCGTGTTTGGAGGGCGGATATCTGATGTCACAGCCGGCACCTTCATCGCTGGATCCGTCGCACTGGGTAAGTACTGTAGGTGCAGGGCTGGTCTTATTCTGCATGAAAAATATTTTTTTTTTAGCATAGCAGGGCTGCACAATCGATCGCAGCCCAGCTATGCTAAAATATACTCCCCCCATAAGTGTCTAGTTCATCGCACGAGCAGCAAAAAGTTGCTACGTGCGATCAACTCTGAATGACCACCCAAGTCGCCCTGTGTTGCTTTGATATATAATGTCTAACAAAAAGAGCAGTAAAGCAGTGGAAGCTCCTGGAGCATGCAGAATATGCTTACAAGGATTTGCCTGAGGGGGAAGTTTTGTATGATGGTCTGTGTACCACGTGTCATGCACCCTCTAGTCCGCAGCTCCTCATGAGCCACCCTGGGCTGTGTTCACTAACCTACTGGGTACTCTGGAACGCCTTACGCCCCCTAAGGGACCACCTGTGCCAATACCGCCACAAATTGGCCCTATGGTTAATCCACCTTGGGCGGACAAATTATCTAACCAGCTGTAACAATTAGATCAGTCATTGGTTAGACAAAAATCCACCCCAGGTCACTCCCGTGTCTCTGGGTCACCTATGCAGGCAGCTTCCTCCTCACAATCCACATACCTCTCTGATGTTTCATCTGAAGAGGAGGGGGAGCATGTGGTCCTGTCAGACACTGAATCAGGTGTTTCTGATGAGGATTCTCCCTTGCAGATTGCTCTAGTGGTAGCTATTAAGCAAATCCTACAAATCTCTGATGAGGATCCCACTACTGTGGTTAAGACATGTTTAAACGGAAGAAGGTGGTTAAAAATCTATTACCCCATTCTGGCTAAACAGGCCTTGACTCGCTATCCTCTCCCTGCAGAGTTATGTAATAAGTGGGAAAATTCACCGCCGGTGGATTCTCACATCACCCGCCTAGTGCTGTCATTCACTCTGCCTGTCACCACTGTCACTTCACTGAAGGAAATGACAGATAAGCGTGTGGAAGGATGTCTGAAATCTATTTACTACCTTACAGGAGCTGTGCATAGGCCCACTACTGCTGCCTCTTGGGCTGCTAAAGATCTTGAAGTGTGGGTTCAGGTATTGGAGGAGGAGCTGCCCGAGGATATTTCTGACACTGCCTGACAATACCTGTCTCACATTACCACCGCCGCCTATTACTTCCAGGAGGCGTCCTCTGAGGCAGGTATGTTGGCAGCCAAAACCACCAAGCCCAAGGCAAAACAATCCTGGGCAGCCTGTCAGCCTGCTTCTAAACAAGACAAGCCTGCTGCATGACGGGGTGGGCCTCCCCCTGGGGGACCTCAGGGTGGGAGGAGGCCTACTTCTACAGTTCCCCCAGGTCTGGTTAAAGACCACTTCAGACGCATGGGTACTTCCTCAGTTGGCAGGATGTGCACGCCGGAGAGTGGAGTCTTCATCCAGAAGTCTTTCAACTCCTAGTGGACAGGTGGGGCCTACCAGATGTAGACCTGATGGCATCTTGACACAATTACAAGGTTCCGGTCTTCAGATCTCGGACCAGGGATCCTCAACAGTGTTCCTGGATGCACTAGCAATTCCATGGAATTTTTTGCTGCCCTACGAGTTCCCTCCAGTGTCTCTCCTGCCCAGGGTCCTACGGAAGTTCAAGCAAAAAGGAGGAATGCTTTTTCTAGTTGCTCCAGCATGGCCTAGACGGCACTGGTTCTCAAACCTGCAGGGTCTGTCGACAGGGCGTCCCCTCAGCGGCCAGACCTCCTCGTACAGGGCCCTTACGTCTACCCAGATCTGGCTTTGACGGCTTTGCTCTTGAAGCATCACTCCTGAGAGCCAAAGGTTTTCTGAGGCAGTCATATAGTTTATGTTGAAAGGCTGCAAACCGGCCTCGGCCCGGAGTTATTGCAGGGTTTGGAATTCTTACTTCATCTGGTGTTCTGATAAGAATTCTGATGTCTCTAGGTTCAGAACTTCCAGAATTTTGGCGTTTCTGAAACGAGGCAATGACTTAGGTCTTCGCCTGGCCTCCCTCAAGGTTCACATATCTGCCTTGTCTGTATGGTTTCATAGAAAGATTGCGTCTATACCGGACGTTCATACCTTCACTCAGGGTGTCCTTTGGATTCAGCCTCCCTATGTCCCTCCTGTGGCTCCACTGGATCTGAGTGTTGCACTAAATGCCCTGCAAGAGTCTCTATTTGAACCTCTTGAGTCGGTGGACCTTAAATGGCTCACGGCCAAGGTTCTGTTCTTGCTGGCTATTGCCTCTGCAAGACGGGTGTCCGACTTGGGCGCCTGTTCTGTCGTCCACTCTTATCGGCCGTGTTATTTACCTAAGGTGGTGTCATCTTTTCACCTTAACGAAGAGATTGTGGTTCCGGCCTTTATCTTTTCGGACTTGTCTACCAAAGAACGCTCTTTGGATGTGGTTAGGGCTCTCCGTATCTATGTAGAGAGGACTGCCTCTGTCCAGAGATCAGATGCCCTTTTGTCCTGTTTGGTTTCCACAAACGTGGCTGGCCTGCGAATAAGCAAACCTTGGCAGATGGATTTGAATGGTGATTGCACAAGCCTATGCGCAGGCGGACTCCCAGATCCTGCTGCTATTAAAGCCCATTCTAATCAGTCTGTTGGAATTTCTTGGGCAGCTCGCCGTAACGTGTCCGCAAAACATTTGTGCAAGGCGGCTATGTGGTCCTCAGTGAACACGTTACTTAGGTTCTATGCCTTTGATACTTTCGCCTCCCAGGATGCTTCCTTTGGACGCCGGATTCTCATATCCGCTAAGGCGCATCCCCTCACTTGAGGAACTGCTTTAGGACACCCCGATGATTCCCTGTGGAATCCAATGTGCCCTGCTGCAGAAAAGGAGTGTTATGGTAGACTTACCATGGTTAACACTCTTTCTGCAAGGTACATTGGGTTCCACAGGGCGCCCACTCTGACGCAACTAGCTTCTATGGGTTTGTATGGCATTAGCCGCTGGTCTCTTCTCGTGTCATGACAATGTGGTTCTATGTGACTAACATCTGCCATCTCTCTTACCTTCTCCTGCATTGGACTGGTTAACGAAACGGAGCTCTGTGCCTGGAGATGGGGTTATAGAGGAGGCTCTAGTGCATCCTGGGACAGCTTAAAGCTTTAGCCTGTTGCTGCCTCTGGATGGAGATCCACTCTACACCCCAATGTTTCCCTGTGGAACCCAGTGTACCTCTCAGAGTTTTAACCATGGTAAGTCAACCATAACACTCCTTATCCACTTGGCTGTTACTGAGAGTAGTTGCTTCCCAGACATCAGTGTGAGAAGTCACTTATTTAGCAGAGCTGTTAATTTAGTTGTTTTCTATATTTTATTTACAATTATTACTATTAGATGGGTGTAGTTTGAGTGGCTGGCGAGCGGGATCCCGATCGCCGGCAGCGGGGTGAGCACAAATGAGCCCCTTGTGCCCCATGCTATTTATTCTCCCTCCAGGGGGGTCGTGGATCCCCAAGCAGGAGAATAGTTGTCGGTATGCTGGGTGTTGGGATTCCGGCACCGGGATCCCAACAGGCGGCATACTGAATGCCACCCCTATTAGATTAGTGTGTGTGTGTGTGTGTGTGTGTATGTATGTATGTATGTATGTATGTATGTGTGTGTGTGTGTATATATATATATATATATATATATATATATATATATATATATATATATATATATATATATATATATAATATTATACAGGAAGATATTCAGGAGGGGACTGTAGACACTGTCGAGACATTATGGGTAGAAATTGCATGCAGGGAAAAAGGAATAAAGTTAGTATTGGGTGTATGCTATAGGCCGCCTGTTATCAACGTATCTGATGAGGAATTGTTACTAAAGCAAATTGAAAGAGCAGCAGGAGTAGGAGACATAGTAGTGATGGGAGATTTTAACTATCCAGAGATAAACTGGAAAAACGATTCATGTGATACTGCTAGGGGCAATATGTTTTTAAACACACTTAATGATAACTACTTAGTTCAACTAATTGCATTGTACCTAGTTGGTTCCTCAATCTTAGACCTGGTATTAACAAACAATGGGGATTTGGTATCCGGTATTATAGTAGGGGAACCCATAGGAAACAGTGACCACAATATGGTCACATTCAATATCAGTTTTCAGAAATGGCCCTATACTGGCTCAACTAGGACTCTAAACTTTAGCAAAGCGAATTTTGAAAAGATGAGGGTATTTTTCAGGGATATTGAATGGGAAGGTTTGTTTTTAGGAAAAAATACTACGGAGAAATGGGAGGTACTAAAATTCCTGCTAGCTAAAAATACACTCAAATTTATTCCTACGAGCAGCAAAAAAATGAATAAAAATCATAAACCGATGTGGCCTAACAAAAAGATAAAGGAACTTACGGGCAAGAAAAGGCGAGCATTTAAAAAATACAAATCTGACGGGGAAGCAGAGTCATTTCAGCACTATAAGGAATGTAACAAAATTTGCAAAAAGGAAATAAGAGCGGCTAAAGTAGAAACTGAAAAACTGGTAGCAAAGCGAATCCCAAAAAATTCTTTAAATACATTAATAGCAAGAGATTAAAGAAGGAGAGTATAGGCCCTTTAAAAGACAAGTTGGGAGTCTTAAGCAAAAATGATAATGACATAGCGAACACATTAAATGAGTTTTTTTCAACCGTATTTACTAGAGGACCCAATTCAGGGACTAACACATAATCTCAATAATGAGAATATCCCACTGATAGGCACTTATTTAAGCGAGGAAGAAGTCTGTGACCGATTAAAACATTTTAAAGATTAATAAGTCACCAGATCCCGATGGTATTCACCCAAGGGTTCTAATGGAGCTTCACTCTGAACTTGCAAAACCGCTATTTTTGATCTCTAAGGATTCAGTAATATCAGGTATGGTTCCCAAAGACTGGCGTATAGCGGAAGTAGTGCCTATATTCAAAAAGGGAAGTAAAGCTGAACCAGGTACTTATAGACCAATTAGTCATACATCTATAGTGGGGAAAGTATTGGAAGGTATTCTAAGAGATAGTATTCAGAAGTTCCTTGAAGTCAATAAGGTCATTAAAAGGAATCAACATGGGTTTATGAAGGACAGATCCTGTCAAACCAACTTACTTGGCTTTTATGAAACAGTAAGCGCAAACCTAGATCAGGGTAAAGAGGTGGATGTAATCTTTTTAGATTTTTGTCAAAGCATTCGACACTGTACCACACATGAGACTTATCTACAAGCTACAAGAAACAGGGCTAGGAAGCACAATATGCACTTGGGTCAAAAACTGGTTAGATAATAGGAAGCAGCGCGTTGTGGTTAATGGATCTTTTTCAACTTGGACTGAAGTGCTAAGTGGTGTGCCGCAAGGCTCAGTATTAGGACCGCTATTGTTCAATATTTTCATTAACGACCTAACAGAAGGTCTAGAGAGCATGGTGTCAATTTTTGCAGATGATACCAAATTGTGTAAAGTTATAAATGCGGAGGGGGATGCTGAGTTGCTTCAGAACGACTTAGTTAAATTAGAAGCTTGGGCAACGAAATGGAGAATGTGCTTCAATACAGACAAGTGTAAGGTAATGCACTGTGGTAACAAGAACAAAAATAACACCTACCTACTAAATGGGGTAAAATTAGGGGATTCTGTACTGGAAAAGGACTTAGGTGTCCTCATAGATAGCAAACTAAGCAGTAGTACCCAAAGTAGGACTGCAGCAAAGAAGGCTAATAAGATATTAGCATGCATAAAACGAGGAATTGATGCTAGGGATGAGAGTATTATACTCCCGTTATATAAATCACGTGTGAGGCCACACCTTGAATACTGTGTACAATTCTGTGCACCTTACTACAAAAAGGATATCCTGGAGCTAGAAAAGGTTCAAAGGCGGGCGACCAATCTCATTAAGGGTATGGAGACGCTGGAATACGAGGAAAGGCTTGCAAGACTAGGCATGTTTACACTGGAAAAGAGGAGATTAAGGGGACATGATCAACATTTACAAATATATAAGGGGACAATATACAGATCTTGCGCAGGACCTGTTTTTGGATAGATCAACACAGAGAACTCGTGGACACTCGCTCAGGTTAGAGGAGAGGAGATTCCGCATAATAAGGCGTAAAGGCTTTTTTACGGTTATGACGATACGTGTTTGTAATTCCCTGCCTTGTAATGGCCGACTCAGTCAACACCTTTAAGAATGGGTTAGATAAATTCATAACGGATAGGGATATCCAGGGTTACGGGGCATAGTCACGCACTATGGTTATTATAAAAAAGAGGGGTAAAACGTAACGGCAGTCATCAACTTCAGTCAAAATTTTATACAAAATAATCCTGCATAGGAGACCACAACTAGGTGGAACTCGATGGACAATTGTCTTTTTTCAACCTTAGATACTATGTGTATGTATGTATGTGTGTGTATGTATGTATGTATGTATGTATGTATGTGTATATATATATATATATATATATATATATATATATATATATATATATATATATATATATATATATATATAATTTTAATTATTTTGTGTTCGGACTGGGCCCAACACCCCTCTCTGAGGATATACGGCATCTCATGACTGTGTTGGATGTTTTGCTGCACACTGCAGTTGATCTGTCATACTGCCAAACTGGCAGTAATACCCCCCTCCCCCCCCCCCCCCCCCCCGAAGCCTACGTACATGCCTATCACTCATATAAGGGATCCATTCATTTATCTAGTTCAGATATAAAGCCTTTATGTAGAAGTTTCTCATAAGGAACTACAATAGAAGTGATGTAATTAGAGTTCACTACGTTTTCTGCTTTATCTCTACGGATATGGAGTCCCGGCGGAAAATATAACCTTCTAATAATAATAATAATATAATAATAATAATATACTTTATTTGTCATTAACAAAATCAACAACGAAATGTCAATGAAAATACAATCAGAGCCTCACAATGCCATAAGATAACAGTAACACTATGCTACATTTTGGAAACATTTGCACACAACCTAATGATCATTTAACAGCCGAACAGCAGTTGGAAAAAAGCTGTTTGACATGCGATTTGTATGAGCAATCTTTCGAAGATCAAACAATTTGGATGACTCTCATCAGTGAGTATACTCCTAGCTTTCCTTAATACATTTCTAGTATACGAGTCCTTCATACTTTACAGAGGCACCCCAGTGATCCTACTGGCAGTTTTAACCACCCGCTCGAAAGCTATTCGTTCTGCTACAGTGCAGTTTCCAAACCACACTATCATCCCGTACGTTAAAACACTCTCTACTATACTATGATAAAACCTAACTAAAGTGCTTGTGCTTAAACAAACAGCTCTAAGCCTCCTCAAAAAGAAAAGGCGTTGCTGCGCCTTTTTAATCAGAAAAAGACTGCTCAAAGACCAAGTTAAGTCATTTGTAATATATGTGCCCAAAAATTTAAAAGAGACCACCTCCTCAATCCGCTTTCCGTCCAAAGACACGGGAAATAATGGTCTATTACAACCCCGCCTAAAATCAACATCCATCTCCTTGGTTTTAGACGTGTTTAAAACCAAACAGTTTACTTTACTCCATTCCAGTAAGCGTAAAATTTCGGATCTATAGAATGACTCGTCGTTTCCACTTATCAAACCGACAACCGCCGTATCGTCTGCAAATTTCACCACTTTAACGGAATCAGAAATTGAAAAACAATCGTACGTAAACAGAGAATATAGCAGCGGGCTCAGGACACACCCTTGTGGGACCCCCGTACTTATACAGATCTCACCAGACATAAATTTACCAAACCTAACTACTTGCGGCCTAGCCGTCAGAAAATTTTAAATCCAATTGCACGTGAACCCATTTACACCTAGGTTAAAAAGCTTAGAGACCAAAGATGCTGGTACAATAGTATTAAACGCGGAGCTAAAATCCACAAATAAAATTCTATATGGGGAGAGCATTGGAAAATATAACCTTATATGGGGAGAGCATTGGGACTGCACCTGCAGTTGACCTTGCCACGCGATACAAATGTGCAGCAGTAATACTGCATGCCCCGCTCATATCAGGGGTGCGGATGGGCTATCCTAACATACGGAGGACCTACTGTTAGGATGCCTTCACCAAGTAAGACAATGCTGGGTTTTTATACTAAGCTGTAGGTTACCTGTGGGGTTTAGTATGTGTTGGGACCAAGCAGTACCAGGATATATCTACTAAATGTCCATTTTCATCTATTGGAAATCCATCTAAATGGATATTGTGCGTCAAGAACTAAAACACACATTTACTAACAGACAATTTCTCATACGTCCTAGAGGATGCTGGGGATGCTTCAAGAACCATGGGGTATAGACGGGATCCGCAGGAGACATGGGCACTTTAAGACTTTAAATGGGTGTGAACTGGCTCCTCCCTCTATGCCCCTCCTCCAGACTCCAGTTAGATTCTGTGCCCAGGGAGACTGGTCACACTCAGGGGAGCTCTCCTGAGTTTCTCTGAAAAAAGACTTATGTTAGGTTTTTCTATGTTCAGGGAGCACTGCTGGCAACAGGCTCCCTGCATCGTGGGACTGAGGGGAGAGAAGTAGACCTACTTCTGTGAGTTTCAGGGCTCTGCTTCTTAGGCTACTGAACACCATTAGCTCCAGAGTGTCCGATCACTTGGTGCGCCTAGCTGCTCGTTCCCGTAGCCGTGCCGTCATTCCCCTTGTACAGCCAGAAGAAAGAAGCCGGGTGAGTAATAGAAGAAAAAAGACTTCAATGACGGCAGAAGACTCCAGTGTTGCCATGCTCCCAAACACACAGCGGCACTGACAGGGTGCAGGGCGCAGGGGGGGCGCTCTGGGCAGCATGAATACTGAAGTTTTGACTGGCAAATAAGTATATTAAAAGTGCCTAGGCACTAAATATAGACCCCCGCCAGTATAATTATGTAGATTTGAGCGTGACTGAAGCGCGCCGGTGAGGGGGCGTGGCTTAGCCCTCACAGCTCTGACCAGCGCCATTTTCTCTCCACTGAAGCTGCAGAGACGCTGGCCCTGACCTCCACACTGCTGTACAAGTAACATGGTGCAAAATGGGGGGGGGGGGGGGCACAGTAGATTTGGTGCTATTATCTTTATTATAAAAGCGCTAGCAGGTCTGAGGCATTGCATGTGAAGTCTCAGTACCGGGTTGGGCGCTGGGTTGTGAGCTGGCAAACTCCCTCTGTGTCTTTCTGACAGGCTTTGCTGTGGGTCTGTCCCCTATAGCCCAGTGTGTTTGTAGGTGTCGGTTCGTGTGTGTCGACATGTCTGAGGCTGAGTGCTCTTCCCAGGAGGAGGCCGGAGTGGGGACAGAAAAGTAGGTGGGAGTGACCCTGTCGGCACCGTCGACTGCTGAGTGGGTAAATATGTGGAGTGTTTTGAATGCAAATGTGGCTCGGTTGACTAAGAGATTAGATAAATCAGAGTCTAAAAACCAGACATGGAGGAAAGCCGTGGAAAATGCATTGACACAAGCTCAGACCACTTTGGGGTCACAGAAATGTGCATTTACCCAGATAACCGATACCGACACGGACTCTGATTCCAGTGTCGACTATAGTGATGCCATATTAAATCCTAAACTGGCCAAGAGCATTCAGTACATGATTGTGGCGATAAAAGACATATTACATATCACGGAGGACCCTGCTGTTCCTGATACTAGGGTCTGTATGTTTAAAGGAAAGAAACCTGAGGTAACGTTTCCTCCCTCTCATGAACTGAACGCTCTTTTTGAAAAGGCTTGGGAAAATCCTGACAAGAAGGTACAGATTCCCAAAAGAATTCCAGTGGCATATCCGTTCCCCTCGGGGGACAGGGAAAAGTGGGAGTCAACCCCCACAGTAGACAAAGCTCTATTGCGTCTGTCCAAGAAGGTGGTGCTTCCGTCTCCGGACACGGCAGCCTTAAAGGATCCTGCGGATCATAAGCAGGAAAATACACTAAAATCCATTTATGTCACTACAGGTTCGCTACTCAGGCCTGCCGTTGCTTCGGCATGGGTGAGTAGCGCTATTGAAAAATGGGCAGACAACTTGTCATCTGAGATAGATAACGTGCTTTTGACTCTGGGTCATATCAGGGACGCTGCAGCATATTTAAAAGAAGCTGCAAGAGATATTGGCCTTTTGGGATCAAGGGCCAATGCTATGGCTGTCTCGGCTAGGAGAGCATTGTGGATTCATCAATGGAATGCTGATGCTGAGAAGGCGATGGAGTCTTTACCGTTTAACGGTAGTGTCTTGTTTGGTGATGGCCTCACTGACCTGGTATCTATGGCTACCGCGGGTAAGTCGTCATTTTTACCTTATGTTCCTGCACAACAGAAGAAAACGCCCCACTATCAGATGCAGTCCTTCCAGCCCAATAAATCAAAAAAAGGACGAGGGTCCTCCTTCCTTGCTGCGAGAGGAAGGGGAAAGAGGTCACAGGCTGTGGCAAATTCCCAAGAGCAGAAGTCCTCCCTGGCTTCTACCACATCCACCGCATGACGCTGGGGCTCCTCTGCGGGAGTCCGCACCGGTGGGCGCACGTCTCAAACTCTTCAGTCAGGTCTCGGTACACTCGGACCTGGATCCTTGGATATTGGAAATAGTGACCCAAGGGTACAAATTGGAGTTTCAAGACGTGCCCCCTCACCGATTTTTTTAAATCGGCCTTGCCAGCTTCTCATCTAAAAAGGGAGGTAGTATGCACGGCAATACTAAAGCTGTGTCAAAATCAAGTCATTGTCACGGTACCCCGTCACAACGGGGGGAGGGTTTTTATTCGAGTCTGTTCGTGGTCCCGAAGCCGGATGGCTCAGTCAGACCGATTCTGAACCTAAAATCCCTCAATTTCTTTCTAAAAAAAATTCAAATTCAAGATGGAATCTCTCCGAGCAGTGATCTCCAGTCTGGAGGAGGGGGATTTTATGTTGTCGGTCGACATAAAGGAGGCTTACTTACACGTTCCCATATATCCTCCACATCAGGCATACCTGAGGTTTGCTGTTCAGGATTGTCATTACCAATTTCAGACGTTGCCGTTTGGTCTGTCCACAGCACTAAGGATTTTCACCAAGGTTATGGCGGAAATGATGAGTCTCCTGCGCAAGCAGGGAATTACAATTATCCCGTACTTGGACGATCTCCTCATAAATGCGAGATCCAGGGAGCAATTGCTGAAAAATTTTGCGCTCTCACTGACTATTCTGCAACAACATGGTTGGCTCCTAAACTTGCCAAAATCACAGTTGGCTCCGACGACACGGCTGTCGTTCCTGGGTATGATTCTGGATACAGAATTGCAGAGAGCTTTTCTTCCAGTGGAAAAGGCTCTGAAAATACAGAATATGGTAAAACAGATTCTGAAACCGGCAAAATTGTCAGTTCTTCAATGCACTCTGTTACTGGGGAAGATGGTGGAGGCCCACGAGGCCATTCCGTATGGCAGGTTCCATGCCAGGGTGTTTCAGTGGGACCAGTTGGACAAGTGGTCCGGGTCTCACCTGGACATGCACCGGAAAATAAGCCTATCTTCCAGGACCAGGATCTCCCTTCTGTGGTGGCTGCACAGTTCTCACCTTCTGGAGGGACGCAGGTTCGGGATTCAGGATTGGATCCTGGTGACCACAGATGCAAGTCTCCGAGGCTGGGGAGCAGTCACACAGGGGAGAAACTTTCAGGGAAAATGGTCAAGCCAAGAAGCTTGTCTGGACATAAACATTCTGGAATTAAGGGCCATTTACTACGGCATTCTGCAAGCGGAACATCTTCTTCGTGGTCTGCCAGTCTTGATTCAGTCAGACAACATAACAGAAGTGACGTACATAAACCGCCAGGGCGGAACAAAGAGCAGAACGGCGATGGCCGAGGCCACGAAAGTTCTTCGCTGGGCGGAAAGACATGCAAGCGCTCTGTCAGCAGTCTTCATACCAGGAGTGGACAACTTGGAAGCAGACTTCCTCAGCAGACACGATCTCCATCCAGGAGATTGGGGTCTTCATCAAGAGGTTTTTGCAGAAGTGACAAGTCATTGGGGAATTCCTCAAATAGACATGATGGCGTCCCGCCTCAGCAAGAAACTTCAGAGATATTGTTCCATGTCGAGGGACCCTCAAGCAATAGCGGTGGACGCCCTGGTGACACCGTGGGTGTTTCAGTCAGTCTATGTGTTCCCTCCACTTCCACTCATTCCGAAGGTGATTAAAGATCATAAGAAGAACAAAGGTTCAGGCAATCCTCCATTGTTCCGGACTGGCCAAGGAGGGCTTGGTATCCAGATCTTCAAGAATTACTCAAAGAAGATCCCTGGCCTCTTCCTCTACGAGAGGACCTGTTACAGCAAGGATCGTGCGTGTATCAAGACTTACCGCAGCCGCGTTTGACGGCATGGCGGTTTAACACCAAATCCCTGCCCGAAAGGGTATTCCCAGTGAAGTCATTCCCACACTATTTCAGGCAAGAAAAGGAGTAACGGCAAAGCATTACCACCGTATTTGGAGAAAATGTGTCTTGGTGTGAATCCAAGATATCTCCTACGGAAGAATTTCAGCTGGGGCGTTTGCTCCATTTTTTGCAAGCAGGTGTGGATGCGGGCCTAAAGTTAGGCTCCATTAAAGTACAAATTTCGGCCTTATCTATTTTTTTTCAGAAAGAATTGGCCTCCCTTCCAGAAGTTCAGACCTTCATGAAGGGCGTGCTGCACATCCAACCTCCCTTTGTGCCCCCAGTGGCACCATGGGATCTTAATGTGGTGTTGCAGTTCCTACAATCTCATTGGTTTCAACCTTTGCATAAGGTTGAGTTGAAATTCCTTACTTGGAAAGTGGTCATGCTATTGGCCTTGGCATCCGCAAGGCGGGTGTCTGAATTGGCGGCTTTGTCTCACAAAAGCCCCTATTTGATCTTCCATGCAGATAGAGCGGAGTTGAGAACTCGTCAGCAATTTCTGCCAAAAGTGGTTTCATCGTTTTACGTAAACCAGCCTATTGTGGTGCCAGTGGCTACTGATGCCTTGGCGGAGTCGAAGTCTCTCAATGTGGTCAGAGCTTTGAAAATCTATGTCGCCAGAACGGCTCAGATTAGGAAAACAGAGGCTCTGTCCTGTGGGCTCCCAACAAGATTTCGGCTCCTGCTTCCAAGCAGACTATTGCACGCTGGATCTGTAATACGATTCAGCAGGCTCATTCTACGGCAGGATTGCCGTTACCAAAATCGGCGAAAGCTCATTCTACCAGAAAGGTGGTCTCATCCTGGGCGGCTGCCCGAGGGGTCTCGGCATTACAGCTTTGCCGAGCTGCTACTTGGTCGGGATCAAACACCTTTGCGAAGTTTTAAAAGTTTGATACACTGGCTGAGGAGGACCTCTTGTTTGGTCAATCGGTGCTGCAGAGTCATCCGCACTCTCCCGCCCGTTCTGGAGCTTTGGTATAAACCCCATGGTTCTTGAAGCATCCCCAGCATCCTCTAGGACGTATGAGAAAATAGTATTTTAATACCTACCGGTAAATCCTTTTCTCTTAGTGTCCGCACAGGGACGGGCGCCCAGCATCCTCTACGGACTATCTGCAGTACTTGTTTTCATAGTTATTGCTTGTGTTACACAAAGGTTGTGTTTCAGTTATGGTCAGCCTGTTGCTGATTTTGTTCATGCCGTTGACTGGACTTCTGTTTAATGCCATGTTGTACGGCATGTTTGTGGTGTGAGCTGTTATGTATCTCATCCTTAGTTTAACAATAAATCCTTTTCCTCGAAATGTCCGTCTCCCTGGGCATAGTTCCTATAACTGGAGTCTGGAGGAGGGGCATAGCGGGAGGAGCCAGTTCACACCCATTTAAAGTCTTAAAGTGCCCATGTCTCCTGCGGATCCCGTGTATACCCCATGGTTCTTGAAGCATCCCCAGCATCCTCTACGGACTAAGAGAAAAGGATTTACCGGTAGGTATTCAAATCCTATTTTTTATATTAGTTTTTCAATGTTAGTAAATGTGCGTTTTAGCCCCTGGAACACATCCATTTAGATTGATTTTCCTCAATTTGAAATCAATAAATATCGAACTTTAGTAAATACCCCCCAGCTCTGTTGGCCGCTACTAAACTACACACGGTGTGTGGACTAAACAGAGAGGGTATTGATCGGCTTCACAGAGCGCTCCCGCTGAACACACCGGCGCTTCCACAGTGACGGTCTTCTGCAGCACAGCCGGCATTTGTGAGGTCTGATCCCATCCCTGTGTCATCTGACAACGTGCACTTTTTTTTAATGTACCAGTTTTTATACTTTCAGATGGAATAAATATCCACGTGAATGATCATTATCCAGAGGGGTGAACCAAAGATACCATTGTATGAACGCGAGACTGAACTATGATGTGTCATTTCTATCATTCACAACACAGAGGAAGATTGTATGCTGGTGTTAAAATATACCTTTGTGTGATTACTGGTCAGAAAACTACTTTAAGTGTCTGCCCAGAAGCCAAGAAGCCTGTACATGCACCATCTAGGCCGAGACTTGAGACCTCTCAACGGCACATTCCACCTAGGTGCATTATGTATCAATCAGATCCATCAGTCAAAGTCTAGTCCATCTGGAGGGAGCTGGGATCTGACATATACATAATGCCTCATGCTCTCTTACAATATACCAATCTGAACTATCTCACGGGTGTCTTGTGTTATTTTTCCATAGCGTTCTCATATGCAAGCTGTAAGCATGGTATGGTTCTCACACATCTGCCACAGCACACTAGTAATTGTTTAGGAAAAATTAACCGATATTTAGGTGCAAATAGAAGAGGAGGAGCCCCTGCTTATACCAAATTAAGTCCCCTTACGTTTTACATAATAATAGAGTAACTAAGGCTTCATACATTTTACATCATCGAGTAACTAAGTCCCCTTATGTTTTACATCATAGAGTAACTTAAGAGTCTATTTACTAAGCCTTGGATGGAGATAAATGACCAACCAATCTGCTCCTAACTGCCATGTTACAGGCTGTGTTTAGAAAATGACAGTTAGGAGCTGATTGGCTGGTACTTTATCTCTAGCCAATTTATCTCCATCCAAGGCTTAGTAAATAGACTCCTAAGGCCCCTTACGTTTTACATCACAGAGTAACTAAGGCCCCTTACATTTTGCATCATAGAGTAACTAAGGCCCCTTACGTTTTACATCATAGAGTAACTAAGGCCCCTTACGCTTTACATCACAGAGTAACTAAGGCCCCTTACATTTTGCATCATAGAGTAACTAAGGCCCCTTACGCTTTACATCACAGAGTAACTAAGGCCCCTTACATTTCTCTTACGTCCTAGAGGATGCTGGGGACTCCAAAAGGACCATGGGGTATAGACTGGATCCGCAGGAGACATGGGCACACTATAAGACTTTGAATGGGTGTGAACTGGCTCCTCCCTCTATGCCCCTCCTCCAGACCTCAGTTAGATTCTGTGCACAGAGAGACTGGACACACACTAGGGGAGCTCTCCTGAGTTTCTCTGAATAGACTTTCTGTTAGGTTTTTTATTTTCAGGGAGACCTGCTGGCTACAGGCTCCCTGCATCGTGGGACTGAGGGGAGAGAAGTCAGACCTAATTCTTCTGAGTTAAAGGCTCTGCTTCTTAGGCTACTGGACACCATTAGCTCCAGAGGGTTTGATCACTTGGTGCGCCTAGCTGCTTGTTCCCGGAGCCGCGCCGTCAACCCCCTCACAGAAGCCAGAAGAAAGAAGCCGGGTGAGTATACAGAAGAAGGAAGACTTCAGTGACGGCAGAAGACTTCAGTAACGAGGTACAGCGCAGCGGTCGCGCTGCGCCCCATGCTCCCACACATACTTCAACGGCACTCTCAGGGTGCAGGGCGCAGGGGGGGGGGCACCCTGGGCAGCATGTTACTGAGGATATAAAACTGGCAGAAAGACATATAATAAGTGCCTAGGCACTAAATATAAGCCCCCACCAGTATAAATATTTGAAATTGAGCGGGACTACAGCGCGCCGGGAGGGGGCATGGCTTAGCCCTCACAGCTTACCAGCGCCATTTTCTCTCTTCACAGACATTGCAGAGACGCTGGCCCGGACCTCCACTCTCCTTATCAAGTACAGGGAGCAAAACGGGGGGGGGGGGGGGGGGGCACAGTAATTTGGTGCTATTTGAACAGCGCAGACATCATATATTATTTGTCAGTATTATATGGGCGCTGGGGTGTGAGCTGGTATACTCCCTCTGTGTTTTCTCTAACAGGCTTCCCTGTGGGTCTATCCCCTATAGCCAGTGTGAGTGTCGGTACGGTGTGTCGACATGTCTGAGGCTGAGTGCTCCTCCCCGGAGGAAGTTACTGGGGGCGCAGAGAAGGATTTGGGAGTGACTCTGTCGGCACCGCCGACTGATGAGTGGGTGAATATGTTGAGTACAATGAATGCAAATGTGGCGTTATTGTCTAAAAGGCTGGATAAATCTGATTCTCCGACACAAACGTGGAGAAAATCCATGGAGGACGCCTTATCCCAAGTACAGGTCCCCTCAGGGTCACAAAAGCGTTCATTTACCCAAATAGCTGATACGGATACCGACACGGACTCTGACTCCAGTGTCGACTATAATGAGGCCAGTTTACATCCAAAATTGGTTGAGTATTCAGTACATGATTGTGGCTATTAAAGATGTTTTACATATTTCTGAAGTACCTGCTGTTCCTGATACAAGGGTTTGTTTGTATAAGGGAAAGAAACATGAGGTGACGTTTCCCCCCTCTCATGAACTGAACGCTCTTTGTGAAAAAGCTTGGGAATCGCCTGATAAAAGGTGGCAGATTCCCAAGAGAATTTTTATGGCATATCCATTCCCCTCTGACGACAGGGAAAAGTGTGAGTCATCTCCCAATGTGGACAAGGCTCTGTCCCGGCTGTCCAAGAAGGTGGCGCTTCTGTCTCCGGACACTGCTGCCCTCAAGGATCCTGCGGATCGTAAGCAGGAAACGACATTAAAGGCCATTTATGTCACTACGGGTGCACTCCTCAGACCTGCCGTGGCGTCGGCTTGGGTGAGTAGTGCTATTGCTAAGTGGGCTGATAATTTGGCATCTGACATGGATACCCTGGATTGACTCTTGGTTATATCAGGGACGCCGCAGCTTACTTAAAGGATGCGGCGAGGGATATTGGCCTCTTGGGATCAAGGGCCAAAGCCATGGCAGTCTCGGCCAGGAGAGCGCTGTGGATTCATCAATGGAATGCTGATGCCGACTCCAAGAAAGCTATGGAAGCTCTCCCTTATAAAGGTAGTGTCTTGTTTGGTGACGGCCTCGCTGACCTGATGTCTACCGCTACAGCGGGTAAGTCATCTTTTCTTCCTTATGTTCCAGCACAACAGAAAAAGGCACCCCATTATCAGATGCAGTACTTTCGGCCTAATAAATACAAAAAAGGAAGAGGCTCGTCCTTCCTTGCTTCAAAAGGCAGAGGAAGGGGAAAAAGGTTGCCTGCTGTGTCAGGCTCCCAGGTCCAAAAGTCCTCTCCGGCCTCTGCCAAGTCCACCGCATGACGCTGGGGCTCCCCTACGACAGTCCGTGCCGGTGTGGGTGCGTCTCCGACTCTTCAGTCAGGTCTGGTTTCACTCGGGCCTAGATCCTTGGGTGTTAAACATAGTGTCCCAAGGGTACAAACTGGAGTTTCAGGAGGTGCCCCCTCCCCACCGATTTTTCAAGTCAGCCTTGCCAGTTTCTATCCCAGAAAGGGAGGTAGTAAATGCTGCGATACAAAAGCTGTGTCTGCAGAGTGTCATTGTCCCGGTACCCCCGTCCCAACGGGGAGAAGGGTTTTATTCGAACCTCTTTGTCGTGACAAAGCCGGACGGCTCGGTCAGACCGATCCTGAACTTAAAATCCCTCAATCTGTATTTTAAGACTTTCAAGTTCAAGATGGAATCTCTTCAAGCAGTGATCTCCAGTCTAGAAGGGGGGGATTTTATGGTGTCAGTCGACATAAAAGATGCCTACTTGCATGTCCCGATATATCCTCCACATCAGGCTTTCCTGAGATTTGCGGTGCAGGATTATCATTACCAATTTCAGACGTTGCCGTTTGGGCTTTCCACGGCCCCGAGGGTCTTCACCAAAGTCCCGTACTTGGACGATCTCCTGATAAAGGCGAGATCGAAGGAGCTGTTGCTAAGAAATGTGGAACTCTCCCTGACGGTTCTGCAACATCATGGTTGGATTCTAAATTTGCCAAAGTCTCAGTTGATTCCGACAACTCGGCTGCCTTTCTTGGGCATGATCCTGGACACGGAACTGCAGAGAGTGTTTCTTCCGGCGGAAAAAGCTCTGGAAAACCAATGCATGGTCAAGGAGATTCTGAAACCGGCAAGAGTGTCGATTCATCAATGCACTCGAGTGCTAAGGAAGATGGTTGTGGCTTACAAAGCCATTCCGTTTGGCAGGTTTCATGCGTGGGTGTTTCAGTGGGACCTGCTGGACAAATGGTTAGGGTCTCACCTGCACATGCACCGGAAAATAAGTCTGTCTTCCAGGACCAGAATTTCTCGCCTGTGGTGGCTGCAAAGTTCTCACCTTCTAGAGGGACGCAGGTTCGGGATCCAGGATTGGGTCCTGCTGACCACGGATGCAAGTCTCCGAGGCTGGGGAGCAGTCACACAAGGAAGACGTTTCCAGGGAAAATGGTCAAGCCAGGAAACTTGTCTCCACATAAACGTTCTGGAGTTAAGAGCCTTTTACAACGGCCTTCTGCAAGCGGAACACCTTCGTCGATGTCTACCGGTCCTGATTCAGTCGGACAATGTAACAGCGGTGGCGTATGTAAACCGCCAGGGCAGAACAAAGAGCAGATCGGCGATGGCGGAGGCCACAAGAGTTCTCCGCTGGGTGGAAAAACACGTGAGCGCTCTGTCAGCAGTCTTCCTTCCGGGCGTGGACAACTGGGAAGCAGACTTCATCAGCAGACACGATCTCTGGGCTCTTCATCAAGAGGTATTTGCAGAAGTGACAAGGCGTTGGGGAATTCCTCAAATAGACATGATGGCGTCTCGCCTCAACAAGAAGCTTCCGAGGTACTGTTCCAGGTCAAGGGACCCCCAAGCCAGTGCAGTGGACGCCCTGGTGACTCAGTGGGTGTTTCAGTTGGTATATGTGTTCCCTCCGCTTCCTCTCATTCCAAAAGTGTTGAGGATCATAAGACGAACAATGGTTCCGGCAGTACTCGTCGTTCCAGATTGGCCACGGAGGGCCTGGTATCCGGATCTTCAGGAATTGCTCATAGAAGATTCTTGGCCGCTTCCTCTCTGGACCTGTTACTGCAGGGGACATGCGTATTTCAAGACTTACCGCAGCTGCGTTTGATGGCGTGGAGGTTGAACGCCAAATCCTAGCTCGAAAGGGTATTCCCGGGGAAGTCATCCCCACTCTCCTTAAGGCTAGAAAGGAGGTCACGGCGAAGCATTATCACTGTATTTGGAGAAAATATGTGTCGTGGTGTGAAGCCAAGAAAGCTCCTACGGAAGAGTTTCAGCTGGGTCGTTTCTTCCATTTTTTGCAGGCAGGCGTGGATGCAGGCCTTAAATTGGGTTCCATCAAAGTGCAGATTTCGGCTTTATCTATTTTCTTTCAAAAAGAATTGGCCGCCCTTCCTGAAGTTCAGACTTTCGTGAAGGGAGTGCTGCATATCCATCCTCCGTTTGTGCCACCCGTGGCGCCGTGGGATCTTGACGTGGTGTTACAATTTCTTATGTCTCTGGTTTGAACCTTTGCGAAAGGTTGAGTTGAAATATCTCACTTGGAAAGTGGTCATGCTTTTGGCCTTAGCGTCCGCCAGACGGGTGTCGGAATTGGCGGCTTTGTCTCACAAGAGCCCATATTTGATTTTCCATGTGGATAGAGCGGAATTGAGGACTCGTCAACAATTTCTGTTGAAGGTGGTGTCTTCATTTCACATAAATCAACCTATTGTGGTGCCTGTGGCTACGGATGTCGTGAGAGCTTTGAAAATTGATGTCGCCAGAACGGCTCTTGTTAGGAAAACGGAGGCTCTGTTTGTCCTGTACGCTTCCAACAAGATTGGAAATCCTGCTTCCAAGCAATCTATTGCACGCTGGATTTGTAATGCGATTCAGCACGCTCATTCTACGGCCGGATTGCCGTTGCCGAAGTCAGTGAAGGCCCATTCTACCAGGAAGGTGGGCTCATCTTGGGTGGCTGCCCGAGGGGTCTCGGCACTTCAACTTTGCCGAGCAGCTACGTGGTCGGGTTCAAACACTTTTGCAAAGTTCTACAAGTTTGATACCCTGGCTGGTGAGGACTTGATGTTTGCTCAATCGGTGCTGCAGAGTCGTCCGCACTCTCCCGCCTGGTCTGGAGCTTTGGTATAGACCCCATGGTCCTTTTGGAGTCCCCAGTATCCTATAGGACGTAAAAGAAAATAGGATTTTAATACCTACCGGTAAATCCTTTGCTCCTAGTCTGTAGAGGATGCTGGGCGCCCATCCCAGTGCGGACTGTTACTTGCAGTTTTATTGTTAGTTGTTGTTTTCGGTTACACGAAGGTTGTGTATCGGTTATGTTCAGCTTGTTGCTGTTTTTTCATTCATACTGTATCAGGTATTCCTGCTAATCCAGTTGTACGGTGTGTTTGTGGTGTGAGCTGGTATGTATCTCACCCTTACTGTAACAAAAATCCTTTTCCTCGAAATGTCCGTCTCCCTGGGCACAGTTCCTATAACTGAGGTCTGGAGGAGGGGCATAGAGGGAGGAGCCAGTTCACACTCATTCAAAGTCTTATAGTGTGCCCATGTTTCCTGCGGATTCCGTCTATACCCCATGGTCCTTTTGGAGTCCCCAGCATCCTCTACGGACTAGGAGAAAAGGATTTACCGGTAGGTATTAAAATCCTATTTTTACATCATAGAGCAACTAAGGACCCTTACGTTTTACATCATAGAGTAACTAAGGCCACTTACGTTTTACATCATAGAGTAACTAAGGCCACTTACGTTTTACATCACAGAGTAACTAAGGCCCCTTACGTTTTACATCATAGAGTAACTAAGGCCCCTTACGTTTTACATCATAGAGTAACTAAGGCCCCTTACGTTTTACATCATAGAGTAACTAAGGCCCCATACGTTTTACATCATAGAGTAACTAAGGCCCCATACGGTTTTAAATAATAGAGGATTACAGTGTCACAGTTGGGCGCTGTTTCCTAGGTGGTTTTCTTCCATGATGGCATCACCTTAAAAGATATTAAATGGAACCCTCAGCCTCACTTCGATACAGGACCACCAATTGTCCATCCTTACCCAGATCCAGTGGAGGCTTATCTTCTTTCTAGCCCATAAAGAACGATGCCAGCCATGCTTCCACATGGCAGCCATGCCCATGTCACAGATCTGACAGCTTCTGAAATATTGAAGAACAGCAGCGGCACTCAGAGACTTTTAAAGATGATTGTGTATTTCAAAGCATTTCAACAGACACCAATATTTCGGGGGTATCCCGCCCCTTTGTCAAGGTGAGTAACAGTGAACAAATCGTAAAAACGTACCTATATACCAAGAAGAAGCCCACCAGTACTCAGCGGCGTCAGGTGAGGGACCTTTTGGTCCGGACTCCAGGCGCCTTCCATTCATGTAATTGGTTCTGCGGCGGCCGTTGCTGCTACCATCCCACACTGGAAGTAAGAAAAATTGTGACAAATTACAGAACCCACTTACCCGTGTCAGAGTTCCATACATTACATAAATGACTAAATAAGCAAATATGTACTTAGATGGAGGGGAAACAATTGCGGATAACTACAGTGACGTCAGTGCCATTACCACTGCCAGGGATCGGCGGTCTTTGAAAAACAGATGTGAAAATAAAATAAAACAGGCAATAATGTTGTGTCCAAAATGTGTCTGAGAGAATGTACTATGTTGATATCAAATCTACCTGTATTAGTCACATGTAAATGAATTTCCACCCCCTACTGGTGAAAAAGTGCTAGCAATACAAAAATAAACCATGTTGAATGTGTTCAATGTGATAACTGTGTACGCAAATATTATGGTACTAATTATATAGTATCATTGCTGTGGATATAATGTAATTATGTTACCACTCAAAAACTACATAACGTTTGTGAAAGCTACGCGTTAAAACCTTAAACCATGGCTGTATGATATCTATGATGGAGCCATCCCCGATTTAGTAAATCTATAGCAGAATTTGCATGTGATATCAAGGAATAAGGATATTAGAAGTAGAGCACTGTGACAATATGCGTGAGTGTAAGGGATTGGAAAGGGACCCAAGTTGTGAGCCGATTCCCCTGCCTAATAAACTGCATGAATATCCAAATATCCTTAAATAAAATGTACATTCTATAACATCTATACAAATTGGAAGAGAAATTTAAAAAATTAATTAAAAAAGTAGGAGATGCAGTATATGCACAATAATCACAAAATGTATGAGCGGAGCATCAGAGTCCAGGCAAACTTGCAGTTACAATCTGTAGAGACATAAATAACAAATACATTCCCTACATCGTCATACAGTTACTATCTGTAGGATATTAGTCACCCAAATAGCATAAAGGGGATAATTAGGTAAACATTAATGTCTCATGGTACAGATAGTGTCCTAGATGAATAAATTCCAAGGCATTATTTCATTGAGAACCTTCGGATTCATTGTCTCAAGCTCAAAGATCCATTTTGCCTCTGCCCAAAGCAATTTACCTTCCCTGTCGCCTCCCCTCAGTCCTTTGGGGATGTGGTCTATAATCCATTGTTTAAGGTATCCCATGGAGTGCCACCGGTTGGTCCGACCCTTTGCCAGAAATAGCTTTTCTCTGACGTCCTAGTGGATGCTGGGAACTCCGTAAGGACCATGGGGAATAGCGGCTCCGCTGGAGACTGGGCACAACTAAAGAAAGCTTTAGGACTACCTGGTGTGCACTGGCTCCTCCCTCTATGACCCTCCTCCAGACCTCAGTTAGAATTTTGTGCCCGGCTGAGCTGGATGCACACTAGGGGCTCTCCTGAGCTCTTAGAAAAAGAAAGTTTATTTAGGTTTTTTATTTTCAGTGAGATCTGCTGGCAACAGACTCGCTGCTACGAGGGACTAAGGGGAGAGAAGCGAACCTACCTGCTTGCAGCTAGCTTGGGCTTCTAGGCTACTGGACACCATTAGCTCCAGAGGGATCGAACACAGGCCCAGCCTCGGTCGTCCGGTCCCGGAGCCGCGCCGCCGTCCCCCTTACAGAGCCAGAAGCAAGAAGAGGGTCCTGGAAATCGGCGGCAGAAGACTTCGGTCTTCATCAAGGTAGCGCACAGCACTGCAGCTGTGCGCCATTGCTTCCCATGCACACCTCACACTCCGGTCACTGATGGGTGCAGGGCGCTGGGGGGGGGCGCCCTGGGCTGCAATATTGAGTACCTTGGCTGGCAAATAACACATAATATAGTCATAGAGACTATATATGTGTAAAATACCCCTGCCAGATATACATAGAAAAAAGCGGGAGAAGTCCGCCGAAAAAGGGGCGGGGCTATCTCCCTCAGCACACTAGCGCCATTTTCCCTCACAGCTCCGCTGGAAGGATCGCTCCCAGGCTCTCCCCTGCAGTTTCCAGACTACATAGGGTAAAAAAGAGAGGGGGGGCACTAAATTTAGGCGCAATATTGTGTATACAAGCAGCTATTGGGAAAATCACTCAGTTATAGTGTTAATCCCTGTGTTATATAGCGCTGTTGGTGTGTGCTGGCATACTCTCTCTCTGTCTCCTCAAAGGGCTTTATTGGGTCCTGTCCTCAGTCAGAGCATTCCCTGTGTGTGTGCGGTGTGTCGGTACGGCTGTGTCAACATGTTTGATGAGGAGGCTTATGTGGAGGCGGAGCAGGTGCCGATAAATGTGATGTCACCCCGTGCGGGGTCGACACCTGAGTGGATGGTTATGTGGAAGGAATTACGCGACAGTGTCGACTCCTTACATAAAAGGTTTGACGACATAGCAGATGTGGGACAGCCGGCTTCTCAGCCTGTGCCTGCCCAGACGTCTCTAAAGCCATCGGGGGCTCTAAAACGCCCGCTACCTCAGATGGCAGACACAGATGTCGACACGGATACTGACTCCAGTGTCGATGATGATGAGACTAGTGTACATTCCAATAGAGCCACCCGTTACATGATTACGGCAGTGAAAAATGTGTTGCATATTTCTGATATTACCCCAGGTACCACAAAAAAGGGTATTATGTTTGGGGAGAAAAAACTACCAGTGGTTTTTCCCCCATCTGATGAATTAAATGAAGTGTGTGAAGAAGCGTGGGCTTCCCCCGATAAGAAACTGGTAATTTCTAAAAGGTTACTAATGGCGTACCCTTTCCCGCCAGAGGATAGGTCACGTTGGGAGACATCCCCTAGGGTGGATAAAGCGCTCACACGTCTGTCAAAAAAGGTGGCACTACCGTCTCCGGACACGGCCGCCCTAAAGGAGCCTGCAGATAGAAAGCAGGAGGCTATCCTGAAGTCTGTATATACACACTCAGGTATTATACTGAGACCGGCTATTGCTTCAGCATGGATGTGCAGTGCTGCTGCTGCGTGGTCAGATTCCCTGTCGGAAAACATTGATACCCTAGACAGGGACACTATATTGCTAACCGTAGAGCATATTAAAGACGCTGTCTTGTACATGAGAGATGCACAGAGGGATATTTGCCGGCTGGCATCTAAAATAAACGCAATGTCCATTTCTGCCAGGAGAGGATTGTGGACTCGGCAGTGGACAGGAGATGCAGATTCTAAAAGGCACATGGAAGTATTGCCTTACAAGGGTGAGGAGTTGTTTGGGGATGGTCTCTCGGACCTCGTTTCCACAGCGACAGCTGGGAAGTCAGCATTTTTACCCCATGTTCCCTCACAACCAAAGAAAGCACCGTATTATCAGGTACAGTCCTTTCGGCCCCAGAAAGGCAAGCGGGTTAGAGGCGCGTCCTTTCTGCCCAGAGGCAGAGGTAGAGGGAAAAAGCTGCAACATACAGCCAGTTCCCAGGAACAAAAGTCCTCCCCCGCTTCCTCTAAGTCCACCGCATGACGCTGGGGCTCCTCAGGCGGAGCCAGGTACGGTGGGGGCCCGTCTCAAGAACTTCAGCGACCAGTGGGCTCGCTCACGGGTGGATCCCTGGATTCTACAAGTAGTATCTCAGGGGTACAAGCTGGAATTCGAGACGTCTCCCCCTCGCCGTTTCCTCAAATCTGCCTTGCCGACAGCTCCCCCGGACAGGGAGGCAGTGCTGGAGGCGATTCACAAGCTGTATTCTCAGCAGGTGATAATCAAGGTACCCCTCCTTCAACAAGGACGGGGTTACTATTCCACAATGTTTGTGGTACCGAAACCGGACGGTTCGGTGTGACCCATTTTAAATTTAAAATCCTTGAACACTTATATAAGAAGGTTCAAGTTCAAGATGGAATCGCTCAGGGCGGTGATTGCAAGCCTGGACGAGGGGGATTCCATGGTATCACTGGACATCAAGGATGCTTACCTGCATGTCCCCATTTACCCTCCTCACCAGGAGTACCTCAGATTTGTGGTACAGGACTGTCATTACCAATTCCAGACGTTGCCGTTTGGTCTGTCCACGGCACCGAGGGTATTTACCAAGGTAATGGCCGAAATGATGATACTCCTTCGGAGAAAGGGAGTTTTAATTATCCCGTACTTGGACGATCTCCTTATAAAGGCGAGGTCCAGGGAACAGTTGTTGATCGGTGTAGCACTAGCTCGGGAAGTGCTACAACAGCACGGCTGGATCCTGAATATTCCAAAGTCGCAGCTGGTTCCTACAACGCGTCTACTGTTCCTGGGGATGGTTCTGGACACAGAACAGAAAAAAGTATTTCTCCCGGAGGAGAAGGCCAAGGAGTTGTCATCTCTAGTCAGAGACCTCCTAAAACCAAAACAGGTGTCGGTGCACCACTGCACGCGAGTCCTGGGAAAGATGGTGGCTTCTTACGAAGCAATTCCGTTCGGAAGGTTCCATGCAAGGATCTTTCAGTGGGATCTGTTGGACAAGATGCATCGGCTGATAATCCTGTCTCCAAGGACCAGGGTGTCGCTGTTGTGGTGGCTGCAGAGTGCTCATCTTCTAGAGGGCCGCAGATTCGGCATACAGGACTGGGTCCTGGTGACCACGGATGCCAGCCTTCGAGGTTGGGGGGCAGTCACACAGGGAAGAAACTTCAAATATTCTGGAACTAAGGGCCATTTACAATGCCCTAAGTCAGGCAAGACCCCTGCTTCAACACCAGCCGGTGCTGATCCAGTCAGACAACATCACTGCGGTCGCCCATGTAAACCGACAGGGCGGCACAAGAAGCAGGATGGCAATGGCAGAAGCCACAAGGATTCTCCGATGGGCGGAAAATCATGTGTTAGCACTGTCAGCAGTGTTCATTCCCGGAGTGGACAACTGGGAAGCAGACTTTCTCAGCAGACACGACCTCCACCCGGGAGAGTGGGGACTTCATCCAGAAGTCTTCCAAATGATTGTACACCGGTGGGAAAGGCCACAGGTGGACATGATGGCGTCCCCCCTCAACAAAAAGCTAAAAAGATATTGCGCCAGGTCAAGGGACCCTCAGGCGATAGCTGTGGACGCTCTGGTAACACCGTGGGTGTACCGGTCGGTGTATGTGTTCCCTCCTCTGCCTCTCATACCCAAGGTACTGAGACTAATAAGAAGGAGAGGAGTAAGAACTATACTCATTGTTCCGGATTGGCCAAGAAGAGCTTGGTACCCAGAACTTCAAGAAATGATCTCAGAGGACCCATGGCCTCTGCCGCTCAGACAGGAACTGCTGCAGCAGGGGCCCTGTCTGTTCCAAGACTTACCGCGGCTGCGTTTGACGGCATGGCGGTTGAACGCCGGATCCTGAAGGAAAAGGGCATTCCGGAGGAAGTTATCCCTACGCTTATTAAAGCTAGGAAAGAAGTGACCGCAAACCATTATCACCGCATATGGCGGAAATATGTTGCGTGGTGTGAGGCCAGGAAGGCCCCAACGGAGGAATTTCAGCTAGGTCGATTTCTGCACTTCCTACAATCAGGGGTGACTATGGGCCTAAAATTGGGTTCCATTAAGGTCCTGATTTCGGCTCTATCGATTTTCTTCCAAAAAGAACTGGCTTCACTACCTGAAGTTCAGACATTTGTTAAGGGAGTGCTGCATATTCAGTCCCCTTTTGTGCCCCCAGTGGCACCTTGGGATCTCAACGTGGTGTTGGATTTCCTAAAGTCGCATTGGTTTGAACCACTTAAAACCGTGGAACTAAAATATCTCACGTGGAAAGTGGTCATGCTGTTGGCCTTGGCTTCGGCCAGGCGTTTGTCAGAATTGGCGGCTTTGTCTTGTAAAAGCCCTTATCTGAGTTTCCATATGGATAGGGCGGAATTGAGGACTCGTCCCTTATTTCTCCCAAAGGTGGTTTCAGCGTTTCATTTGAACCAGCCTATTGTGGTGCCTGCGGCTACTCGTGACTTGGAGGACTCCAAGTTGCTGGACGTAGTCCGGGCCCTAAAAATCTATGTTTCCAGGACAGCTGGAGTCAGAAAGACTGACTCGCTATTTATCCTGCATGCGCCCAACAAGTTGGGTGCGCCTGCTTCAAAGCAGACTATTGCTCGCTGGATCTGTAGCACGATTCAACTTGCACATTCGGCGGCTGGACTGCCGCATCCTAAATCTGTAAAAGCCCATTCCACGAGGAAGGTGGGCTCTTCTTGGGCGGCTGCCCGAGGGGTCTCGGCTTTACAACTTTGCCGAGCAGCTACTTTGTCGGGGTCAAACACATTTGCTAAATTCTACAAGTTTGATACCCTGGCTGAGGAGGACCTAGAGTTCGCTCATTCGGTGCTGCAGAGTCATCCGCACTCTCCCGCCCGTTTGGGAGCTTTGGTATAATCCCCATGGTCCTTACGGAGTTCCCAGCATCCACTAGGACATCAGAGAAAATAAGATTTTACTCACCGGTAAATCTATTTCTCGTAGTCCGTAGTGGATGCTGGGTGCCCGTCCCAAGTGCGGATTGTCTGCAATACTTGTATATAGTTATTGTTTAACTAAAGGGTTATTGTTGAGCCATCTGTTGAGAGGCTCAGTTATATTTCATACTGTTAACTGGGTATAATATCACGAGTTATACGGTGTGATTGGTGTGGCTGGTATGAGTCTTACCCGGGATTCAAAATCCTTTCCTTATTGTGTCAGCTCTTCCGGGCACAGTATCCTAACTGAGGTCTGGAGGAGGGTCATAGAGGGAGGAGCCAGTGCACACCAGGTAGTCCTAAAGCTTTCTTTAGTTGTGCCCAGTCTCCTGCGGAGCCGCTATTCCCCATGGTCCTTACGGAGTTCCCAGCATCCACTACGGACTACGAGTAATAGATTTACCGGTGAGTAAAATCTTATTATTTTATTGTTGACTTATGTAAGGCCATCCTTTCTCTTAAAGACCTGATTGATTTACCAACAATGTAGATTACATGGGCACGTAATTATGTAAACTATATGGGTAGAAGTACAAGTAAGAACATGTTTAATCATATAGGTACGGTCCTTATGTGGATGTTTAAAGCTGGACCCCGTGATCACGTGTGAACACGTGGTGCATTTGGGACACTTGTAACAACTGGGCTGTCAACTTAAAAAAACACCTGGATTTGTCATGGTCTGTTTGGAAGCCCATAATGTCAGAGTGTACCACACAGTCCTTTATGCTTCTGCTTCGGGTGAAGCACATAAGCGGCTGTTTGTTCTTTAAGCTAGGTAACGATCTAACAGTTGTTATAAGTGGCCACAGGGCTCTTGAAGCTCGAGGCAAAACTGCACTAGAGTTGTTATACCTACTCACAAACTGAATAATTGGATCTTGTACCTTTGTTTTAGATATCTTAAGGTTGCTTCTGGGAATTGTTAAAACTTCCCTCTCTTTTTCACGTAAGGTACTAAGGGGGTGATTCAGACCTGATCGCTAGCAGGCTATTTTTTGTACTGCAGCGATCAGGTTGTCCCTGCCTACAGGGAAGGGGGTAATCGCTGTGCAGTGTTTCGTACGCTTGTGCAGGGAGCTGCACAAACTAAAGTTTGTGCAGTTTGCGCAGTCACTCTCTGCACAGCTCAGGACTTACTCAGCTGCTGCAATGATCCTGGACGGAGCTGACGTCAGGAACCCTCTCTGGAAACGGCTGGGCATGCCTGCATTTTCCTGGACACTCCCTGAAAACGGTGAGTTGCTGTCCATGAACTCCTTCTTCCTGTCAATCTTCTTGCAATCACTTTTTTTTGTAGAATCCGTCGCTGTCCGGTGACCCCCATCGCCGGCCAGCGACGTGCCTGCACATTGTGGCCCGCACACATCCGCTGTTCAGATCCAATCGCATGGCTGCAAATAAAGGCAGCGTGCGATCGGGTCTGATTGACCCCCTAAGATTGTATCCTCTTTCCACAGCCTTTAGTACCAATTTATCCAATTCTGGTTCCAGTGAGGACCGATCACTGATGATCCTTGAGATCCTAATAATTTGTGATCTTGGGAAACCTTTTTAAGGGCTCTTGGGTGGTGACTGTTAGCCCTTAAAAATGTGTTCTTATTGGTGGGTTTTGTGAATAGACCCGTTTGGATTGTACCATCAACTATGGATACTTGTACATCCAAATAATTCACACTGGAGGAGCTGACTTGATAGGTAAATTTAATAGTGGACATTCTAGAATTGATCTCCTACATTAATTGTATGAAAGATTCTTCGGGTCCGGACCACAGGATAAACTGGTCATCTATAAACCTAGAGAATAAAAGGTTATGTTTGGCCACTTCCTAGTTACTGAAGAAGATCTGCTCCTCTTCTTTGAACATGAAGATGTTCACAAATGATGGGGAGACATTACTCCCCATCGCACATCCGGTCTTTTGACGGTAGTAGCACCCATTGAACAAGAAAAAAAATTCTGGTTAAAGTTAGCTCCAAGAGTTTTAAAAAGAGGTCAAGATCCAAAGATTTAATTTCTTCACATATTAAAAATTCCTTCATAGCTTGAAGCCCCTCCCTGTGGCGTATGCTGGTGTATAGACTGCACACATCTACTACCCACAGCAGTGTGTTATGTGGTACTGTACTCATAGTCTCCAGTTTCTTTAAGAAGCTAGTTGTATCCTTAATAAAGCTTTTTTGCCTTAAAATCAATGGCTGCAGTATGCTATCAAGGAAAACCAAAATGGGTTGATACAGTATATGGAATTTCTTGCTGCAATTATGGGCTGGCCGGGTGGAGATTGTAAATCCTTGTGGATTTTGGGGACAATGAAGAATATAATAACCACTGGGAATTCCTGCTTCAATGACTTGCATAACTTTGGAGAGATTAAGCCTTTTTGGTGAGCTTCATCCAAAAGTCATCCACTTTTTTTTTATTTCTTTTTTTATATACATTCTAGTTGGATCCTGCTGTAATACCTCATATGTAGAATCATCGGCGAGCTGGTGATAAATTTCCTTTTTGTAATCACTGAGGTTAAGAACAACTATTCCACCCCCCTTATCGGTGGGGCGGATGACTATGTCCTCATACTAGCTCAAATTCTTCATGGCGGCTCTTTCCGCTCGTGGCATGTTACAGTTTGGTCTCAGGTTGGCCTGACTATACTTAGACACAGATTCGTCAATTAGACGGATGAATGATTTGATAGAGGGGTTTGTACAGTGGTGGCCCGCTCTCTGTGTATTTGGGATCTCGTGCTAAGGAAATTACAATTGGCCCCTAACCCATCTCCCCTTATACCTCTGTTCCATAACCCTGCCTTCCCGCCGGGTATGGTTAAATCTGCTTTTTCACTCTGGAAACAGGGGAACGTCTACTTCCTCAATGACATCACCTCTGGCACACCTTTTCCTTTGTTCACCCAGATTCAGACTCAATACTCTCTCCCTCATAGTGAATTTTTTAGATACCTTCAACTTAGACACTTCCACTCCGGGGTTCATACCACTCTCTCTTCTAGGCCCCTCACCACTCTTGAAAATATATGTCTGAGACGCTCTTCCACGAAAGGTCTTATCTCTGACCTCTATGCTTTGCTATTGCAGGGCTCTGCATCTCCCAAGGATAGCAGAGAGTTGACCTGGGAGAGGGATTTGGGTGTCACTTTGGATGAGGAGGAATGGGGAGAAATATGGAGTAACGCGTCCTCCAGTTCGATCTGTGTTAGGATAAAGGAAAATGTGTATAAACTGTTATACCGTTGGTATTATGTACCTTCTCGTTTAAAGGCGATGTACCCCGATGTTACAGACAGTTGTTGGAGGGGTTGCGCTGCTGAAGGGACATACATGCATATTTGGTGGACTTGTCCGAAATTAGTATCTTTATGGAAAGACGTTGTTCGACTTCTCTCGTGCCTATTCGCTGTCGCAATCCCCCTGGACCCTAAATACTTCTGATAAAGCTAAATATTTATCTTATAACATTCACTATATATTGGTAAGAGACTCAGTACGCAATGGGCGTACGGGGTACCGTAAGGGTACGCACTTAGCGTAGCAGACGCTAGGCCGTGGTCGAGACGCACGAGCGACACGTTCGCTCACGGTTAACGCTAGGTATCGAGCACGCTATAGGCGGTCCGAGTACCGTAATGCTACGCTACTAGCATAGCGGACGCCGTGCCCACAAGAGGAACACGAGCGGCGCAGACGCTCACAGGATGACACACAGTAAACCTTGTATGCAACACAATGAAAGGATATGCTTATGCTGTAAACCTTATTACTGTAATATTACCACAATGCAACGCTGATTAACCCTTATTATATAAAAGCCGCTTGAGCGATTGAGACGCTCTGAATACTCCCAGCAATGTAATAAACACACAATACCTTGCTAAGGTTCCAAAACCTTTACTAACGAGATTTAGTTATGTAAAAGGGAAAATACAGTTAACAGTTTATACACTACAGGCTAACATCAATATCTAAACATAATAACTACACATATACAATATACAACAGCGTAACAATAACAGAGAGAGAGAGAGAGAGTATGGCAAATACAAACAGAGAACAATTTGGTTACAGAGAAACACTTACACACTGGGGAATGATCGCTGCGCAGTCCTGGTACCAGCTCTCAAGTTAGTCAGTGATAAAAACCTTTTGTGGAGAGTAGCCTGAGCTGGCCCAAGCTGGCTGCCTTATATACACTGCATACAGTACACTACAAAGGGGCCTACAATCTCATTGTTCATTGGACGCAGGAATCTGTCCCTACATTATAACAAAAGGTCATAGGTTGATTCAAACAGGTGGGCTGTGACCATTTCATACTGCTCAGGTGGGAGGGAATCTCAGGATTCCCGCCGCATGGATAATGAACTGCAAATATAGCAAATGTCCATAAACTTCTTATAGACATAACTATTTGCAGGAGCGATTGATTTCTCTCAAACCAATACCGGAATGTTTCTAATAATATACTCTACCGTTGCATACCAAACACCACTGTTCAAAACCTGTCTGACCCTTCGTATCATGTAAAGAGGGATTTCTCTGTCCATAAACCAGTTACACGAAACAAACTTACTGATATTATTAAGGAGACCATAACCTACAAAATGCACTATTTGGATTAACTATGTGACAATTGAGTCGCCCGCCAGACGCACACAAACTCTACCGTAAATGCACATACCACGCGCTTGAGTGCATGTCCGTGGAGGCGCCGTCACGCAACTGCGAATATGCGCACGCACGGGAGAGAATGTGCACGTGCAGCGGGCAAGCGCATGGGGTTAGTACAAGGCATGAGAATAACGATATTTTTCGACTTTGACAGTCCACCCTTTGGCAGTCACCAATAACTGCCACTTCCTAAACAAAACAGAAAAATATATGTCATCATGTAAACACCTTTTTATGATTGGGTAAGGGGAGGAAAGGAGAAGGTAGGAAAAGTATGACCTAGTGAGATAGTAAAAGCATGTGTGTATGAAATCCATGTTTGAGGCGTCATGTATCATCGTGCCGTACGTGTTTTAAATCAAGCTTCGAGGTATTGCGAAGTATACATTTGAATCCTTCTTATCCCGTGTCAAGGTTCTGTGGATGGGCTGTCAAACTCTACCGAGCTCTTTTCGGCTTTTGGTTGCAACAAATGGGGAGCACATTTAGTTGATGATACATGAAGGGGGGAACATGTGAATGCTGATATATGTGTCTATATTCCCTGTCGACTATGTGTGTCATTACCTGGAGGTTGTAGAGATGAAGATAAGAAACAATCGTTATAAATGCAGTCGTAAACTATGTGAGTTTATATAAACAGTCGCCGATTGAGGTCTTGTCTGATGTCTTGTCTTGATGTACATGTTGTCTGATGTCTCTCGGTGCTTTTGCTATAAATAGCGAGCAAAAGCTTTTCCATTGTCCATAAAGTTACAGTCTCTAAAGTATTGGGCTATCGTAAAAGTTAAAGTCACTAGGGATATTGGGGGCTTGTAGCATAGTTCATCAATGGTCTGTATAAAAGAGGTTGTCAAATTCTTCTTCCAAGCGGATGTCTTTGTACCTTGGAGGAAAACAAAGGAGAAACGGGTGAAAGAAACGGACCGTGGAATCACATTTTCATCACAACATTGTCTCTATCGTTGGGTCATAAATCAATTTAGGTGTTGTTGTTATTACAGTGTCCTCGCTCCTCAGACTCATCACTCTGGTACTACCTTTACACTTCGTTAAAGCCCGAACGCATCTAAATATCAGGCCAACCAATATGACGACTCCCAGAATACACAAGAGAAATTTCCCTATGTCCATTATAATACCTTGGGTCCATTCTCCTAAACCAGAGAACCAATTTCGTGGGTTCAACCATGACACCCAACTGGTCAGCTCATTACCCACAGCAGCGAGTGTGAGATTGTGTTTCCTTCGAAACTCCCACTTCAATTGCAAAATGTCATCCATCTTTTGGTCTATGACCTCGGCCAGGTCCTCAGTGCTGTTTGTAATATACGTGCAGCACTTTACACCATACTGAGTTGCTAGGGTAACACAATACCCGCCTGTCACTGCTGTGAGATAATTGAGAATCATCCTATGCTGAACCAGCTCTGTTTTGTAGGCTTGTAACTCTTTCCCAGTGTACCTGAACGTGTCGTCATACATTTCGGTGATATTGTTTAACAAGTTCGCTAGCGCAGATATATATTTATAATTTATCACTCCTCTGGCGGTACAAGTGATATCCAACGCGAGTAAGAATTGAATCCCGGTGGATTCATGGATCAGATCAGAGGCCGGATGCTCTGTCCTCTCTATCAGGTGCCTTTTAACGATGTCCTCGTAATGAGTGTGAGTATAAGGAGCTTGGGCACCGCGGTGAATGTCTTTCATTTTGTTATGGGATACAGTCATTACTTCAGGCAGTACTTTTCCAATGTAACACAATCCCTCTGAGTTTGGGGCAAGCCACTTATACGCCTTTCTCCCGCATATGAAATATGCATCATCGGGGAGAACATATGGGACAGAGTATGACATTACCATGTTACAAATTTTCCATGTGAAATCTCCTAACCCTAACTCTCCCATCTGTCTAGTACACGTATCAGTTTGTACAATATGTGCACAGTATCCTGGTGATACTTCTCCAACTCGCATGGTCCTACTTCCTAGAGTATACCTATACCGGAAATATTTTCCACTGTTGGCGATCTGGCGTATAAGCTCTGTGTCTATGGGCATTCTATCGGCTCTATATGAAAATGTCATGGTTTGATTACTCCATGACACTTCCCAATTTCCCGGCTTTCGGGGATTGGAAATGTTAAAGCATACTAAGGACTTATCCACGTGATACTGGTGGAGCTTCAAACTAGGAGGACTAGAGATATTAAACCTCTTGTCCACCGGCCTTCCACCACTTAACTCAAGTACCTCTCCTACAGTTAAAGGGAATGGTACTAGTCCTGATTTGCTATGACCTTGAGGTACTTGAGAGCATACCCAACAGTCTGTCTGATTTAACACTTTACCCACTAAGGAGTGATAGTCACTCAATGGATGCCGGTCCATGTGGACATTAAAACTGGACTGACATTTCTTGATGCACCCATCCTCAACTATATTGTCACAATGCCTACAGATGCAGTTCTCTTCAGCTAACAATCCTTCACAATTCCTTCTATTGTCAATGCTACCAGATCGTTTTCTGATACTCGCCTTTACTCGGTGATTATGTTGCTCTTGGAAAACTACGCCTCCATCCTGGTCATCAGAACCCATTCCAGATCCTTTCTCGACCTCCATGGTACTCTCACCGAAACAGACTGCTCTGGTCAACATCATGGTCAACAGGAAAATCCGGATCACAGTCTCTTGGGGCAAGTCCATCTTATAGGAGGAAAAGGAGACATTTGTAATGGGGGTACAAAAAAAAATAATTGAGGGGAAAGAAAAATGTTACGATGTCTTCTAGTCTTGTTGTTCCTCTTGCTCTGTTGTCATCTTAAAGGTGCTGTCTCTCAATCTTCCAAACGAACATTCTGGTGATACAATATTCCTTCCAAATCTGCGATCTTTCTGTAAGGAGCAAAAATCTTGCATTACCATTTGTCTAACTGATGTGTGACATACCATCTGTAAAGCATGAGAACATTGAGAGAGAAGAGAAAAAAAAAACAAACGAGAGAGAGAACAATTCATATATATGTTACCTAAAACAACAAACAAAAAAACATTGTCAGATCTTCCGTTCACCATCAGGCTGTCACACCATCACATCCATTGGTATCTTTGCGCAGTCTTTCCCCACCAGTATTTCCACACTCCACCCTTTTGTGCCTGGCCAGGACACACCGATGTCGGTAGGTCACACTGGGGTTAGATAGACTTCTGCAAAGACCAAGTAGCTATGTGATGTTTGAGTTCTGCCGATGAACGTCAGAGATGGGGAAAAAGAAACATTTACAGATAAATTACAAAGTTTACCCGGCCGTTCCTGTGTCTACACGGAACTGACCTCCCAATATCATTAACTGTAACCTCAGGTTTACTACCAGGCCTAATGATCAACTTTCCTGACTGCATATTACAGGTGCGGCCCAGGCTTCTTCCTAGGTGATTCCTGATTACAATTTCGTGTATCATGACTTTGCTCGTGTTCTTGTCTAGGGGGTTGCTATACCTTTTGTGGATCTTTAAACCTACAGCTTCGTGCAAAATGACCTTCATTCTGGCAATTATAACATCTTATCACCTTTGACTTACCCACAGGGATCTGAGGCTTCTTACCTCCCTGTGTTTCCCTGTGCTTGCTGATGTTTTGCTCATGCCCAACAGCGGATTTTCTTAATGCAGCCACCGAGATATTTCTCCAGTTAGGTAGAGAGGTCTGTACCCTGATTCTTAGTGTGTCTTTTAAGCCGTCCATTAATACGGACACAGCTACCGCCCTATGATGTACATTTGTTTTGATGTCCGTGATCCCAGTGTTTCTAGCCATTACTTGCAGTGCTCGATTGAAATAATCAGAAGTACTTTCCCCTTCTTTTTGTCTTATGGAGAAGATTTTGTTCCACTTGACAACGGCTGGGAAATATACTCCTAACTGTCGGTTGATCTGCTTAATACATTCCTGATTGTGTTCCTCCGTACGAGGTACTTCTGTGTTTAACTTACAATCAGTAATAAACTTTGCAGGGTCAACACTGGAGGGCAAACATGCCCTCAGCACTGTCCGCCACTCTTTGTTGGTGGGTTCTGTGGAGTTTCCTAGTTCTTTAATAAACCTCTGACATGCAACTAGATCTTTCCTAGGATCAGGGAATTCAGTCATAATTGTCCGTAATTCTGTCCGGGACCAGGGACGGCGCATTGCACTGTCCCTGGCGGGAATGACTCCCTGAGCGTCAGTCTGTCCATTTGGGACTGTGATCTCCCTGACAGGGTTAAGTTCAACTACATCATCTTGTGTTGGTTCTACAATATGAGATACATTTGTTTGTGCGTGATATATAACACTGTACGTACCTGTGGACACGACCTCACCTGACCCTCCGTAAGGGGGTTTGACTACTGCCTTTACCGATTTGGTCGCGTCCACCTAGATGTCTTGTATGATGGCTGCTGGAAATGGTGCCGACTTCGTGCTGGGCTCACTTTCTTGCCTGTAATCCTGAGGGAAGTTTAACATGGAGTGCAACTTGCACGGGTTAACAGTTGTACATTTAACAGTTTTACTTTTATCATTGTTACATTCGTTACAATTATTCTTATCTATACAGTTACTAAGTGCATGTTTATCATACCCCAGTGTGCCATTCTCTGTAACCACTCTCTCTCCTGTTGCCATATTTTTCTTACCAAAGTGAGAGTCAGCTGTGTAAGCTAATTCTCCTTGTATTTCACTTTCCCGTTGCCATAACTGTAAACAATCATAATATTTGATTCGTCTCTTTGCAGATTTAATGAGACATATCCTTCTCCTTAGATTTTGTAACACCTTGGGGCTAAAACTGCCTACCCGTGGGAACTTTTCCTCGTCATGCACAGTCATTCTTTCCCATTCATCGCACAAAACCTCTGTGTGTGAACCGTATTTCTCACACATGATATACCTTGCCGACCCGATTGGTCGGTTTACTGAATCAACTTGGACCAGGGTTGATCGCCTCCTACCTGAACAACTGGCCCCCATCTTTGCAGGTGTTGTTTTCGCTACCTCTGACCTTCAAATCAGGGTCTTCAGCGAACCCTTACAAAAACCAAGATGTCTGGGGTAGACTGACGGTGAAAGTTTACCGAGTACCTCCACTCACTCTTCGCCCACGTTGGCCAGTACTTCAATCACTGACTCAGAGCTGCTGTACCCAACCTAGGGCCCCTATGAACCTTTATTTACTGGGGCGTGTGGGAGTAGGTTACCCGTCCCCAGCAAGTATCGGTTGTTAGAGAATTCCTGAGTGACCAGCGAACCTCCCTTAAAATAAAAAAATTTACACAAATCACGTTAGAATGTACAAATAGCGTTTATGACCCCCCTAGCGTACGCAAATGGTACTGGGTCAAGTTACTAACTAATGCACACAATTACATGCGGTACAATTGTTCTGCACATAAGCAACTAATCTTATGTGCGGAGCGACCAGTGGAATCGAAAATTGTGGCTGCGAATTCCTTCAGCCAGAGCTTAATGGCCTATATGGGTATTGCACCAACCCTCCTAGTGTTGTGCTTCTTGACTCTTATCTGTAGCGGACTTCCTAGTCCGCTGTACCTAGACCTCCTGGTCTGTCTCTGGACCTCCTGGTCCGTTATCTCTAATGCTCTTTTTTTTAATATGTTAACAAGGGATGCCTCCCAAGCCACCGTGCTGTCACTTGCACGTATGTACCTCACGAGAACTCGATTTCCTGGGATTCCACCCAAAAATGAGAAACTTATATATATGTATACACACTCTTTCACCTCATATACTCTTTACTTTCGTTTCTGCGCAGAAATCCCTTTCATTCAGTATCACAGTCTAGTCCCGAAAGGAGTTACAACTAGAGAAGGATTATTTACGCTAAAATTTAGGACACTGAGATTGACTTGCGCTATTATCGCGTTGCCTCCGTATCGCCTACTAAAACAATACTATCGTGTGATTTGTATTACGTGGGCGTACCCATACGCTCCGTTGCGTAATATACGCTACGTGTGTAAGCCCTTGCGTCGCGTACGCTTGTCCCGCCCTTTGTTAGGGACACGTGTACACAGGCCAGACACGTCCACAGTAACACAAGTAACACGTTTATATCAATGTAAATGATCTTTAACTGTAATCATTTACTGAACACCACACAGAACTTCCTTGTATCTTAGGCAAGCCGTGTGCGTGTTTTACAAATTACTCCCTTACGTATTAATTTTACTTTTAACTACCAATAGCAACAAATCTTTCTCAGCACATTATCAATGATAAATGGCAAAACAGGAGAGTGAGATGTGAAAATTACACAAATGACAAATGCAGGTGTGTGCGTGTGTTGCGTACGCAATGCGTATCAAGCAGAAATAAAACAGTTTTAAAAGACAATAGCGTACTGTTCTTACCTTCCGGTTCCGGATTCCACCAGCACTCCTACAGCGTAGCGATGCAGACGCTTATCTAGTCAGCACTACCGTATCCCTCACCACCAACACGGATACAAAGGGATACGCCTTTGCTGACAGATAAAGTCTGCTTGTGTTCGCTAGAGCGGATATGTGGAGGACGGACGAGCCGCCAATTGATAAAGCTAAATATTTATCATATAACATTCACTATTGCAATGGGCGTACGGGGTACCGTAAGGGTACGCACTTAGCGTAGCAGACGCTAGGCCGTGGTCGAGACGCACGAGCGACACGTTCGCTCACGGCTAACGCTAGGTATCGAGCATGCTATAGGCGGTCCGAGTACCGTAATGCTACGCTACTAGCGTAGCGGACGCCGTGCCCACAAGAGGAACACGAGCGGCGCAGACGCTCACAGGATGACACACAGTAAACCTTGTATGCAACACAATGAAAGGATATGCTTATGCTGTAAACCTTATTACTGTAATATTACCACAATGCAACGCTGATTAACCCTTATTATATAAAAGCCGCTTGAGCGATTGAGACGCTCTGAATACTCTCAGCAACGTAATAAACACACAATACCTTGCTAAGGTTCCAAAACCTTTACTAACGAGATTTAGTTATGTAAAAGGGAAAATACAGTTAACAGTTTATACACTACAGGCTAACATCAATATCTAAACATAATAACTACACATATACAATATACAACAGCGTAACAATAACAGAGAGAGAGAGAGTATGGCAAATGCAAACAGAGAACAAGTTGGTTACAGAGAAACACTTACACACTGGGGAATGATCGCTGCGAAGTCCTGGTACCAGCTCTCAAGTTAGTGATGAAAACCTTTTGTGGAGAGTAGCCTGAGCTTGCCCAAGCTGGCTGCCTTATATACACTGCATACAGTACACTACAAAGGGGCCTACAATCTCATTGTTCATTGGACGCAGGAATCTGTCCCTACATTATAACAAAAGGTCATAGGTTGATTCAAACAGGTGGGCTGTGACTATTTCATACTGCTCAGGTGGGAGGGAATCTCAGGATTCCCGCCGCATGGATAATGAACTGCAAATATAGCAAATGTCCATAAACTTCTTATAGACATAACTATTCGCAGGAGCGATTGATTTCTCTCAAACCAATACCGGAATGTTTCTAATAATATACTCTACCGTTGCATACCAAACACCACTGTTCAAAACCTGTCTGACCCTTCGTATCATGTAAAGAGGGATTTCTCTGTCCATAAACCAGTTACACGAAACAAACTTACTGATATTATTAAGGAGACCATAACCTACAAAATGCACTATTTGGATTAACTATGTGACAATTGAGTCGCCCGCCAGACGCACACAAACTCTACCGTAAATGCACATACCACGCGCTTGAGCGCATGTCCGTGGAGGCGCCATCACGCAACTGCGAATATGCGCACGCACGGGAGAGAATGCACGTGCAGCGGGCAAGCGCATGGGGTTAGTACAAGGCATGAGAATAACGATATTTTTCGACTTTGACACTTCCTACTGCCTCTAGACTTCCCAACCTTAACTAAACATCAGAACAAGCTATTGCATCATGTGGCTACCGCTACGACATGCCAAATAGCAAAAGCTTGGAGATCTCCCACTTCACCATCCTTGCAATCCGTCATCTCTTACATTTAGTACGTGTATAAGATGGAATATATGACCAGTATCATTAGGCAGTCTACCGGGGCATTTGACAAAGTCTGGTTACCTTGGCTAGCTGCTCAAAATGCCCCCTCCCCATTCTGTAGCTAACTAAGTTACCTTCCCTTCTTTTTGTGTTGACTGCCCGGACCCCGCCACCTGGACCCCTCTCCTCCTCCTCCTCTCTCTCTTTCTCTCTTTGTTCTCGATCTCGTTCTTTTTTTCTTCCTGTCTCTTTTCTTTTCCACTCTCTCGCTCCTCTAGGCTGGTCAGCCACACCATAAGCCCGAGGGACTCTCTATTTTCATACACTAGTTCTGTCATCTTGCTTACTTAATTTAAAAAAAAAAGATTTACTCGCCTGCTTGCTAGATAATTCCTTTTCTGGGTTGTTATATGTACCGTAATTTTTACTGTTCTGGTGCAACATTCTGACTTTGTGTATGACTGTAAATCGACTAATAAAACCTTTTTGAAAAGAGGGGTTTGTAGAAGCTGGGTCAAACGAGGATGTATGTCTAGAATTCAGAAACTGTTGGTGAACGGTGTCCTGGTTTGAGTCAGGTGGTTCTGGTGGATGGTCTTAAAAGAACTCTAGTAATCTAAGTTTGATGGTACCTGCTGTGATCCCTCCATTGTCGCCCACAGCCCTTTCCCCAGTAGGTTTCTTTGGGAGATGCAATACTGCCAGATTTACCAATATTCAGAATGCAATACATTCCCGATATTGGTCCCCGCAGCTACCGCCATCTGAAAAATGGCAGCAGCGCATTGTAGCCTATGGGCAACACACCGCACCTATAGAGGTGGAGGGTTTTCCTGGAATGTTCCGCCGGGAGTGGCCGATGTGCATGTGCGGTCTTAGTTGACCACGCATGTGCAGCAACCCTGGCAGCCGCCACAGCACATCGCAGGGATGGGCTTCCTGTCCCTGCATGTGCTGCGTAATACATCTAGCTTTTTAGGATCACATATTGCAATGCGAGACTGAGACTGTGTGATCCATGATAAATGGGCCACTATATCCTGCTGCTATCTGGTGTCCTGGGTATGTGAGTCTGTCTGTTCTCTTTACTCGCAATTAAGTTTAAGTCTACAAAGCATGTGCATAATCAAGTTTACACATTTTTGCCTATCTGATTCTGAGTCAGACGGATCTTTGCCAGATTTCACTGAGAAGCCCACTTTCTGTGCACATCATGTGTACCATCAATACTTGCACCAGCCTACGGCAGGCGCAGTGTCTAATATGGCCTCTGTAGAAGCAGCTATGCGACTGAGAATGCTTGCACTGACATGCTCACAAGAGAAAGATAAGAGACATGAGGCCGAACAATGCAGAAGAGCTGAAGGCGGCTATTGAAGCATCCTGGTCTTACATAACTAAAGATGAGCGGGTTCGGATCGCCAAGTTACCGAACCCTACCGAACTCCACGTGTCAAACACGGCTCCGAGCCTGACTCGGAAAACCCGAACGAGGCAAAACATTATCATCCCGCTGTCGGATTCTCGCGAGATTCGGATTCCAAATAAAGAACCGCGCGTCGCCGCCATTTTCACTCGGGCATTGTAGAGAGTACAGAGAGGACGTGGCTACGTTCTCTCAGTGTCAGTTCTCAGTATCAGTGCTCATTGTCTTGTGCTGCATCGTACTGCTCAGTAATACTAGTACAGTGTCTTGTGCTGCATCTTGCTGCTGAAGGGTGCTGTGGTAGTAGTGTCCTGTGACTGTGCATTGGTCATCATCATTCCAGTCACAGTGGTATCTGGGGGGTGACCATTCCAGAGTGCTTTTGTGCTGCTCACTAATACGAATACTAGTACAGTGTCTTATGCTGCTCAGTGTCAGTTCTCAGTAGTATCATCAGTGCTCAGTATCACTGCTCAGTAGTATCATCAGTGCTCAGTATCACTGATCAGTGCTCAGTGTCTTGTGCTGCTCAGTGTCCGTTCTCAGTAGTATCATCAGTGCTCAGTATCACTGGTCAGTGCTCAGTGTCTTGTGCTAATCGTGCTGCTCAGTGTCAGTTCACAGTATCACTGCTCAGTAGTATCATCAGTGCTCAGTAGTATCATCAGTGCTCAGTATCACTGCTCAGTAGTATCATCAGTGCTCAGTAGTATCAGTGCTCAGTATCACTGGTCAGTGCTCAGTGTCTTGTGCTGCATCGTGCTGCTCAGTGTCAGTTCTCTGTATCACTGCTCAGTAGTATCATCAGTGCTCAGTATCACTGCTCAGTAGTATCATCAGTGCTCAGTGTCTTGTGCTGCTCAGTGTCAGTTCTCAGTATCACTGCTCAGTAGTATCATCAGTCCTCAGTATCACTTCTCAGTATCACTGGTCAGTGCTCAGTGTCTTGTGCTGCTCAGTGTCTGCCATTTGATATAATTCCTGTGATACTGGCTTGTAATTCTAGTGATTTTGTCATTTTCTTCCAGTGATTTGGACCAATAAATAATACAATTGATCAGAACAAATCATTCCTGTGATATTGAGGTGTTTGTGTCGCTTAGCCATCCAGCGACCACAGTGCACCTCTTTTTTTTCTCTTTTCTTTGCATCATGTGCTGTTTGGGGACTATTTTTTTTAAAAGTGCCATCCTGTCTGACACTTCCATATATGTCCAGTGGTGCTGCCATTTGATATAATTCCCGACATTACTGCCATTTAATTCCAGTGATTTTGTCATTTTCTTCCAGTGATTTGGACAGATAATACCATTGATTAGAACGAATAATTCCTGTGATACTGGCTTTTAATTCTAGTGATTTTGTCATTTTCTTCCAGTGATTTGGATCAATAATTCCATTGATTATAACGAATAATTCCAGTGATATTGCCTTATAATTCACACGATACTGGAGTCTAATTCTAGATGGGCCAGGTGTTTGTGTCACTTAGCTTAGCCATCCAGCGACCTTGGTGCACCTCTTTTTTTTTTCTTTGCATCATGTGCTGTTTGGGGACTATTTTTTTAAGTGCCATCCTGTCTGACACTGCAGTGCCACTCCTAGATGGGCCAGGTGTTTGTGCCGGCCAATTGGGTCGCTTAGCTTAGTCATCCAGCGACCTTGGTGCAAAATTTAGGACTAAAAATAATATTGTGAGGTGTGAGGTGTTCAGAATAGACTGGAAATGAGTGAAAATTATTGTTATTGAGGTTAATAATACTATAGGATCAAAATTACCCCCAAATTCTATGATTTTAGCTGTTTTTGTGGGGGGGGGTTTCAAAAATCACCCGAATCCAAAACCCGAAAGGGAGGTTTTGCCAAAACGCGTCCGAATGCAAAACACGACCGCGGACCCGAATCCAAAACACAAATCACGAAAAATGCCCGCTGCACATCTCCATCCATGCCACGCCGCATTGAGGCAGTAATTCATGCAAAAGGGGCCCAAACCAAGTACTGAGTACATATGCATGATTATACTTCTCAGAGGGTTGACATTTCTGTATTTAAAATCCTTTTTTTAATTGATTTTATATAATCTAATTTTCTGAGATTTTGGATTTGGGGTTTTCTTAAGCTGTAAACCGCAATCATCAAAATTATAACAAATAAAGGCTTGAAATATCTCGCTTTGCATGTAATGAGTCTATGTAATATATTAGTTTCACATTTTAAGTTGAATTACTGAAATAAATGAACTTTTGCACGATATTCTAATTTTCTGAGTTTCACCTGTATTCCCACTCAATAGGTGTCGTGGACACCCACAAGTGGGAATAGTCCCTGTTGGTCGGCATGCCAACCGTCGGGATTCTGGGGAGGTATTGTGACCAGCAGTCACATAACTACATCCCGTCACAAATATATGTAAATGGAGTCTTATCAACAAGGTATAAAAAATACCTTCAGTTTTTAATGGGTTAAAGTAAGTATTACTACCAATAGGTCTTCCAAGTGTATATATATATATATATTTCTCTGACGTCCTAAGTGGATGCTGGGACTCCGTAAGGACCATGGGGAATAGCGGCTCCGCAGGAGACTGGGCACAACTATAAAGAAAGCTTTAGGTCTAACTGGTGTGCACTGGCTCCTCCCACTATGACCCTCCTCCAGACTTCAGTTAGAATCCTGTGCCCGGCTGAGCTGGATGCACACTAGGGGCTCTCCTGAGCTCCTAGAAAGTATATTTAGGTTTTTTATTTTACAGTGAGATCTGCTGGCAACAGACTCACTGCAGCGAGGGACTAAGGGGAGAAGAAGCGAACCTACCTAACAGGTGGTAGTTTGGGCTTCTTAGGTTACTGGACACCATTAGCTCCAGAGGGATCGACCGCAGGACCCGACCTTGGTGTTCATTCCCGGAGCCGCGCCGCCGTCTCCCTTACAGAGCCAGAAGCATGAAGAGGTCCGGAAAATCGGCGGCAGAAGACTTCGGTCTTCACCAAGGTAGCGCACAGCACTGCAGCTGTGCGCCATTGCTCCTCATGTACACCTCACACTCCGGTCACTGATGGGTGCAGGGCGCTGGGGGGGGCACCCTGAGGGCAATATATGACACCTTGGCTGGCAAATCTAAATCATATATAGTCCTAGAGGCTATATAGATGTATAATTACCCCTGCCAGTATTCCAGAAAAAGCGGGAGAAAGTCCGCTGAAAAAGGGGCGGGGCCATCTCCCTCAGCACACTGGCGCCATTTTTCCCTCACAGCTCCGCTGGAAGGAAGCTCCCTGGCTCTCCCCTGCAGTCTGAACACTACAGAAGGGTAAAAAAGAGAGGGGAGGCACTAAATTTAGGCGCAGTATAGATATATATATGATATATAAAAAAGCAGCTATAAGGGAAAACACTTATTTATAGTGGGATCCCTGTGTTATATAGCGCTCTGGTGTGTGCTGGCATACTCTCTCTCTGTCTCCCCAAAGGGCTTTGTGGGGTCCTGTCCTCTGTCAGAGCATTCCCTGTGTGTTTGCGGTGTGTCGGTACGGCTGTGTCGACATGTTTGATGAGGATGCATATGTGGAGGCGGAGCAGATGCCTTGTAAATGTGATGTCACCCCCTGCGGGGTCGACACCTGAGTGGATGGTGCTGTGGAAGGAATTATGCGACAGTGTCGACTCCTTGCATAAAAAGTTTGACGACATACCTAACGTGGGACAGCCGGCTTCTCAGCCTGTGTCTGCCCAGGCGTCTCAAAAGCCATCAGGGGCTCTAAAACGCCCGCTACCTCAGATGGCAGACACAGATGTCGACACGGATACTGACTCCAGTGTCGACGACGACGAGACTAATGTAACTTCCAGTAGGGCCACACGTTACATGATTGAGGCAATGAAAAATGTGTTGCACATTTCTGATGTTACCCCCGGTACCACAGAAAAGGGTATTATGTTTGGAGAGAAAAAACTACCAGTAGCTTTTCCTCCATCTGAGGAGTTAAATGAAGTGTGTGAAGAAGCGTGGGCTTCCCCTGATAAAAAGATGGTAATTTCTAAGAGGTTACTAATGGCATACCCTTTCCCGCCAGAGGATAGGTCACGCTGGGAAACATCCCCTAGGGTGGATAAAGCGCTCACACGCTTGTCAAAGAAGGTGGCACAACCGTCCCCGGATACGGCCGCCCTGAAGGAATCTGCTGATAGAAAGCAGGAGGCTATCCTGAAATCTATATATACACACACAGGTGTTATACTGAGACCGGCTATTGCTTCAGCCTGGATGTGCAGTGCTGCTGCTGCGTGGTCAGATTCCCTGTCAGAAAATATAGATGCCCTAGACAGGGACACTATATTGCTAACCGTAGAGCATGTAAAAGACGCACTTTTATACATGAGGGATGCACAGAGGGATATTTGCCGGCTGGCATCCAAAATTAGTGCAATGTCCATTTCTGCCAGGAGAGGGTTATGGACTCGGCAGTGGACAGGAGATGCAGATTCCAAAAGACACATGGAAGTTCTGCCTTATAAGGGTGAGGAGTTGTTCGGGGATGGTCTCTCGGACCTCGTTTCCACAGCAACAGCTGGGAAGTCTAAATTTTTACCCCATGTTCCCTCACAACCAAAGAAAGCACCGTATTATCAGGTACAGTCCTTTCGGCCCAATAGGGGCAAGCGGGTTAAAGGCGCGTCCTTTCTGCCCAGAGGCAGAGGTAGAGGAAAGAAGCTGCAGCATACAGCCAGTTCCCAGGAGCAAAAGTCCTCCCCCGCTTCCTCTAAGTCCACAGCATGACGCTGGGGCTCCACAGGCAGAGCCAGGTACGGTGGGGGCCCGTCTCAAATTTTTCAGCAATCAGTGGGCTCGCTCACGGGTGGATCCCTGGATCTTTCAGATAGTATCTCAGGGGTACAAGCTGGAATTCGAGACGTCTCCTCCCCGCCGTTTCCTCAAATCTGCCTTGCCAACCGCTCCCTCAGGCAGGGAGGCAGTGTTACAGGCAATTCACAAGCTGTATTCACAACAGGTGATAGTAAAGGTACCCCTACTTCAACAAGGAAGGGGTTACTATTCCACAATGTTTGTGGTACCGAAACCGGACGGTTTGGTGAGACCCATTTTAAATTTGAAATCCTTGAACACATATATAAAAAAATTCAAGTTCAAGATGGAATCGCTCAGGGCGGTTATTGCAAGCCTGGACGAGGGGGATTACATGGTATCACTGGACATCAAGGATGCTTACCTGCATGTCCCCATTTACCATCCTCACCAGGAGTACCTCAGATTTGTGGTACAGGATTGTCATTACCAATTCCAGACGTTGCCGTTTGGTCTATCCACGGCTCCGAGGGTCTTTACCAAGGTAATGGCCGAAATGATGATACTCCTTCGGAAGAAGGGAGTTTTAATTATCCCGTACTTGGACGATCTCCTGATAAAGGCGAGGTCCAGAGAGCAGTTGTTGGTCGGGGTAGCACTATCTCGGGAAGTGCTACAACAGCACGGCTGGATTCTAAACATCCCAAAGTCACAGCTGGTCCCTACGACACGTCTACTGTTCCTGGGGATGGTTCTGGACACAGAACAGAAAAAAGTGTTTCTCCCGGAGGAGAAGGCCAAGGAGCTGTCATCTCTAGTCAGAGGCCTCCTAAAACCAAAACAGGTGTTGGTGCATCACTGCACGCGGATCCTGGGAAAAATGGTAGCTTCTTACGAAGCGATTCCATTCGGCAGGTTTCATGTAAGAACTTTTCAGTGGGACCTGTTGGACAAGTGGTCTTGATCGCATCTTCAGATGCATCGTCTGATAACCCTGTCTCCACGGACAAGGGTGTCTCTGCTGTGGTGGCTGCAGAGTGCTCATCTTCAAGAGGGCCGCAGATTCGGCATACAGGACTCGGTCCTCGTGACCATGGATGCCAGCCTTCGAGGCTGGGGGGCAGTCACACAGGGAAGAAACTTTCAAGGACTATGGTCAAGTCAGGAGACTTCCCTGCACATAAATATTCTGGAACTAAGGGCCATTTACAATGCCCTAAGTCAGGCAAAACCCCTGCTTGAAAACCAGCCGGTACTGATCCAGTCAGACAACATCACGGCGGTCGCCCATGTAAACCGACAGGGCGGCACGAGAAGCAGGACGGCGATGGCAGAAGCCACAAGGATTCTCCGATTGGCGGAAAATCACGTGTTATCACTGTCAGCAGTGTTCATTCCGGGAGTGGACAACTGGGAAGCAGACTTCCTCAGCAGGCACGACCTCCACCCGGGAGAGTGGGGACTTCATCCAGAAGTCTTCCAAATTATTGTAAACCGTTGGGAAAGGCCACAGGTGGACATGATGGCGTCCCGCCTAAACAAAAAGCTAGAAAGATATTGCGCCAGGTCCAGAGACCCTCAGGCGATAGCTGTGGACGCTCTAGTGACACCGTGGGTGTACCGGTCGGTTTATGTGTTCCCTCCTCTTCCTCTCATACCAAAGGTACTGAGGATAATAAGGAGAAGAGGAGTAAGAACTATACTCATTGTTCCGGATTGGCCAAGAAGAGCTTGGTACCCGGAACTTCAAGAAATGATATCAGAGGACCCATGGCCTCTACCGCTCAGACAGGACCTGCTGCAGCAGGGGCCCTGTCTGTTCCAAGACTTACCGCGGCTGCGTTTGACGGCATGGCGGTTGAACACCGGATCCTGAAGGAAAAGGGCATTCCGGAGGAAGTCATTCCTACGCTGATTAAAGCTAGGAAAGAAGTGACCGCGAGCCATTATCACCGCATTTGGCGAAAATATGTTGCGTGGTGTGAGGCCAGGAAGGCCCCAACGGAAGAATTTCAGCTGGGCCGTTTCCTGCACTTTCTACAGTCAGGGGTGACTATGGGCCTAAAAATTGGGTTCCATTAAGGTCCAGATTTCGGCTCTGTCAATTTTCTTCCAAAAATAACTGGCTTCACTGCCTGAAGTTCAGACGTTTGTTAAAGGAGTGCTGCATATTCAGCCCCCTTTTGTGCCTCCAGTGGCACCTTGGGATCTCAACGTGGTGTTGGAGTTCCTAAAGTCACATTGGTTTGAGCCACTTAAAACCGTGGAATTGAAATATCTCACGTGGAAAGTGGTCATGTTGCTGGCCTTGGCTTCGGCCAGGCGTGTATCAGAATTGGTAGCTTTGTCATATAAAAGCCCTTATCTGATTTTCCATATGGATAGGGCAGAATTGAGGACTCGTCCCCAGTTTCTCCCTAAAGTGGTGTCAGCGTTTCATCTGAACCAACCTATTGTGGTGCCTGCGGCTACAAAAGACTTGGAGGCTTCCAAGTTGTTAGACGTAGTCAGGGCCCTGAAAATATATGTTTCCAGGACAGCTGGAGTCAGAAAGACTGACTCGCTATTTATCCTGTATGCGCCCAACAAGTTGGGTGCACCTGCTTCAAAGCAGACTATTGCTCGCTGGATCTGTAGTACGATTCAGCTTGCACATTCTGCGGCTGGACTGCCGCATCCTAAATCAGTGAAAGCCCATTCCACGAGGAAGGTGGGCTCTTCTTGGGCGGCTGCCCGAGGGGTCTCGGCTCTTCTGCTTTGCCGAGCAGCTACTTGGTCGGGGTCAAACACATTTGCTAAATTCTACAAGTTTGACACCCTGGCTGAGGAGGACCTAGAGTTTGCCCATTCGGTGCTGCAGAGTCATCCGCACTCTCCCGCCCGTTTGGGAGCTTTGGTATAATCCCTATGGTCCTTACGGAGTCCCAGCATCCACTTAGGACGTCAGAGAAAATAAGAATTTACTCACCGGTAATTCTATTTCTCGTAGTCCGTAGTGGATGCTGGGCGCCCATCCCAAGTGCGGATTGTCTGCAATACTTGTATACATAGGTGTGCGCAGGGGGGGTTCCTGGTGCGCACAGGCACCCCCTAATGTCCGGCACCCCTATCTCACATGCCTGATGCAGCGATCGCCGAGCAGGCTGATTACTGTCCCCTCTGCACTGCACCCTGTCAGGACTGTATTACTGACCGGATGCCTGGGTTAATCAAGGGTGCCACTGCCACCGGCTTTCAAACTCTTGGCTACACTTCCATGTACAAAAACAGCGTGATGTGATGTGATTACGTCATGCTACTTGCACTCCCACCCACCACACCCGCCACATGCCCACCTCTCTCTATGCTATGCCAACGCCAGCCACTGATGAGGATCAGCATGCAGCCAGCATTCCTCTTAGGAAGACAAATTCAATAGTGGCAGGCGATCGGCAGCAGCATTGACACATCACTCGTTTTTCCAGCAGCAGCAGTACTAGTCTGCGACTGTCAGTGAGTTACTGCAGCTTGCAGGGGAAAGAGAAGGGGAGCCAGACCAGGCTGAGGAGGAGCAGTGTAATTGCAGTGAGTGCCATCAGGGGTGTTTGTTTGGTGCACACCACAATATCTGACAATGTATCTGCTGTATTAGGATTGGTACAAGGGTGATATTTTATATTGCGTTGACAGTCAATAGATGGTGCTAGACCCGCCCAAAAGGTGGTGCTAGACACACCCCTACGACGGTGCACCCCCTAATAAAATGTGCTGCGCACGCCTATGCTTGTATATAGTTATTGCTTAACTAAAGGGTTATTGTTGAGCCATCTGTTGAGAGGCTCAGTTGTTATCATACTGTTAACTGGGTATTGTATCACGAGTTATACGGTGTGATTGGTGTGGCTGGTATGAGTCTTACCCGGGATTCAAAATCCTTCCCTATTGTGTCAGCTCTTCCGGGCACAGTATCCTAACTGAAGTCTGGAGGAGGGTCATAGTGGGAGGAGCCAGTGCACACCAGTTAGACCTAAAGCTTACTTTATAGTTGTGCCCAGTCTCCTGCGGAGCCGCTATTCCCCATGGTCCTTACGGAGTCCCAGCATCCACTACGGACTACGAGAAATACAATTACCGGTGACTAAATTCTTATTATTCTCAGTTAAAAGCCTAAATAATGAAGTAATAACTTAGGCAACAGCAGAACTATTCACATACTGCAATAAATATCTGGATAAAATGGGCACACCCTTATGCATGCTGCAGGGCCTCCATTTTGTTCAGGCACAATTAGGTGTGTCGCAAAAACAAACAACCCAAAAGGGATTTTTGGAGTTATAGAAAATGGGTTACTTAAACTGCACATATTTAAGTTAATATTGATGCCAATCAATACCTAAACGCTAGTATTTATATAAAACAAATGTATGTAATGTCATGCATTGCTTGTAGTTTTGAAAGCATACTTGGTATAATTAACAATATAAACATAAGCAAAAACTAAGAATCTGTCCGACATTACTGCTGGACGTCCAACTTCACTCCCTGCCAAACTGCACTTCCTCCCTGCCACAGGAATGTCTTCTACCATATTAGGAAGTTGGCTGCATCTTTGTAATCTCTTGTGGTTTGTGTTTGAATTCCTGTCCCTCTCTAGCCTCTATAAACCCCAGTAGTGGGGAACACCCCCTGGGAAGCCTACAGTAAGCATAGCTGTATTTACTCTATGTGTGTCTGACTTCCCCCTCATCTTTACTACACTGTGGTGGGAATGCAAGTGATTATCGCTTGTGCATCACAGCACAGAACATATAATAAGCACATCAGATATCATGTGACTGTCATGTTTTGCACATATTTGCTCTTATTTATCAAAGGGGTTTTTTTTTGCTTTAAAATTTTCGTCCACAGTGTTAAATAGGGCTTTTTGTTATTTATTTACACCCCCCTGCGCTGCTTTTGCTGGTGCTATTTTTTATCTATGTGCTTTGTCCCCTCCGTGTGTTCCTTATTTATCAACTGGTTTAGGGCATGTTTTAGCATTCACTGCGCTGTTCTCTCGCTTGCTTCTCTTCTGTTAAATAGCACAGAAGGCGCTGGGCTCTGTGTCTCCGTGGCGACTTCTGTTTCTGCTCCCACAATCACTTGCTCCTTCAGAATACCCTTAGCAACGTCCCTCCCTTCTTTTTTCTAAAACAGCCCGACTCAATGGTCCGGCTTCCGGACGTGATTAAAGCACATGTGCTGCGTGTGTCCGAAGACAGCGCATACGCAAAGAGCCAGTCGCAGCAGCGTTGATCTTCATTCGTCAGCGCTGCAGGAAGGGAAAAAAAACAGCGCAAACAAGGCAAAATTCAATATCGCTCATCTTAAATAGATGAGCTCAAATTCAAAATACCACGGTGAGTGATACTGAAAAATAACACTTCACGGGGGGCACATTGATAAATAAGGGCAATTGGGGGGAGGGGGCACTTCCTCCTCCTCCAGGGATCAGGTTCCAGACTGTGCACTTGAATTACTCATTATATACTGTATATTACCTAATATTGCACAGGATTATGATGTATTTTCTACAGTGCATTGCTGTTATTAATTATTATGCATGCACTAGTGGTATTTACTACAGTATATATGTTTACCAAGGGTCCCAGACCATGCACTCTCTAATGGTTAGCCAAGTCTCTGTGGCACCAGGCAACATCCCCTATGGAGACTGGCCTTACACACACTTAGAATACACTTTACCATGGAGCCGCTGCGGCCGCTAACCTTAGTACACACGCTACGTACTTTATACACTGTTTGCGTACGGAGTCCCCTATCACTGTACGGACTTTGCGTACAAACACCGCGCTGGGGGTACAAAGTACACACAGCGCGCGCACACCCAGAGATACACTTTAACCCTTTACAGTAATGCAATGCAATGATAAAACACTTTAAACCTTAGCAGTAATGTAATGCAATGATAAAACACTTTAAACATTAGCAGGGCAATGAGGACACACCAATTGTGATTTTACCGCTGGGTTCCGACACCACAGTGGATTATTGCTGAAAGGGGGTTTACAATACAAATAATACACTACAATATAACAGAGTAAGTGGCTACAGTCAATGTACATACGTGAGTATATTCGCGTGCGCTTCCCGGTCCGGTCCTCCGTCATCTAATAGATAACGTTGTGAGTCTTGTGCCAGGCCAGGCTGCAGCAAGCTTTATTTATACAATTCTTCCAAAAGCAATACAATGGATACTGTAATCCCTTTGTCCATTGGACACAGGAATGCACTTTTACAGTACAGGAGAGGTCATAGGTCGATTTGAAAAGGTAGGCGATGTCTTTCCCAACTGCTCTTGTGGGTGGTCTCCTCTGGATTCCCGATACATACATAATATACAGTTTATATCTATATTCTGCTTCTGCACATAACTATCCGCAGGAACATGCGATCTTCCGCAGACCAACACCGGAATGTTACCCTTAAAATACCCTACAGCTGGATACCAAACACCACCTTATAACCTTAGTCTGTCCCCTCTTATCCTGTAAAGGTGAATACCTTTGTTCTGGAATCATTTAAACTGTTGTTACTTTCTGGTGTGGTGCAGGGGGACTATGTGTACATTGTGCACTATTTGGATTAAATATGTAATGTGTTTTGATAGCTCTCCATGCGTTCACAAACTCTACCTTAACTACCCATACCACGCGCTGATGCGCACGACCGCTGGAGCGACCATACGCAAATTGCGACTATGTGCACGCACAGCAGAACAAGTACACGCGCGGAGGCCATCTGTGTGTTGTTTGTACGTGATGTGTGTACTGCAATATTTTTCGCCTTTGACAGTCCACCCTTTGGCAGTCACCAATAACTGCCACTTTCTAATCACTAAACAGAAAAATATCTACACAATATCTACAGAAGATTTGGATGGTCGGGGTGAGAGTGGTAGGTAGGAAATGTATGACCTAGTGCAGTGATTTTCAACCTTTTTTTACTCGCGGCACACCGAACAATATTTTAAAATTGCCAAGGCACACCATCAGTACGTTCCCCCCCCCCCCCCCCCCACAAAAAAAACCCCCACACATTGGCCCTCACAGTAAAAAAAAGAATCCACACATACATTGGCCTACACAGGAAAAACGATTACATTGCTCCCCACATAAATCATGTTGCTCACACATAAATCAATCACATTTCTCCCCACATAAATCCTATTGCTCCCCACATGAATTATTCACATTGTTCCCCCCATAAATCCATAATCCTATTGCTCCCTACAGGAGAAATAACATAACAAATATTAGCCCCTACCAGTCAGCTGTCCTCCTCCCTGTCCCTCAGTGGTGGGGGTTGTTCATAGTGGAGTGCTGCGAATACTGAGTAGCGGGTGGTCGGGCAGGTGTGGAATGGGTGGGCAAGGAAAGCTGTGGATGCAGGCGGGAACTGGAAGATGTGTATACAGGCGGGTGGGCTGGCTGGGTGGTGAGAGGCGGCGACCGTGACCTATGATATCACACTGCCACGTCATCAAGGCATAGGTCACGGCTGTAGCCTGACTGATCCTCTAAGAAGAGCCCGGGCCAACAGTTCACTCTGAAGGTACAGGAAGCTGCTCTGGCTCTGCGTCACACCTTGCAACTGGTCACGGCACACTAGTGTGCCACGGCACACTGGTTGAAAAAGCCTGACCTAGTGGGATAGTAAAAAGCATGTATGTATGAATCCATGTCTGAGGGGCATGTATCATCGTGCCGTATATGTTCTAAATAAGCTTCGAGGTATTGCGAAGTATACATTAAATCCTTCTTATCCCATATTAAGGGTCTGTAAATGGGCCGACAAACACTACCGAGCTCTTTTCGGCTTCTTGTTCCAACAAATGGGGTGCACATTTAGTTGATGATACATGGAGGGGGAACATATGTGAGTGCTAGTATATGTGGATATCACCTGTCGACTATGTGTGTCATTAACTGAAGTTTGTAGAGATGAAAATAAGACACATATCTAAAATACATTCACATAAACATTTACATAAACATTCTTGGGTAGGGCTGATGTCTTTTTCCGGATGGGTGTATCTGGGCAGAGGGGGAGACAAAAGAAAAACGGGTTAAAGAAACAGGCCATGGAATTCATTTGCAATCCTTACCATAACACTGTCTCTATGGATGGGTTGTAAATTAAATCTGCTGCTATAACAATGCCCTCGCTCCTTAGACTCATCAAATTTGTGCCGTGCTTGCGCCGCGTCAGAATTTGAACACACCTAAATATCAAGCCAATAATTATGACGACTCCCAGGATACAAAGGAGAAACTTCCCTACACTCATAATAAAATCCTAATCCTGAGAACCAATTTCGTGGGTTCAACCATGAGACCCAGCCGGTCAGCTCATTACCCACAGCCGTCAGGGTAAGGTTGTGTCTCCTCCGGAACTCCCACTTCAACTGCAAGATATCGTCCATCTTTTGATCGATGATCTCCGTGGGGTCGTTAGTGCTGTTCGTGATATATGTACAGCACTTCACACCATATTGAGTTGCCAGAGTAACACAGTACCCACCCGTCACGGCTGTGATATAATTTAGGACCATCCTGTGCTGAATCAGTTCCTTCTTGTAAGCTTGTAACTCCCTTCCCGTATACCTGAAGGTGTCGTCATACATCTCAGTGATATTACCTATCAAGTTCGCTAGCGCATGGATATACCTATAATTTATAATTCCTCTGGCAGTACGGGTGATGTCTAATGCGAGAAGGAATTGAATCCCGGTGGATTCGTGGATCAAATCAGAGGCTGCGTGCTCTGTCCTATCTATGAGGTGTCTCTTGACGATGTGTTCATAGTGAGTATGAGTATAAGGAGCCTGAGCACTGCGGTGAACATCTTTCATCTTATCATGGGTTATGGTCATGACCTCTGGCAGTACTCTTCCAATATAACACAATCCCTCTGAGCTCGGGGCAAGCCACTTGTACGCCTTCCTCCCACATATGAAATAGGCATCATCGGGGAGAACATAGGGGACAGAATATGACATTACCATATTACAAACTTTCCAAGTGAAAAACCCAATCCCTAGTTCTCCCATCTGCTCAGTACAAGTATCGGACTGGATGATATGAGCACAGTACCCTGGTGATACTTTTCCAACCCACATGGTCTTGCTTCCTCGAGTATACCTATACCGAAAATACCTTCCAATTGTTTGCTATTTGGCGTACAAGTTCAGAGTCTATGGGTATCCTATCAGCTCTGTGTGAAAAGGTCATTGTCTGGTTATTCCATGTCACTTCCCAATTTCCCGGTTTTCGGTAATTGGAAATATTGAAACATAATAAGGATCTATCTACATGATACTGGTGGAGCTTCAAACTAGGGGGCCTAGAAATATTGAATTTCTTGTCCACCGGTCTCCCACCCCGTAATTCGAGTACCTCATCTATTGCTAAAGGGTATGGTACTAATCCTGACTTGCTCTGACCTTGAGGTACTTATCACTGTACGGACTTTGCGTACAAACACCGCGCTGGGGGTACAAAGTACACACAGCGCGCGCACACCCAGAGATACACTTTAACCCTTTACAGTAATGCAATGCAATGATAAAACACTTTAAACCTTAGCAGTAATGTAATGCAATGATAAAACACTTTAAACATTAGCAGGGCAATGAGGACACACCAATTGTGATTTTACCGCTGGGTTCCGACACCACAGTGGATTATTGCTGAAAGGGGGTTTACAATACAAATAATACACTACAATATAACAGAGTAAGTGGCTACAGTCAATGTACATACGTGAGTATATTCGCGTGCGCTTCCCGGTCCGGTCCTCCGTCATCTAATAGATAACGTTGTGAGTCTTGTGCCAGGCCAGGCTGCAGCAAGCTTTATTTATACAATTCTTCCAAAAGCAATACAATGGATACTGTAATCCCTTTGTCCATTGGACACAGGAATGCACTTTTACAGTACAGGAGAGGTCATAGGTCGATTTGAAAAGGTAGGCGATGTCTTTCCCAACTGCTCTTGTGGGTGGTCTCCTCTGGATTCCCGATACATACATAATATACAGTTTATATCTATATTCTGCTTCTGCACATAACTATCCGCAGGAACATGCGATCTTCCGCAGACCAACACCGGAATGTTACCCTTAAAATACCCTACAGCTGGATACCAAACACCACCTTATAACCTTAGTCTGTCCCCTCTTATCCTGTAAAGGTGAATACCTTTGTTCTGGAATCATTTAAACTGTTGTTACTTTCTGGTGTGGTGCAGGGGGACTATGTGTACATTGTGCACTATTTGGATTAAATATGTAATGTGTTTTGATAGCTCTCCATGCGTTCACAAACTCTACCTTAACTACCCATACCACGCGCTGATGCGCACGACCGCTGGAGCGACCATACGCAAATTGCGACTATGTGCACGCACAGCAGAACAAGTACACGCGCGGAGGCCATCTGTGTGTTGTTTGTACGTGATGTGTGTACTGCAATATTTTTCGCCTTTGACAGTCCACCCTTTGGCAGTCACCAATAACTGCCACTTTCTAATCACTAAACAGAAAAATATCTACACAATATCTACAGAAGATTTGGATGGTCGGGGTGAGAGTGGTAGGTAGGAAATGTATGACCTAGTGCAGTGATTTTCAACCTTTTTTTACTCGCGGCACACCGAACAATATTTTAAAATTGCCAAGGCACACCATCAGTACGTCCCCCCCCCCCCCCCCCACAAAAAAAACCCCCACACATTGGCCCTCACAGTAAAAAAAAGAATCCACACATACATTGGCCTACACAGGAAAAACGATTACATTGCTCCCCACATAAATCATGTTGCTCACACATAAATCAATCACATTTCTCCCCACATAAATCCTATTGCTCCCCACATGAATTATTCACATTGTTCCCCCCATAAATCCATAATCCTATTGCTCCCTACAGGAGAAATAACATAACAAATATTAGCCCCTACCAGTCAGCTGTCCTCCTCCCTGTCCCTCAGTGGTGGGGGTTGTTCATAGTGGAGTGCTGCGAATACTGAGTAGCGGGTGGTCGGGCAGGTGTGGAATGGGTGGGCAAGGAAAGCTGTGGATGCAGGCGGGAACTGGAAGATGTGTATACAGGCGGGTGGGCTGGCTGGGTGGTGAGAGGCGGCGACCGTGACCTATGATATCACACTGCCACGTCATCAAGGCATAGGTCACGGCTGTAGCCTGACTGATCCTCTAAGAAGAGCCCGGGCCAACAGTTCACTCTGAAGGTACAGGAAGCTGCTCTGGCTCTGCGTCACACCTTGCAACTGGTCACGGCACACTAGTGTGCCACGGCACACTGGTTGAAAAAGCCTGACCTAGTGGGATAGTAAAAAGCATGTATGTATGAATCCATGTCTGAGGGGCATGTATCATCGTGCCGTATATGTTCTAAATAAGCTTCGAGGTATTGCGAAGTATACATTAAATCCTTCTTATCCCATATTAAGGGTCTGTAAATGGGCCGACAAACACTACCGAGCTCTTTTCGGCTTCTTGTTCCAACAAATGGGGTGCACATTTAGTTGATGATACATGGAGGGGGAACATATGTGAGTGCTAGTATATGTGGATATCACCTGTCGACTATGTGTGTCATTAACTGAAGTTTGTAGAGATGAAAATAAGACACATATCTAAAATACATTCACATAAACATTTACATAAACATTCTTGGGTAGGGCTGATGTCTTTTTCCGGATGGGTGTATCTGGGCAGAGGGGGAGACAAAAGAAAAACGGGTTAAAGAAACAGGCCATGGAATTCATTTGCAATCCTTACCATAACACTGTCTCTATGGATGGGTTGTAAATTAAATCTGCTGCTATAACAATGCCCTCGCTCCTTAGACTCATCAAATTTGTGCCGTGCTTGCGCCGCGTCAGAATTTGAACACACCTAAATATCAAGCCAATAATTATGACGACTCCCAGGATACAAAGGAGAAACTTCCCTACACTCATAATAAAATCCTAATCCTGAGAACCAATTTCGTGGGTTCAACCATGAGACCCAGCCGGTCAGCTCATTACCCACAGCCGTCAGGGTAAGGTTGTGTCTCCTCCGGAACTCCCACTTCAACTGCAAGATATCGTCCATCTTTTGATCGATGATCTCCGTGGGGTCGTTAGTGCTGTTCGTGATATATGTACAGCACTTCACACCATATTGAGTTGCCAGAGTAACACAGTACCCACCCGTCACGGCTGTGATATAATTTAGGACCATCCTGTGCTGAATCAGTTCCTTCTTGTAAGCTTGTAACTCCCTTCCCGTATACCTGAAGGTGTCGTCATACATCTCAGTGATATTACCTATCAAGTTCGCTAGCGCATGGATATACCTATAATTTATAATTCCTCTGGCAGTACGGGTGATGTCTAATGCGAGAAGGAATTGAATCCCGGTGGATTCGTGGATCAAATCAGAGGCTGCGTGCTCTGTCCTATCTATGAGGTGTCTCTTGACGATGTGTTCATAGTGAGTATGAGTATAAGGAGCCTGAGCACTGCGGTGAACATCTTTCATCTTATCATGGGTTATGGTCATGACCTCTGGCAGTACTCTTCCAATATAACACAATCCCTCTGAGCTCGGGGCAAGCCACTTGTACGCCTTCCTCCCACATATGAAATAGGCATCATCGGGGAGAACATAGGGGACAGAATATGACATTACCATATTACAAACTTTCCAAGTGAAAAACCCAATCCCTAGTTCTCCCATCTGCTCAGTACAAGTATCGGACTGGATGATATGAGCACAGTACCCTGGTGATACTTTTCCAACCCACATGGTCTTGCTTCCTCGAGTATACCTATACCGAAAATACCTTCCAATTGTTTGCTATTTGGCGTACAAGTTCAGAGTCTATGGGTATCCTATCAGCTCTGTGTGAAAAGGTCATTGTCTGGTTATTCCATGTCACTTCCCAATTTCCCGGTTTTCGGTAATTGGAAATATTGAAACATAATAAGGATCTATCTACATGATACTGGTGGAGCTTCAAACTAGGGGGCCTAGAAATATTGAATTTCTTGTCCACCGGTCTCCCACCCCGTAATTCGAGTACCTCATCTATTGCTAAAGGGTATGGTACTAATCCTGACTTGCTCTGACCTTGAGGTACTTGTGAGCACACCCAGCATTCTGTCTGGTTTAAGACCTTACCCACTAGTGAGTGGTAATCACTCAACGGATGACGGTCCATGTCGATATTAAGGCTGGACTGACCCCTCTCTGGATGCACCCATCCTCGACTATGTTCTCACAATTCCTGCAAATGCAATTTTCCTCAGACAATAACCCTTCACAGTGCCTCCGAGCTCCCTAACTACCAGAGCGCTTTCTGATACTCGCCTTTGCTCGAGTAATGTGTTGCTCTTGAGATTCTACAAATCCATCCTTGCAATCAGAACCCATTCCAGATCCTTGCTCGACCTCTCTGGGACCCTCACCGAAACAGACTGTCCTGGTCAACAACAGGATTAACAGGAAAACCCGAAACGCAGTCTAGATCCATCTAGTTAAGGGAAGAGAGAGAGACAAGAAGAAGGGAGAAAGAGAAGATGAGAAGGAGGGTAGGGGGAGATGGAGAAGAAAAAAGAAAAACTGGTGCGACAACCGCCTCTGGTCTTGTTGTTCTCCGCGCTCAGGTGCCGTGACAACAGTCCTGCCTCTCAACCTTCCCGGAACAGACACTCCAGTGATACAATGTTCTCTACACTCTGCTCTTTGTCACGGGTTCTCTCCGGGTCAGCGACCTTCTTACAGTGGGACGAGTGGACCCAAGTCTCTCTTTCGGCAACCTTTAATGCTGTCGTGCTGGTTAGCAAGACTTGGTACGGTCCTTCCCACCTGTCAATGAGGCAACCTGAGCGTAGAAAATTTCGAATCATTACATAATCCCCAGGTTCAATGTCATGACAATTACTGTTCGGTAGGTCGGGAATCACCAGCTTTAGATTTCTATTTTGATTCCTCAGCTGCTGACTCATCTTAACCAAATATTTCACAGTCACTTCGTTATTGCATTTCAAATCATCCTGGGGGTCTATCATTACATGGGGTTGTCGGCCAAAAAGAATCTCAAAGGGTGAGAGGTTAAGGGGGGACCTGGGAGTGGTTCTGATGCTGTACAATACTAGTGGCAAAGCTTCTGGCCACAACAATCCAGTCGCAGCCATCACTTTGCTCAGCTTGTTCTTAATAGTGCTGTTCATTCTCTCCTCCTTCGCACTCGCCTGTGGTCGGTACGGAGTATGCAGCTTGCTATTAATTCCCATCAGTTTGCACATTACCTGAAAGACTCCACCTGTAAAATGGGTACCCCTATCGCTTTCAATTATTCTAGGGATACCATATCTACACACAAATTCCTGCACAATTTTCTTTGCAGTGAACGTACCAGTATTTGTGGCAGCAGGGAACGCTTCTACCCAATTTGAAAATACGTCAATACAGACTAACACATTTTAAATTCCTACAGGGTGGTAACTGTATGAAATCGATTTGTATTACCTGAAAAGGTCCGTCTGTTGGAGGGATATGGGATGGCTCTGTTGGTATTGACTTTCCAATATTCTTCCTCAAGCAAGTAAGACATGTCATTGCTCTCTTACCCGCATGAGAAGAGAATCCTGGTGCACACCAGTAGGCTCTCACCAGCTTACACATACCCTCTTTACCCAGATGAGTCAGACCGTGTGCCGCCTCAGCTAAGCTTGGAAGATATGCTCTGGGGGCCACTGGCTTACCGTGTCCACCTGTCCAGAGTCCTGAGAACTCTTGGCCATACCCCTTTGACCTCCAGACCGCCTATTCCTGTGGAGAACACAAATTTTGCATTTCAATTAATTTTTGTGTGTTGATTGTGTTGAATGTCATCAGTGATGTGATGTTTGTTTGTATGTATGGGGGTGCTGGCTGCTGATTTAGCAGCTTCGTCTGCCCGGCTGTTACCAAGTGAAATTGGGTCTTGTTTGTAAGTGTGTGCTTTGCACTTGATAACAGCCACTCTGTCTGGTTCTTGTATCGCTGTTAGAAGCCTTTTTATGTGGGCCGCATGCGCTACAGGTGTGCCAGCTGCCGTCATGAAATTTCTGAGGCGCCATAGGGCCCCGAAATCATGCACCACTCCAAAGGCATATCTAGAATCTGTGTATATATTAGCTGACTTACCCTTGGCCAATTCACACGCTCTGGTTAGGGCGACCAGCTCAGCAACTTTTGCTGAGTGCGGTAGGCCCAGGGGTTCAGCTTCTATGATACCTCTGTCGTCTACAACTGCGTATCAAGTGCACAGGTCTCCCGAGTCCGTCTGTCTGTGGCAACTACCGTCAGTGTAAAAGGTAAAATCTACGCCTTCCAATGGGTTGTCACTAATGTCAGTTCTCGCAGTGAAAGTCTGATTCAGGTATTCCATACAATCATGCGTATCAGTGTCTGCACTAAATCCTCCTTCACCATCATTCTCATCCTCCAACCTTTGTGCCTGTCCAGGCACACTTGGCAGATAAGTTGCAGGATTTAGTGCGCTGCATCTCTTTATGGTGATGTTTACAGGGGCCATTAGTGCTAATTCCCACCTTGTAAACCTCGCGGATGAGACATGTCTGGTTTGGGCAGAGTTCAGTAAGGCTGATACAGCATGAGGTGTATGGATGGTCAGGTTGTGTCCTAACACTACGTCTTCGCTTTTACTTACTAGCAAAGCTATCACTGCAACACTTCGCAAGCATGTGGGGAGAGACCGCGCTACGGTGTCCAACTGTGCACTGTAGTAAGCTACCGGCCTGCTGGCATCACCATGTCTCTGGGTTAGGACACCTGCCGCACACCCAGCACTTTCCGTACCGTACATTTCAAAGGGTTTCCCATAATCTGGCATACCTAATGCAGGTGCCTGTGATAGGCACTGTTTGAGTCTCTCAAATGCCAGTTCGGACTCATCTGTGTGCGAGATCCGATCTGGTTTGTTCGAAGAGACCATCTCTTGCAAAGGTAAAGCCAGTATGGAGAACCCTGGGATCCAGTTTCGGCAGTACCCACACATTCCAAGGAAAGTGCGGATCTGTTGCTGGGTTTGTGGCAGAGTCATGTCGCGAATCGCCTGTATTCTATCAGCGGTGAGGTGTCTAAGTCCTTGCGTCAAGCAATGTCCCAAATATTTTACCCTGGTCTGGCACAACTGTAACTTATCCTTTGAAACCTTGTGTTCCGTTTGGGAAAGATGAAACAGAAGCTGTTTCGTGTCTTTCAAGGACGATTCGAGTGAGTCAGAACACAACAATAAGTCATCGACATACTGTATTAGTACTGATCCACTCTCAGGTTGAAAGGATTGTAAACAGTCATGCAAGGCCTGGGAGAAAATACTCGGGCTGTCAATGAAACCTTGGGGGAGACGAGTCCAGGTGTACTGTACTCCCCTGTATGTAAATGCAAACAGGTATTGGCTGTCATGGTGCAGAGGGACAGAAAAGAAAGCAGAACAGAGGTCAATAACAGTGAATAATTTCGCAGTAGGGGGAATTTGCATGAGGATGACAGCTGGATTGGGCACTACGGGGAATTGGCTCTCAACTATCTTGTTTATCCCCCTTAGATCCTGCACTAGCCTGTAACCCCTCCCCCCACTCTATTTCACAGGGAAGATGGGACTATTGGTCGTGCTGGACGTCCTGACTAGTATGCCCTGTTGTAGCAACCGCTCTATGACGGGGTACACTCCTAATTCTACCTCTGGCTTCAGAGGATACTGGGGGATTTTTGGAGCTATCCTACCGTCTTTTACTTGCACTACTACTGGAGCTACATTCGCCATCAATCCAGTGTCTTGTCCATCTTTGGTCCAAAGGGAACCTGGTATTTGTGAGATCATTTCCTCTACCCTTGCTGGACACTTGTCTATAACAGCAGAATGCGACATTAGCCTTTGAGGGGTGTCTAATATATCTTGCACTTCCTGAACGTGATTCTCAGGTATATCCAAGAAGACACCCTCAAAAGTACAGTATATGACACACCGCATTTTACACAATAAATCTCTTCCAAGCAGGTTAGTCGGAGCCGCTGCAGCCAGCAAAAAGGAATGCTTGGTTTGCAAGGGCCCTATCGTAATCTCTGCAGGCCTACTCAAAGGGTATTGTTGCACTGTTCCTGTTACTCCCATTGCCGCAATTGTGTTACCCGTGGTTTTAATACCTACAGTAGAATTTAACACTGACCTGGCAGCCCCTGTATCTACAAGAAAAGGTAATGGTACACCAGCTACATCAACCGTGACCTCAGGTTCACTACCAAGGCTAGCAATCAACTTCACTGGCTGCAGACTACAAGTTTGGCCCAACCCCTATTGTGTGGTGAGACCCTCTCGCAGCGCATTGGCAGCTACGATATGTGGGGGAGGTAGCTGAGAATTTCCGGAGGTCTGCCCATCTCTCCTTGGTGGGTACCTCCTTGTTTCCCCTGCATGTGGCTCGTAACTTCTATGTGGTCCCTGATCCCAATTATGTGAGTAGTAGTGTGGTTCGTATTCTCTGTCTAGGGGTCTATCTTGGCTATGCGCTCTACTACTCTTACAGTCTTTGGCAAAATGCCCTTCCTTCCTACAAATAAAACATGTTCTAGGTCTGTCCCAAACAACAGGGGTCCGGGTTTACGGCTGATGGGGTTTTGCCGTAAGGGCCTGTATACTTACCGTCATCAGTTTTTCCCACTGTGACGCCCTGTGTTTAATGATGTTCCTATCATGCTCGACAGCGGACTCTCTCAATGCAGCCACTGAGATACCTCTCCAGTTTGGTAGAGAGGTCTGTACCCTTGTTCTGAGTGCCTCCTTCAACCCGTCCATTAATACTGAAACAGCTACCTCCCTATGATGTGCATTGTCTCTAATGTCCTCGATCCCAGTGTATCTAGATATTTCCTGCAGTGCTCGATGGAAATATTCGGATGCCGTTTCACCTTCCTTTTGTATTATGGAAAAGATTTTATTCCATTTGACAACAGTAGGGAAATATATTCCTAATTGCAGATTGATTTGTCGTACGTTCTCCTGAGTGTACTCATCAGTGATAGGTACTTCTGCGTCTAAGTTGCAATCAGTTATAAATTTAGTGGGGTCAATATTGGAGGGTAAACATACCCGTAGCACTGTTCGCCAATCTTTGTTTGTGGGTTCGGTAGCGTTACCTAACTCTTTAATGAACCTCTGGCATGCGACTAGATCTTTTCTGGGATCGGGATATTCTGACATAATTTACCTTAATTCTGTCCGGGACCAGGGACAATGCATGGCAATGTTCCTGACGGGAGTTATTCATTGAGCGTCAGTCTTCCCATTGGGGACTGCGATCACCCTGACAGGATTTAATTCAATTACATCATTTTGATTTAACTCTACAATGTGAGGTGCTATTGTATCTGCATAATGTATGGTACCGTACTTACCTGTGGACACGACCTCACTTATCCCTCCACTAGGGGGCCTTACTACTGCTCTTGTTGGTTGGGCCGTGCCCACCTGAGTGTCTTGTATGGTGGCTGCCAGAGAGAGTGCTGATTATCGTGCTGGGCTCATCTTCTTGTTCGCAGTCCTGGGGAAAATTTAAAAAAGGGTACAACTGGCAAGGGTTAGCGTTAGTACATTTTGCATTTACACTCCTATTCTGTACCAATGTATCATTGCCTGTAGCCACTTTCTCCTCAACAATATATGGTGGTGGTGCGGTCGCCATTGTTTTGCCGCTAGGTTTAGAACCTGCTGCGCGAGCTAATTCTCTTTGCATATCCCCCTCCTTTTGCCACAAATTTAAACAATCTGTATGTTTAATCCTTCGTTTCTTGGATTTTATCAGACAAATCCTCAACCTTAAGTTCTGTAATACCTCTGGTTCAAAGCTGCCCACTCTAGGGAATGGTACCCTATCATTGTTAGTCATACATACCCACTCATTGCATAAAACTTCTGTGTGTGAACCATATTTTTCACACATGATAAACCTTGCTGAGCCTTTTGGCCACAATTCTGCCTGAACCCTGTCTAAACGTCTCTTAATTGAGCAACTGGCTCCCATATTTGTGGGTCTCTTCCAATATCTTTAAAAAATTCCCACAAACACCAAAATACTCAATATAAGTAGACGGTGGAAGTATACCTGAGCACCTTCCACTCGCTCGCGCCCACGCTGGCCAGTACTACCATACACTGTTGATAGCGAAGGCAATGTACCCAACTTAGGACTCCTATCAGACCTTACAACACCGTAATTTATTTCGGTGGAAGTTCTGTTTGGAATATTTTCCTGAGAGAGGCAGTGAAAATTTCCTTTTCGGTATCTTTCAACTGGAATTGTTTGTAGGGTGAAAAACAGAGAAATTAGATAACTATCTTTCACCCTTTCCAGTGAAGCCCACCAGGGAGATTTCCCGAAGTTATCAAAGAAAAACCCCTTTGTCTATACAATCACGTCTGCGTATGCTCTTCCACAGTGCATATGACACAATAATATCACGTTGCTCTGTGCAGAACAAACGGACATGTGATGCAATAGCACAGCCTATAAATACTAGTTATCTATATGCCCTACGATTGCTGTAGACCACCTAGCAGACCACCTAGTGTTGTATGGGATACCACTCAGTCCACCAAGACCACCTAGTTAATAACGCAGGGTTGCGAACCTTACGCCACCGGGCCTCTACTAACCCAGTGTGTCCACCTAGACCACCTAGCTTCGACCACCTAGACCACCTAGTTATTGGGTTCAGTATCCACTCAGTCCTGCATTCGCTCTGTCGAAGTCAGAAAAATGTCTCAATGCACACTGCCATATTTGCACCGCACACTGGTCCGTGCTGCGCATGCGTACGCTCTCCCGTGGAAGCGCATACCCGCAATAGCGTGCACTCGCACGCGCAGTATGCGCATTTACGGTAGAGTTTATGTGATCGTAGCGTGCGACTCATTCGTTACAAAAGTTCACAATTAATGTCGTTTATAGATCATGTTCCCCTCAATAGTTTCTGGAAGTTTGGTTTAGATAGAATGTCCCTGAGCGGAGGAATCCCTCTTTGTATTGTACGAAGGGTCTAACAGGAGTCATACAGTAGTATTTGGTACCCATCGGAAGAGTATTTAATTAGCAATATTCCGGTGTTGGTTTGGAGCGTATTAATCGCTCGTGCGAATAGTTATGAACATAAGAAGTTTATGTCCATTTCTATTATTTACCCATACTCAGGTATGCGGCGGGAAACCCAGTTTCCCACCCACCTGAGCCGTTTAAACTCAGCACAGCCCACCTGTATGAATCAACCTATGACCTTTGGTTACAGTACAGGGCCGAATTCCTGTGTCCAATAAACTGAAGGATTGTAGGACCAGGAGATTGCATTGTGTGTGGGGCATAAATAGGCAGCCCGACCACATCCAGCTCTCACTCTCTCATCAACGGTTATCTGCTGATAATCGGGAGCTGGATATCGAGGCGCAGGCGATCATACCCTTTGTGCGTAAGTTCTCTCCGTAATCATTGTCTTTCTGTGAGCCAATTCCTCTCTCTCTCCCTCTGTGTCTATTTCTCTCTCTCTATTTTCTCTTTTCTCTCGTAACCCCTAGACTATACTTTATAGTATTGTATTGTATTGTGTTAGGCCAGGATAGTATTGTAGTTTATCCCTTAGTTAGGTGTTTGGTTAGGAAGGCTTTGTTATATTGTAGTGTATCATTTGTACTGTGTTACTCTTTTACAAGTATACTAGATATAATACAGATAATAGGCTTTGGAACCCTAAAACAGTATCTGTGTATTTACTATAGTGTTAAGTGTTCACTTGAGCGTCGGTGACGCTCAAACAGCTTTGTAGGTAGTCAGGCTACACAAAGTTGCATTTACACCCTGTATTCACATTAAGGTATATAGCGCATTACATTGTTAAAAGGTTTAAATATAAAGGTATTGTGCTGTGAGCGTCTGCATCGCTGGTGACCTCCTCGTGGTCTCGAGTGTATGCTACGCCATAGCGAATCTTTCCCCTAGACATAACCAATAACGTGTCCTGTGATCGCTGGGCCGTGAGCGAATGTGACGCTTGAGCGTCTCGCCTACGGCTGAGCGATCGTTACGCAAATAGCGTACCATTACGGTATTTCTTAAGTAAACAGCGTACAGTGTTCTTAGCTTCGTAAGGGTTGATTATACGACAAAGGAATTTAGCATTGTCAATTGCGGGCTCGCCCGGTCCTTTTCACATCTGCACTAGGTAGATCAGCAGACTTTATCCCCCAGCAAAAGGGTGGGAGGTTGTCTCACAGTTGCTGACGGGATAAGCGTCTGCTTCGCTTAGGTAAAGAGTGCTGAAGGAACCCGGTAACCGGAAGTAAGAACAAAACGCTTGTGTCTTTTAAAACTGTTTATTTTTCTTTTGTCTTGCGTACGCACGCATATACCTGCATTTCTTTCCACTTGTATATTTCATTTTTCGTATATCACTATTCCTGTTTGCCAATTTTTATAGTTGATAGAAAGTGCAAAAAGAGATTTGCTGTTATTTAATAGTAAAAGTAATAATTAAAGTATAGAACACGGTTTTGTCTTAGAGACGAGGCAGCCAGTGTGCAGTGTGGATTGCGGTGGATGATCAGGGATCATCTACATTGATAAATAAATATTGTGTTACGGTGGATCCTCTGCATTGCGTACACGTGTCGCTAACAAAGACTAGCGTACGCAATCCGAAAGGCAGACGCACGCAGCGTACATTGCGCAACGTAGCGTCTGGTTACGTCCACGTAGCTCAAGTTGTGATAAAGTGGATTTTAGCGCAAAGCGATAATTAGCGCAAAGGCGATAAGTAACGCACAGCGGTAGATAACGTGACGCGGTAAATAACGCAAATCAATTTTTGGAAAACCCGAAATTTAGTTTAACAGATCCTGCTCCTAATTAGTAACACACTTGGGCTGAAGACAAATTTCTGCGCAGAAATAGAGGTAGAAACAAAAGTGTACATGTGTTGAGTGAGTGTGTTTATACAATTTTAAAGGGGGAACCAAAAGGAAAGCCGAGTACTCGTCAAGGAACATACGTGTAAGTGACATATACGGTGGCTAGGGAGGCATCTCTGGTTAAATAAATATTTGAGCATTAGAGTATAGCGGACCATAAGGTGTAACAAGACCAGGAGGTCATAAGGTAACAAGACCAGGAGGTCATAAGGTAAAAAGGTCCGCTATAAAAGTCCAGTGGCACAACGCCTGGGGTGTTGGTGCAGAACCCATATAGGCCATTAAGCTCTGGCTGAAGGAATTCGCAGCCGAAATTTTCGATTCCACTGGTCGCTCCGCACATAAGATTAGTTGCTTATGTGCTGAACGATTGTACCGCACGTAATTGTGTGCATTAGTAAACCTGACCGGTACTATTTGTGTACGAAGGTCATAAACGCTATTTGTACATTCTAACGTGATTTGTGTAATTTTTTATTTTTGGAAGGGAAGTTCGCTGGTCACTCAGGAACTATCCAACAACCTAAACTTTACTGGAAAGAGTAAGTGTCCTGCGGGTATCCCTCATATGTTCCAGTAAACTGAAGGTTCCATAGGGGCCCTGTATCGAGTACGCCAGCACCATATCGGTGTGATCAGGTCGTATTGGTCGAGGTGGGCGAGTGAGTGGGGTACTCGGTAAACCGCCACCGCCGGCCTACTGTGGAGTAATTTGGTTGTCTGTAAAGGCTTGCTGAAAACCTTGATACAGAAAATCCAAGGAGGACTAAGCAACACCTACAGACGATGGGGGCCAGTTGCTCAGGTAGGGGGCGATCAACCCTGGTTCAGGTTGATTCTGTGAACCGACCAGTTGGGTCGGCACGATATGTAATGTGTGAAAAATACGGTAGTCACACAGAGGTTTTATGTGATGAATGGGAGAGAATGACTGTACAAGACAGGGACAAGTTCCCAAGAATAGGTAGTTTCAGCCCGGAAGTGTTACAAAATTTAAGGAGGAGGATATGTCTCGTAAAACCAACAAAGAGACGAATTCAGCATTATGATTATTTACAGTTGTGGCACCAGGAAGGTGAGATACAGAGAGGTTTGGCTCTGGCGGCAGGATCTGGGGCAGTAAGGAAACTGATAGCCACAGCTCCTCCTCCACCATATATATCAGGAGAGAAGTTGATTACGGAGAAAGACGCACTGGGTTGTAAAACTAAAACTCTTAGTAACCATGTTAATGTTAATGATGTTAACCAAATAACCCATGCAAGTATTAACCCGTGCAAGTTGTACCCTGTTTTGAACCTTCCCCAGGAGTGTGATCAAGAAGACGATCCATCAACAATTTCAGCTCTCTCTCTTGCAGCCACCATTTCAGAGACTACAGTAGGCACATCAACAGCCACGAGATTAGTGAAGGCCCCTAGCGGAGGGATAGGTGAGGTCGTGTCATCAGGTAAGTACGGCACCATGCATTACACTGAAACACTTACACCCCAAGCTGTAGAATCTACACAGAGTGAAGTTATAAGAGTTAATCCAGTTAAGGTGATAGTAGTTCCCAATGGGAAAACAGATGCATCAGGAGTCACACCCATCAGGAACATCGCCATGTATTGCCCGTTCACTAGAATGGAATTAAGGACCATAGTGTCTGAATTCCCAGACCCCAGAAAGGATTTAGTGGCAAGCCAAAAATATATCAGGGATCTAGGAAACACTTTAGAGCCCAATAATAAGGATTGGCAGGTAGTGCTAAGAGCTTGCTTACCCCCCAGTGTCGACCCAGTTAAATTCTTGGCTGATTGTGGACTAGACAAAGAGGTACCACTTACAGATGTGTACGACCAGGATAATGTAAAAAGGATAAATTTGCAGCTAAAAGAATATTTCCCAGCCGTTGCTAAATGGAATAAACTATTTTCCATCAAACAAAAAGAGTCTGAAACGGCAGCAGAATATTTCCACCGGGCATTATCAGAAATGGCAAAATACACTGGTATAGAAGACATAAAGACCAACCCAAACCATCGAGAAGTAGCAGTATCTGTACTGATGGATGGTTTGAAAGAAACATTAAAGGCTAGGGTACAGACCACACAACCATGTTGGCGAGGTCTGTCAGTGTCCACTTTGAGAGAGGCTGCTGTTGATCACGACAAAAACATCACTAGGCACAGGGAGTCGCAAAGTGATAAGTTGATGTCCGTAAGTATACAGGCGCTGACCACAAGGCAGCCTGCGTATGTACCACCGAATCCTGTGGGTAAGGCAAGTGGAATAACATGTTTTTCTTGTAACAGACCAGGACATTTTGCACGAGAATGTAGATCAAAGAATGTACAAAGATCTTTTCAACCCCCCAGACAACAACACCACACACGACATTGGGAGCAGGGTCCACAGAGGCGGAGTTTTGAGCCACATACAGGGGAAACAAAAAGATACCCCCCGAACAGAGATTGGCACGCCTCTGGTAGTTCCCAGCTAACTCCCCCACAAGTAGTTGCTGCCACTGGGATTCAGGGAGGTCACCATACCCAATAGGGGTGTGGCCATACCTGTAATCTGCAGCCAGTTAAGTTGATTGCTAGTCTTGGAAGTGAACCAGAGATTGCAATCAATGTAGCTGGTAAAACTTTAAATTTTCTTGTAGACACAGGGGCGGCCAAGTCAGTGATAAATTCGACAGTGGGCATGAGAACCACTGGTAGGACAGTTCCAGCCATGGGAGTAACAGGAGTAGTCCAGCATTACCCTGTTAGCAAACCAGCAGAGATTACAATAGGACCTTTGCATACCAAGCATTCCTTTTTGCTGGCTGCATCGGCACCTACCAATCTCCTGGGAAGAGACTTACTATGCAAAATGGGTTGCGTCATCTATTGTACTCCTGAAGGTGTATTCTTGGACATACCTGAGAATCACGCTCAGGAAGTACGAGACATGTTAGACTCCCCATCAAAATTAATGTCACACACCATTATGACAAATAGGAACCCATCCCAGGTAGAAGAGATGACATCTCAGATACCAGAGTCACTTTGGACAAAAGATGGACAGGACACTGGATTAATGGCAAACGTAGCTCCAGTAGTAGTACAAGTAAAAGATGGTAGGATAGCTCCAAAAATCCCACAGTATCCTCTGAAGCCAGAGGTGGAGTTAGGAGTTTTTCCCGTAATAGAGCGCTTGCTACAGCAGGGCATTCTAGTAAGAACGTCCAGCACAGCAAATAGTCCCATCTTCCCTGTTAAAAAGAGTGGGGGGAGGGGTTACAGGCTAGTGCAGGATCTAAGGGGGATTAACAAAATAGTTGAGAGTCAATTCCCTGTAGTGCCTAATCCAGCTGTCATCCTAATGCAAATTCCTCCCACTGCCAAATTTTTCACTGTCATTGACCTCTGCTCCGCTTTCTTTTCGGTACCTCTGCACCCTGACAGCCAATATTTGTTTGCATTTACATACAGAGGAGTCCAATACACGTGGACTCGATTACCCCAAGGTTTCATAGATAGTCCAAGTATATTTTCTCAGGCTTTGCATGATTGTTTACAGTCTTTTCAACCAGAAAGTGGATCAGTATTGATACAGTATGTGGACGATTTACTACTGTGTTCAGATTCACTGGAAGCCTCTCTGAAAGATACGAAACAACTCCTGTTTCACCTTTCAGACACAGGTCACAAGGTTTCCAAAGACAAGTTACAATTATGCCAGACTAAGGTAAAATATTTGGGACACTGTCTAACACAAGGACTGAGACACCTGACCACTGATAGAATCCAAGCCATTAGAGACATGACACTACCACAAACCCAGCAACAGATCAGAACGTTTTTAGGGATGTGTGGGTATTGCCGTAATTGGATCCCAGGGTTTTCCATATTGGCACTACCTCTGCAGGAAATGGTCTCCTCAAACAAACCTGATCGGATTTCGCATACAGACGAATCTGAAACGGCATTTGAGAGACTCAAACAGTGTCTAACGCAGGCACCTGCACTAGGTATGCCAGACTATGGGAAACCCTTTGAACTATACGGAACAGAAAGTGCTGGGTGCGCAGCAGGTGTACTAACACAAAAACACGGTGACGCCAGCAGGCCAGTTGCATACTACAGCGCTCAGCTAGATACGGTAGCGCGGTCCCTCCCCACATGCTTGCGTAGCGTTGCGGCGATAGCATTGCTAGTGACGAAAAGCGAAGATGTCGTGCTAGGCCACAACCTCACAATCCATACACCACATGCAGTATCTGCCTTATTAAATTCTGCCCAAACCAGACATGTCTCATCAGCAAGGTTTACGAGATGGGAATTGGCATTAATGGCCCCAGTAAACATCACCATAAGGAGATGCAGCGCATTAAACCCTGCAACATTTCTCCCAGGTGTGCCTGGACAGGCACAAAGGGTGGGAGGTGAGAGTGATGGGGAAGGAGGATTTTATACAAAGGAGGATGCACATGATTGTATGGAATATTTGACCCAAAATTTTACCGCAAGGCCTGACATCAGTGACAATCCACTAGAAGATGCAGAACTCACGTTCTACACGGACGGTAGTTGTCACAGACAGTCAGACTCGGGAGACTTGTGTACTGGATACGCAGTCGTAGATGACCAAGACACCATAGAAGCGGAACCGCTAGGCCCACCTCACTCAGCCCAGGTTGCTGAACTGGTCGCCCTAACCAGAGCATGTGAATTGGCTAAGGGTAAGTCTGCCAATATCTACACCGATTCTAGATACGCGTTCGGGGTAGTCCATGATTTCGGAGCCCTATGGCGGCTCAGAAATTTCATGACGGCAGCTGGCACACCGATAGCGCATGCAGCGTATATAAAAAGGCTTCTAACAGCGATACAGGAACCCGACAGAGTGGCTGTTATCAAATGTAAAGCACATACGTATAGCCAAGACCCAGTATCCCTTGGTAACAGCCGAGCAGACGAAGCTGCAAAGCTTGCAGCTGCTACCCCCATACGGACAGACACCACACAGTTGATGGTATTTAATACCATCAACACACAGAAGTTGTGTGAGATGCAGAATTTGTGTTCCACTCAAGAGAGAGCAGTCTGGAAGGCAAAGGGATATGGCCAGGAGCCCTCAGGGCTCTGGACGGATGGACATGGTAAACCAGTGGCCCCCAGGGCATACCTTCCATGTCTGGCTGAAGCAGCTCACGGGCTGACTCATCTAGGCAAGGAGGGGATGTGCAAATTGGTAAGAGCATACTGGTGCGCCCCAGGATTCTCCTCTCATGCTGGTAAAAGAGCAATGTCATGCCTTACCTGTCTGAGAAAGAATATTGGAAAGGCAATACCTACAGAACCCTCCCATATCCCACCTGCCGGCGGCCCTTTCCAAGTAATACAAATTGACTTCATCCAATTGCCCCCATGTAGAAACTTAAAGTATGTACTTGTCTGTATAGATGTTTTCTCGAATTGGGTCGAAGCTTTTCCAGCAGCTACAAACACTGCTATGTTTACAGCTAAGAAAATCGTGCAGGAATTTGTATGTAGATATGGTATCCCTAGAATCATTGAAAGTGATAGGGGTACCCATTTTACAGGTGATGTCTTTCAAGGAATGTGTAAGTTGATGGGAATTGATAGCAAGCTGCACACTCCGTACCGTCCACAGGCGAGTGCGAAGGTCGAAAGAGTGAACAGCACTATTAAAAATAAATTGAGTAAAGTAATGACAGAGACAGGATTGACGTGGCCAGAAGCTTTACCCATTGTCTTGTATAGTATCAGAACCACTCCCAGGTCCCCTCTTAATCTGTCTCCTTTTGAAATTCTGTTTGGTCGACAACCGCATGTCATGATTAACCCTCAGGATGATTTGAAATGTAACAATGAAGTAACTGTAAAGTACTTGATTAACATGAGTAAGCAGTTGAGGAGTCAAAATGATAATCTGAAGTTGGTGATTCCTGATTTACCAGATAGTAATTGTCATGACATTGAACCTGGGGATTATGTAATGATACGAAATTTTCTACGCTCAGGTTGTCTTATTGATAGATGGGAAGGACCATACCAGGTCTTATTGACTAACACCACAGCATTGAAGGTTGCTGAGAGAGAGACTTGGGTCCATTCATCCCACTGCAAGAAGGTTGCTGACCCAGAGAAGTCCCGTGATAAGGAACAGACGGTAGAGGTTGTATCACTGGAGTGTCTGTTCCAGGAGGACTGAGGCGGCACCTGAGCCTTGAAGATCGAAAGCAGTTGTCGACTCCCTTCTCCCTTTTATTGTTTTTCTCCACTTCCCATCCCTTCTCCCTTGATATTTCTTTTTCCCCTTTCTCATTCTTCTCCATTTCCTCCTCAAAGATGGACTTGCCCAAAGAGACTGTGATCCGGATTTTGATGTTAACCATGATGTTGACCAGAGCAGTCTGTTCCGGCGAGAGTACCATAGAGGTCGAGAGAGGTTCTGGAATGGGTTCCGATTATGGTGATGGAGGCGTAGTTTTCCAAGATCAACCAATCCAACAAGCAAAGGCGAGTATCAGAAAACGATCCGATAGAAGAAATTGTGATGGATTGTTAGCTGAGGAAAATTGTATCTGTAGGCTCTGTGGTAATCTGGTTGAAGATGGATGCATAAAGCAATGCCAATCTAGTTTTAATATCCATATGGACCGGCATCCATTGAGTGACTATCACTCTCTAGTGGGTAACGTGTTGAACCAAACAGATTGTTGGGTATGCTCTCAAGTACCTCAGGGTCACAGCAAATCAGGGCTAGTACCATTTCCTTTAACGTTAGGGGAAGTACTTGAGCTAAGTGGTGGGAGACCGGTGGACCGGAGGTTTAACATCTCCAGCCCTCCTAGTTTGAAGCTCCACCAATACCATGTGGATAGGTCCCTCCTATGTTTTAACATCTCCAATCCTAGAAAACCGGGAAATTGGGAAGTGTCATGGAGCAACCTTTCCATGACCTTTTCACACAGAGCAGATAGAATGCCTACAGATACAGAGCTCGTACGCCACATAGCCAGTAGAGGAAAATCTTTTCGGTATCGATATACCTTAGGAAATAGGATTACTAGAGTTGGAGAGGTATCACCAGGATACTGTGCACATATCGTACAGACCGATACGTGCATTAGGCAGATGGAAGAATTAGGGTCAGGAGATTTCACCTGGAAGGTTTGTAACATGGTCATGTCCTTCTCCGTCCCTTATGTTCTCCCCGATGATGCATATTTCATATGCGGGAGAAAGGCGTACAAGTGGCTTGCCCCAAACTCTGAAGGATTGTGTTATATTGGAAAAGTATTGCCTGAAGTGATGACTGTAACACATGACAAAATGAAGGACATACACCGTGGTGCCCAAGCTCCTTATACTCACACTCACTACGAACACCGAGTTAAAAGACAACTGTCAGAAAGGTTAGAGCATCCGGCCTCTGATCTTATCCATGAATCCACCGGGATTCAGGTTCTGGTAGCGTTAGATTTCACTCGTACCGCTCGAGGAGTGATGAATTATAAATACATTTCCGCACTCGCCAATTTGTTAGATAATATCACTGAAATGTATGATGACACGTTTAGATACACTGGAAGAGAACTTCAAGCTTACAAAACAGAACTAGTTCAGCATAGGATGGTTCTTAATTACCTTACAGCAGTAACAGGCGGATATTGTGTTACATTGGCAACACAGTACGGCATAAAGTGTTGCACGTACATCACAAATAGTACCGAGGATCCGGTAGAGGTCATAGACCAAAAGATGGATGATATTCTGCAATTAAAGTGGGAATTTCGTCGGAAACACAATCTCACCCTTGCTGCTGTAGGTAATGAGCTGACTGGTTGGGTGTCATGGTTGAACCCGCGAAATTGGTTCTCCGGTTTGGGAGAATGGGCTCAAGGAATCATAATGGATGTTGGAAAGTTTCTCCTGTGTATCTTAGGTGTCGTTATATCTATTGGATTGATATTTAGATGCGGGCAGGCTTTGATGAGGTGTAAACAAAGTACGAAAGTGATGAGCTTGAGGAGTGAGGAAACTGTAATTAACCTGGATTTGATTTATGACCCAATGCTAGAAACCATGACGTAATGATGTAATGAGTATACGGTCCGTCTTTCACCCATTTCTATGTTTTCCTCCGAGGTACAAAGACCCACGTAGACGAAGGACCTGATGAGCCAAGGGGCCGACAACGGAAAGATGGAAAGAAGAAGAGCAGACGACCTGATATACAAGATTTTATGGACAATGCCATGGGTACCCCAGTTTCCCTAGGAACTTTAAAATCACGCTAGCCCAACATTTTTTTGTAAATCCATGGACGTTGTTTGCTTTACTCACGATTTATGAGCAAAAGCACAAAGAAGAAGACTGCAATCAAACGACACCAATCAAGACCTCAATCGACGAACGTACATTAACCTGACATAGAATATCATTGCATTTTTCGTAAGTGTTCTTTATCTTCATCTCTGCAACCCTCAGGTAATAACACACATAGTCGATAGGGAATACAGGCACAGATAGCAGCAACCACATACCCCCCCAATTCATGTATCATCAACTAAAATGTGCATCCCCATTGTGTTACAACCACAGCCGAAATGAGCTCGGTAGAGTTTGACAGCCCATCCACAGACCTGTACCACAGGATAAGAAGGAATTCAAATGTATACTTCGCAATACCTCGAAGCTTGATTTACCACACGTACGGCACGATGATACATGACCCCCCCAAACATGGACTCATACACACATGCTCCTGCTTTCTCACTAGGTCATACACTCTTCACACCTACTCCATTCTTCCTCCTTTCCCCACCATGGAAATCAATTAACCCCTGACTTACATTTTTCTCCTTAAATATTTTGTGGCAGTTATTATTGACTGCCAAAGGGTGGACTGTCGAAGTCAGAAAAATGTCTCAATGCACACTGCCATATTTGCACCGCACACTGGTCCGTGCTGCGCATGCGTACGCTCTCCCGTGGAAGCGCATACCCGCAATAGCGTGCACTCGCACGCGCAGTATGCGCATTTACGGTAGAGTTTATGTGATCGTAGCGTGCGACTCATTCGTTACAAAAGTTCACAATTAATGTCGTTTATAGATCATGTTCCCCTCAATAGTTTCTGGAAGTTTGGTTTAGATAGAATGTCCCTGAGCGGAGGAATCCCTCTTTGTATTGTACGAAGGGTCTAACAGGAGTCATACAGTAGTATTTGGTACCCATCGGAAGAGTATTTAATTAGCAATATTCCGGTGTTGGTTTGGAGCGTATTAATCGCTCGTGCGAATAGTTATGAACATAAGAAGTTTATGTCCATTTCTATTATTTACCCATACTCAGGTATGCGGCGGGAAACCCAGTTTCCCACCCACCTGAGCCGTTTAAACTCAGCACAGCCCACCTGTATGAATCAACCTATGACCTTTGGTTACAGTACAGGGCCGAATTCCTGTGTCCAATAAACTGAAGGATTGTAGGACCAGGAGATTGCATTGTGTGTGGGGCATAAATAGGCAGCCCGACCACATCCAGCTCTCACTCTCTCATCAACGGTTATCTGCTGATAATCGGGAGCTGGATATCGAGGCGCAGGCGATCATACCCTTTGTGCGTAAGTTCTCTCCGTAATCATTGTCTTTCTGTGAGCCAATTCCTCTCTCTCTCCCTCTGTGTCTATTTCTCTCTCTCTATTTTCTCTTTTCTCTCGTAACCCCTAGACTATACTTTATAGTATTGTATTGTATTGTGTTAGGCCAGGATAGTATTGTAGTTTATCCCTTAGTTAGGTGTTTGGTTAGGAAGGCTTTGTTATATTGTAGTGTATCATTTGTACTGTGTTACTCTTTTACAAGTATACTAGATATAATACAGATAATAGGCTTTGGAACCCTAAAACAGTATCTGTGTATTTACTATAGTGTTAAGTGTTCACTTGAGCGTCGGTGACGCTCAAACAGCTTTGTAGGTAGTCAGGCTACACAAAGTTGCATTTACACCCTGTATTCACATTAAGGTATATAGCGCATTACATTGTTAAAAGGTTTAAATATAAAGGTATTGTGCTGTGAGCGTCTGCATCGCTGGTGACCTCCTCGTGGTCTCGAGTGTATGCTACGCCATAGCGAATCTTTCCCCTAGACATAACCAATAACGTGTCCTGTGATCGCTGGGCCGTGAGCGAATGTGACGCTTGAGCGTCTCGCCTACGGCTGAGCGATCGTTACGCAAATAGCGTACCATTACGGTATTTCTTAAGTAAACAGCGTACAGTGTTCTTAGCTTCGTAAGGGTTGATTATACGACAAAGGAATTTAGCATTGTCAGCTCACTCAAATACACTTTATTTTTCTTTTCTGTACAGAAAATTAGGATTCATTCAAGTTGGCAGCTTTACCCCCAGAGGCAATTTAAAAAAATTATTTATACTAAATTTTGTTTTTATACTAAATTTCTTTAGAAACCGGGTAGTTTGGTGCAATTGTAGCGTGGCTACTCTCCCACCTTTAAACTAAACAAACTATTGTGTAATTTGTACTTAGCGAGCGTACTTCTTACGCAATTTGCGTAAACACGCGATCGTACGTGTCTCTTACGCTGCGTACGCAGTCTTGTACTTTGTCTGAGACACGTGTACAAAACCGTACGTCCGCAATAGCACAAATCACACAATTCTATCAATGTGAGCAATATTAACTATAATCGCTCACTTAACACAACACACAGTTTCTTCTGTATAAACCTTTACAACTAGGCCAGGCTGCGTGTGTGTTTTACACTTACTTCCTTAAATATTAATTTTTATTTTTAACTATATAGCACCAAATATCTCTGGTTTTCACATAAGTTTAAATGATTCTAGCAATTTGAATGTTATGGCAACAATGTGAGAGAGTATGCAAAGAGTATGGGTGCTGTGTACGGTTTTGGCGCCCAAAAAAAAACTTTCACAGATTTTAAATAGCTTTTTTCCTGTTTACCTTACGAGTTCTACCAGCAACTCTACAAACCATACAGAGCAGACACCATCTAATCAGCAATTAAGTAGGGTTTTCAGTGCATCCACCGACCAAGAAAAGGATACGTAGGATACTTTCTGTCCACCCTTATGCTGATAGATTAAGTCTGCTGTGACCTGTTAGGCAGTAAGAATGTGGCAGACTGGAGAGCCCCCAATTGATAATGTTGATTATCTTACAGGAATGAAAGCTATACCTTACACACACTTAGAATACACTTTACCATGGAGCCGCTGCGGCTGCTAACCTTAGTACACAGGCTACGTACTTTATACACTGTTTGCGTACGGAGTCCCCTATCACTGTACGGACTTTGCGTACAAACACCGCGCTGGGGGTACAAAGTACACACAGCGCGTGCACACCCAGAGATACACTTTAACCCTTTACAGTAATGCAATGCAATGATAAAACACTTTAAACCTTAGCAGTAATGTAATGCAATGATAAAACACTTTAAACCTTAGCAGGGCAATGAGGACACGACACCAATTGTGATTTTACCGCTGGGTTCCGACACCACAGTGGATTATTGCTGAAAGGGGGTTTACAATACAAATAATACACTACAATATAACAGAGTAAATGGCTACAGTCAATGTACATACGTGAGTATATTCGCGTGCGCTTCCCGGTCCGGTCCTCCGTCATCTATTAGATAACGTTGTGAGTCTTGTGCCAGGCCAGGCTGCAGCAGGCTTTATTTATACAATTCTTCCAAAAGCAATACAATGGATACTGTAATCCCTTTGTCCATTGGACACAGGAATGCACTTTTACAGTACAGGAGAGGTCATAGGTCGGTTTGAAAAGGTAGGCGATGTCTTTCCCAACTGCTCTTGTGGGTGGTCTCCTCTGGATTCCCGCCGCATACATAATATACAGTTTATATCTTTATTCTGCTTCTGCACATAACTATCCACAGGAACATGCGATCTTCCGCAGACCAACACCGGAATGTTACCCTTAATTACCCTACAGCTGGATAACAAACACCACCTTATAACCTTAGTCTGTCCCCTCTTATCCTGTAAAGGTGAATATCTTTGTTCTGGAATCATTTAAACTGTTGTTACTTTCTGGTGGACCATACGCAAATTGCGAATATGTGCACGCACAACAGAACAAGTACACGTGCGGAGGCCATCTCTGTGCTGTTTGTACGTGATGTGTGTACTGCAATATTTTTTGACTTTGACAGTATGTATGACTTGTATGTATGTATATATATAAAACTCCAATTCAGCCGGCACTCACAAAATGAAGAATAATTGCCCCGGTGTCCAGTTCACAAAACTTCCATAAATGTCCAAAATAAACGGCACTCAGGGACTGTCATATATGCAAAAGATGTATTGAAGTTAGATCTAACTTCAATACATCTTTTGCATATATGACAGTCCCTGAGTGCCGTTTATTTTGGACATTTATGTATATATATATATATATATATATATATATATATATGACAATGGCGCTCGGCACTCAATCAAACTTTTAAATGTATCAGCTCACCGGGTGCCCTCCCTAAGCTGCATAAGGACCCAATACGCCCTCCGGGGCATCCTATTATAGCAGCTAGGGATTCTTTGTATTCAAATGTGGCCAAATATATTGACTATTTTTTACAGCCAGTGATACAGAATGAGGATACGTATTTGAAAGATACATCTACATTTTTGCAAAAATTACGTAATGTGGATATCAATTCCAAAACCTGCTGGTTATGCACAGCAGACGTGGTTAGTCTGTATACCAGCATTCCGCACACACGAGGTCTAGAAGCAGTCAAAACATTAATAGAAAGAAACTCTCATTATATTGGTCCTGAGATTGAATTTTTCATTTCTCTACTTAAACTTACGTTATATAGAAATTATTTTTTATTTAATAATGAATTTTTTGAACAAATAAAAGGTTGTGCGATGGGGTCTTGTGCCGCACCGGCCTATGCCCACTCATTTATGTTTAATGTAGAAAATGATTTGATTCTGTCTAATACCAACTTTAAGTCCAATATCGCTATGTATACACGCTACATAGATGATGTGTTTTTACTGTGGACAAGTTCAAAAGAAGCCTTCATAGACATGATGGAGCAAGTGAATTCAATTGATGAATCCATTAAATTCACATTTGATATCCAAGCTGAGAGCAAACATTTTTTAGATGTAAAAGTGAGTATACTTGATGGTAAATTGGTTACTTCTATTTTTCAAAAACCCACAGATGTTAATAGTTTATTACTGTCCTCTGTCACAACTGAGGGCCTGAGCTGACTGGAGGCAGCCTCAGTTGTAGGGGCTGAGATGTACCGGAACCTGGGAGGTTGTATCAGACCCCTGGACATGTAAGTAACATGAATAATAACTGCCCGAAGGCGTGACCACGACAACTTGGATAAAAGTCAATGATGTTTATTATGACAACTCCACAACACAGCAGCAGTAAAAGAAAACGTAAAAGTCAGCAAAGAATAAATACAGTTCCTGGGTACTACAGGATGGCAGGAGCCACAGGGCACTGGTAGTGTGAGATAGTTCTTGTGATCTTCTAGATGGAAAGTCCTTACCAGGCCCAACTGTAGCAATGGAGATAACCCAGGATTGTGCCAGCTGGTGTTCCAGGAAAAGCTGGGTTGCTGAAGATAAAACAGCTGCTGTGGATACTGGCTGGAACCAGACTGTTGTTAGCACGGAGTGGATACTGGCTGGAACCAGTTAAATAATAAATGAACTTGGGAGCGATGAAATATGAACTGAAATGTAGAACTTGAGAGCGGAGAAATAATAATACCGGTGGAGAGTGGTAAAGTGTAGAAAGGACAACGGCCCTTTAAGGGAAGCTGTACTCTGCTGGAAGCTGAGCTGGAAGCAGGTAATGTTGTAGCTGGAAACAGATGAATCCACAATGGATTGGAGAGTCAGGCTACACCGCAGGTGGAATGCTGGTGCGGGTCTCTATGGTGGAAGTCTTGAGACAGGAGCTGGAACCTGGAAGACAATCACAGGAGAGAGACAAACAGGAACTAGGTTTGACAACCAAAGCACTGACGCCTTCCTTGCTCAGGCACAGTGTATTTATACCTGCAGCAAGGAAGGGATTGGCTAGGCAATTATGCAGTTTATCAATACTGAGAACAGATTGGTGTAAATGATCAGCTGACAGAATCCAAGATGGCTGCGCCCATGCAGACACTTGGAGGGAAGTTTGGTTTGTAATCCATGTGGTAATGAAAACAGTAATGGCGGCGCCGGCCACCGGAGACAGGAGGCGCCAGGCTGACAGATGCACATCCAACCACGCGGACACAGCGGAGGCCGCGGCTGACGTAATCGCCACTCAGACACTCTGCATGCAAAAGTTCAGGGACGGCGGCGGAGGCCGCGGGAGACGCCATGCCAGGTGTAATATGGCGTTTACTGTGACAGCGTCCCAGAGTGACAGGAGAGGATACAGGAATGTACACATCAGGATAACAGATGGAATCCGGTCCTGGAGCGCTGAGCCAGCCTTAGGAGGCATCTGATGGGTAAGAAATGGCGTCCAGATACCCGGATCGTGACAGCACCCCCCCCTTTAGGAGTGGCCCCAGGACACTTCTTTGGCTTTTGAGGAAACTTGGAATGGAATCTCCGGATCAAGGCAGGAGCATGGACATCAGAAGCATTGGTCCATGAACGTTCCTCAGGACCATAACCTTTCCAGTCAATAAGATATTGTAGTTGACCGTAACGGTGACGTGAGTCCAGGATCTTGGCCACTTCATACTCAACGCCTCGTTGAGTTTGGACTTTCGGAGTTGGAGGAAGTGAGGAATGAAACCGATTCAAGATCAGCGGTTTCAACAGGGAAACATGGAATGTCCTGGGTATTTTTAAGAAGGGAGGCAACTGGAGTCTGTAAGCAACAGGATTGATGACTTGTTCAATCTTGAAAGGACCGATATAGCGAGGTGCAAACTTCATACTGGGAACTCTTAACCTCAAATTCTTCGTGGATAACCATACCCGATCACCCACCTTGAGAGCAGGAACTGCTCGACGCTTCTTATCCGCAAACTTCTTGTACCTGAACGATGCCTTGAGCAGAGCTGATCGTACGCTCTTCCAGATATTGGCAAACTGATGCAAGGTGATATCCACTGCGGGAACAGAAGTTGCTGGAAGCGGTTGGAACTCAGGGACTTTAGGGTGGAATCCAAAGTTAGTGAAGAATGGTGTTGAAGCAGATGAAGAATGATACTGGTTGTTATGACAGAACTCAGCCCAGGGAAGTAATTGAACCCAGTCATTTTGAGAGGAGGACACATAGATGCGGAGGAAGGCCTCCAAGTCCTGATTCACCCTCTCGGTTTGACCATTGGTCTGAGGATGGTAAGCCGTGGAAAACTTTAGCTTGACTTGGAGGACTTGACATAAACTTCGCCAGAATTTGGCTGTGAATTGAACTCCTCGATCTGAGATAATTTCTTCAGGAAGACCGTGGAGTCGGAAGATCTCTTGTATGAATACTTGAGCCAACTTGGAAGCTGACGGAAGACCGGTGAGAGGAATGAAGTGTGCCATCTTGGTGAACCGGTCAACTACCACCCAGATGGTATTGAACTTGTTGCACATGGGTAAGTCTGTAATGAAATCCATCGACAAGTGGGTCCATGGTCGACGGGGAACGGATAGTGGAACCAGTTGCCCCGCAGGCGACTGGCGGGATACTTTATGTTGGGCACACTTTGGGCAAGATGCAATAAACTCCAAGACGTCCTTTTTCAGAGTTGGCCACCAATAGGACCTAGAGATAAACTCCAGGGTTTTTTGGATACCTGTATGTCCGGCAAAACGGGAAGCATGGGCCCAATGCATGAGCTTCTTCCTTAGCATCGGCTTCACAAAACTTTTCCCTGATGGGGGCGTAGAGTCCATCCCTACCGTGGAGAATGCCAACGGATTGATAATAGGATGCTTGTCTGAAGACTCTGACTCATTTTCTTGCTCCCATGAGCGGGAAAGGGCATCGGCCTTGCGATTCTGAGAGCCCGGACAGAACTGGAGTTTAAAGTCGAACCTGGAAAAGAAAAGTGCCCATCTGGCCTGACGAGGGTTGAGACATTGTGCGCCCTTCAGGTATAAAAGGTTCTTGTGGTCTGTAAGTATGGTGATTGAATGAGAAGCTCCCTCCAACAGATACCTCCACTCTTCTAGAGCGAGCTTGATGGCTAGCAACTCCTGGTCGCCAATGGCATAGTTGCGCTCAGCTGGGGAGAACTTCCGGGAGAAGAAACTGCAAGGGTGTAAATGGCCATCTTTAGCCCTCTGAGATAACACCGCTCCTACTCCAACGGAGGAGGCATCCACCTCTAAGATGAAAGGAGAGTCGATGTCAGGCTGTTTCAGAACAGGCGCAGAGATGAACCTTTGTTTTAAAAGATGAAATGCTTGCATGGCTTCTTCAGACCACTTGGACGGGTTAGCACCCTTCTTAGTGAAAGCAGTAATAGGCGCCACAATGGTGGAAAAGTCTCGTATAAACTTTCGGTAATAGTTGGCGAACCCTAAGAACCTCTGGACCCCTTTGAGGGTTAAGGGTACCGGCCAATTTTGGATTGCTTGTAGTTTCTCAGGATCCATCTCTAGTCCGGAACCGGACACAATGTACCCTAGAAACGGAATGGACTTGACTTCAAAGACGCATTTTTCTAATTTGCAATAGAGATGATTGACACGGAGACGGGACAGAACCTCTTTAACCCAAAAACGATGTTCCTCTAAATCGTTGGCAAAAATGAGGATATCGTCTAGATAGACCACGACATGACGGTATAGAATGTCTCTGAAGATCTCATTGACAAAATGCTGGAAGACAGCTGGAGCATTGCTCAATCCGAAGGGCATGACGAGGTACTCATAATGTCCGTCACGGGTGTTAAAGGCGGTCTTCCACTCGTCACCCTCACGGATCCGGATGAGATTGTATGCACCTCGCAAGTCCAGCTTTGTAAAGATGGTAGCTCCGCTAACTCTGTCAAAGAGCTCAGTAATCAGGGGTAAAGGATAACGGTTCTTGATGGTAATGTCGTTCAAACCTCTGTAGTCGATGCACGGCCGCAGACCACCATCTTTCTTTTTTACAAAAAAGAAGCCTGCGCCGGCTGGAGAAGAAGAAGGTCGAATGAACCCCTTTGCTAGGTTCTCTTTAATATATTCCTCCATAGAATGCGTCTCAGGCAGAGACAACGGATAAGTTCGGCCTCGAGGTGGAACCTTCCCTGGAACGAGATCAATCGGACAGTCCCATTCTCTATGAGGAGGAAGGATATCGGCAGAAGCTTTACTGAACACATCCGTGAAATCTTGATATGGAGGAGGTGGCACATCAGACGACCTGGGGGAGGAAGAACAGACAGGCAATACTTTAAACAAACATGTCTCAGCACAGGAGGAACCCCATGCCAGGATTTGCGTAGTCGTCCAATCAATTGTAGGATTGTGAAGACGGAGCCATGGAAGGCCCAGGACCACAGGATGTGTGGCTCTTGGAATCACTAAAAAAGAAATAAGTTCGGAATGAAGAACTCCCACTCTCAGACGAACTGGTAGAGTCCTTAAAGAAATAACTGCATCGAAAATTTTGCTGCCATCCACGGCAGTTAAAGAAATGGACGAAGGAAGTCACTCGGTGGGTAGGGACCACCGTTTAACATAGGCTTCGGTAATAAAGTTCCCAGCTGCTCCGGAATCAAGGAGGGCAATGACGTTCCGATAACGTTGAGCAACTTGAAGCGAGACTGGGAGATTACAATCTTGAGGAGATGGAGAGGAGATCATTACTCCTAGCCGGCCCTCTCCTTGGCGAGCTAGGATTTGGAGTTTCCCGGACGTTTGGGACAGGCATTAATGGTGTGAGACGGAGCTGCACAATAGAGACAGAGAAACTCGGAGAGACGTCTTCGGCGCTCAGCAGGAGTTAAACGGGAACGGCCAAGTTGCATGGGCTCATCTTTAGATGGTGACAGTTGACAAAGAGGAGGAGCAGAAGATTTTGGAGCAGATGATCTTCCACGCTCAGTTGCTCTCTCTCTGAAACGTAAATTAACTTTCGTGCAGAGTGAGATTAGCTCATCTAACTTAGAAGGTAAGTCTCTGGTAGCTAACTCATCTTTAATACGCTCAGATAAGCCATGCCAGAATGCAGCATACAGGGCCTCGTCGTTCCATGCCAGTTCGGATGCCAGGATCTGGAACTGTATCAGATATTGTCCTACAGTACGTGACCCCTGGCGTAAACGGAGAATCTCGGATGAAGCTGAGGTTACCCGGCCTGGCTCGTCGAAGATGCGCCTGAATGTTGACACAAAGGCAGTGTAGGAAGATAGCAGGGTGTCGGACCTCTCCCATAACGGTGATGCCCAATCAAGGGCTGAGCCACTGAGAAGAGAAATAATGTAGGCAATTTTTGTACGGTCACTGGGAAAATTGCCAGGTTGTAGCTCAAACTGAATCTCACACTGGTTGAGAAATCCCCTGCAGAATCTTGGAGATCCGTCAAATTTTGCTGGCGTTGGAAGATGAAGACGTGGAGCAGAAATGGGTAAGGTGGGTGGGGTTATAGCTGGAGTCACTGTGGTTGACGCACCAGACGCGCCTGATCCACGGAGAGTTGTCTGAATCCCATCCAGCCGAGTAGAGAGATCCTGGAGACAGCGGATGATGTGGCCCTGTGCAGCCTCCTGATGTTCTAGTCGGGCTGCCAGTTCTTGCATCGGCCTGGCCGCTTGATCTTGGTCTCCGGCTGGATTAATTAGGTCAGTGCTTACTGTCACAACTGAGGGCCTGAGCTGACGGGAGGCAGCCTCAGTTGTAGGGGCAGAGATGTACCGGAACCTGGGAGGTTGTATCAGACCCCTGGACATGTAAGTAACATGAATAATAACTGCCCGAAGGCGTGACCACGACAACTTGGATAAAAGTCAATGATGTTTATTATGACAACTCCGCAACACAGCAGCAGTAAAAGAAAACGTAAAAGTCAGCAAAGAATAAATACAGTTCCTGGGTACTACAGGATGGCAGGAGCCACAGGGCACTGGTAGTGTGAGATAGTTCTTATGATCTTCTAGATGGAAAGTCCTTACCAGGCCCGACTGTAGCAATGGAGATAACCCAGGATTGTGCCAGCTGGTGTTCCAGGAAAAGCTGGGTTGCTGAAGATAAAACAGCTGCTGTGGATACTGGCTGGAACCAGACTGTTGTTAGCACGGAGTGGATACTGGCTGGAACCAGTTAAATAATAAATGAACTTGGGAGCGATGAAATATGAACTGAAATGTAGAACTTGAGAGCGGAGAAATAATAATACCGGTGGAGAGTGGTAAAGTGTAGAAAGGACACCGGCCCTTTAAGGGAAGCTGTACTCTGCTGGAAGCTGAGCTGGAAGCAGGTAATGTTGTAGCTGGAAACAGATGAATCCACAATGGATTGGAGAGTCAGGCTACACCGCAGGTGGAATGCTGGTGCGGGTCTCTATGGTGGAAGTCTTGAGACAGGAGCTGGAACCTGGAAGACAATCACAGGAGAGAGACAAACAGGAACTAGGTTTGACAACCAAAGCACTGACGCCTTCCTTGCTCAGGCACAGTGTATTTATACCTGCAGCAAGGAAGGGATTGGCTAGGCAATTATGCAGATTATCAATACTGAGAACAGATTGGTGGAAATGATCAGCTGACAGAATCCAAGATGGCTGCGCCCATGCAGACACTTGGAGGGAAGTTTGGTTTGTAATCCATGTGGTAATGAAAACAGTAATGGCGGCGCCGGCCACCGGAGACAGGAGGCGCCAGGCTGACAGATGCACATCCAACCACGCGGACACAGCGGAGGCCGCGGCTGACGTAATCGCCACTCAGACACTCTGCATGCAGAAGTTCAGGGACGGCGGCGGAGGCCGCGGGAGACGCCATGCCAGGTGTAATATGGCGTTTACTGTGACAGCGTCCCAGAGTGACAGGAGAGGATACAGGAATGTACACATCAGGATAACAGATGGAATCCGGTCCTGGAGCGCTGAGCCAGCCTTAGGAGGCATCTGATGGGTAAGAAATGGCGTCCAGATACCCGGATCGTGACATCCTCAAGTCATCACCCAAAATCTCTAAAGGATGGGCTCCCCTATTCTCAGTACCTTAGAGTACGAAGAATCTGTAGTAATTCTGTAGAGGAATCCAAGCAAATGGATTCTATGACCCAAAGATTCCTGGAGAGGGGATATAGCAATAATCTGCTTCAAACAGCTAGGGCAAGAGCAATGCTAGAACCTAAGATACCAGCAAAAAAGGCTAGCAATAAGAAGTCACTGGATAATGCAGTTATATGCGTTTCCACATATACTACAGCTAGTCAGAAGCTCACTCAGACGGCCAAAAGAATATGGCCGGTAATACAAGCAGACCCTGACCTTTCCAGCATTAAATCCAGCAGGTTTCTTCCTTGTTACAAGAGGGGTAGCAACATAAGGGATTTAATTGTTCGCAATGACATTTCTCAATTGGGTGACACAGATGGCGGTACGTTCTTGAAACGAAAGCCAGGTAACTATAAGTGTACTGGCTGCACCACATGTCTGTACCTGGAGACAGGTGATTACATCTTGCATCCCCATACGGGCACTAAAATCAAAATCCATCAGGTACTCACCTGCACAAGTAAATTTGTAATTTACTGCATAAAATGTCCATGTGGTCTGTATTACATTGGAAAGACCACTTGTCTTTTTAAAGAACGTATGTCTCAACACAGAAGCGCCATCAAACAGATTTTAGCAGGCAAAAATATAGATCAGCCTGTAGCTAAACATTTTAAATCACACAATCACACATTGGCAGCTCTACGTTATAAGATATTGGAACAAGTCCCTTTCTCTAAACGAGGGGGGGACAGACACAAGATTTTATTGCAGAAAGAGGCACGGTGGATATACCGGCTTAACACCGTGGCTCCGTATGGTCTCAATGAAACCTTGTCTCTTGTCAGCTTCATGTGAAATCCTTCATATTTATAAACCTATTTAGTTGCTTATGATTGCATTATGTGGATAAATATGATCTCTAACCAGTCGCTATTAATTAAATGTGATTTGCAAATTCACTTAATTGAATGATTATGTGGAAACTGAGCATTCTCTTGTCACTGTAATGCCATGTTGTTATGTTGCTATGGTGATGGTTCATTCACAATCCGGTACACGTCATCTCTTTGACAGAGTTGTCTCTGCATGATGACGAAACCGGAAGTCAGTCCGTTAGGAGAACGGAGGACACTGCACGTGGTGGTTTTAGTTGTGTATAAAGGTAAGATTGTTTATGTCTGTCTATTGTTACTTCTGAAGACGGTTAATAAACCGAAACGTTAAGTTCACAAGGAAGGGTTGTCTCCTTACTTGTCTGCTCAGAAATCCGTGAGTGCCGCCTATCTACACATTCTATATATATATATATATATATATATTTTTTTTTTATTTTTTATTCTGAACATTCTATATATATTTATGTATATATCTATACATACATATATATATATATATATATATATATATATATATATGTATCAATATGCATTCGGCACTCCAGTTAGTTATTCCAAATAAATGCCCGGTGCCTTCTCAAATAGGGAATTCCCCTGATTCATATGCAAACATGAACGAGCGACACTCAAGGTTGCTCCTGACGAAGTGATTACGAAATGCATTGAGGTGGGGCTTACCAGGCGATTCCTGTTCCACATGAGCTGTCATCCCCGACTTCATCCGGTACAGGTGTCCTGACGGATCGGTCGCTGAAGCTGGTGCGGTGCGTGGTCCCAGATCCAGGTGCAGAGTGGTCTACCAGGGTACGAGTCCACTGCTATTCATTTGACCTATCCTGTGTATATATGTGGTTTATGAATTAAATTGATTTGCACTATGAGCGCATTCTCCTTCTTTTGCTCTCTCTCTCTCTCTCTCTCTATATATATATATATATATATATATCTATATAAATCAGCTCCTGTCATTTTTCAAACACAGCCTGTAAATGGCAGAAGCTGATTGCCATTTTACAGGCTGTTTTTGAAAAATGTTAGAAGCTGATTGGTTGGTACTTTATTCCTCATAGAAATATAGAATTTGATGGCAGATAAGAACCACTTGACCCATCGAGTCTGCCCCTTTTTTAACCTTTAGGTAATCTCAACCTTTTCTGAACCAAGGGGGTACACACGTAGCGATGTGTGCTTAAATTCTATGCAATCTGACTAGATTTCATTGTCACTTCTTTGAAATCACACCTTTCTTGACCTGTTACACCTTACTGTTAAAGCTATTTGCTCCTGCTTAGCAAGACTGCATATTCTAACTATATGAAGCTAGAAGTGTCAGTTCAAAACCATTACATCTGTGCAGCCACACACTATATAGATCTGCTCAGTCCCTCTCAATGCTGATTATTTCTCTAACAATTATTTTAGTCATACCCAGGATTAGAACCCACGACCTATTATACTGGAAACAGCCCCCCTATGCATATATACATATAATCAGTGGTCAAAGTGGAAATTTTGAAGCGGGGGTATGGAAAAGTGAAGGTTGCAATTATGCGTGCACCAAAGCCGTTCGTGCTCTGGAAAAGGGTGTGTGTCCTTCAGTGTACTGTAGTTTACCACACCATATACCCCTTATACTATTTAGTACTGGTGCCCCTTTGACATTATACCACACAGCATGAGCCAAAATTCAAATTATAGCACATGGTATGAGCTGAAATTCACATTATAGCACACAGTATGAGCCGAAATTCACATTATAGCACACGGTATGAGCCAAATTTCACATTATAGCACACAGTATGAACCAAAATTCACATTATAGCACACACAATGAGCCGGAATTCACATTATAGCACACGGTATGAGCTGAAATTCACAGTATAGCACACGGTATACGCCGAAATTCACATTATAGCACACGGTATGAGCCAAAATTCACATTATAGTACACGGTATGAGCCAAAATTCACATCATAGCACACAGAATGAGCCGAAATTCACATTATGCCACATGGAATGAGACAAAATTCAGGGAGAGTGACAGCAGGGACATGGAAAGTGACAGCAGGGACATGGAGAGGGACAGGGAAAGTGACAGCAGGGACAGGGAAAGTCACAGATGGACAGGGAAAGTGACAGCAGGGACATAGGGACAGGGAGAGTGTCAGAGAGAGGGACAGCAAGGACATACAGTAGGGACAAGGGAGAGAGAAAGGTAGCAGGGTAAGATTACCTATTTAGAAGCGGCGGTGCTGAGGATGCTGTGGTCTGCGGTGCGATGGATGAGGAAGCTGTGGTCAGCATGGTGCGGAGGAGGCAGAGGTGCAGAGAAGGACTGAGGGCGGGGCGGCTGAGGTTGGCGGCGGTGCAAGGAGGAGGAGGCTGTGGTCGGCGGCATTGTGGCTCCTATGACCGAGCCACTACTATTTCAGATATGCCGCGGACCAGCAGCCAATCAGGAGTGGCCACTCCTGATTGGCTGCCGGTCCGCGGCAGATTTGAAATAGTAGCGCTGCGGTCATAGGAGTTACTGCGCCGGGGGACTTCAACGGTCAGTGCTCGAAGAAGTGCCGGTATGCCATACCGTTACACTTTGAGCACTGAATATAAATATATATATAATTGAAGACTACGGCGCTCGGGTGCAATTTTGTGATAACTATACCATAAATATATAAACCCCTTTTTTTTTGGATAAAGTAATAAATAAAAAATAATAAAAACACTTGTCAATAAATTATGTGAGCGGCAGCTTATAATACATAACATGTGCTTGGCATGCACATGTAATCTGTTGCAGGAATTGTTGAAAACAAGCGCCCAAGAGTGTGACAAATATATCAAGGGGAGAGAAGGTATGAAAAAGGGATGATAAGAATTTGGCTTAAAAACACTTAACTGATATAAAGAAGCTCAGTTCAAGCAGCACTCTTTTGTGGCTTAAAACATGCGAATAAAACAGAAGAAAACGAACATAGTGTATACCGTTTACATTTCGTATTATATTACTGCATAATTTCACAGGCCTAATTAGGGAACTAGCTTATTCCCAAACAAGATCAATATGGAGCCTGAGCAGTGTATATATTAAAAATGCAAAAATTTAATACACATAATCACATACAAATACATAAAAAATGGCTGAATAACATGCGTACAGAATAAAAAATTATATAGAGCTGTCCATAAAAATGGCTGGAAGGCATGCGTACAGAATTTAAAATCGTATGAGGCTTATCTGTCCATAAAAGGAGATGTCTGCAGGTATTTCCAACGCGTTTCGTCCGTCAGCAACAGGACTTCATCAAGGGGATGACCACACTGAGCAAGCTTGCTCTATTTATACCCAAAGGAGGTGATTAATGATGACATCACTTCCTGTGATTATCATTAATTTTACAAGAGCACTAAAGGAAAATGATTTCTGATGTTCTAATTGGCACTCAAAAAAGTGACAGGTAGATTTAGATGAGGATAGACCATGAAAGACCAAAAGTACGGTATTAGTAATGTATATTAACAGCTCCTGCCGTCGGAAATAGCGGTGGAACGCATGCGTCATTGACCTTATCACCGTTAGGATTAAATGAAGCCTTTGAAATTGCTTCCTTTCTTTGATACTCTATTTCCTTACATTTCCCTTTTTTGTCACCTTCTTTGCACATAATTATTTAGAAAATTTGTATATAAACCTACATCTAGTTCAGATGTGATGACACAAGCCATTATATGGTTCTTTTTTCAGCAAACTGTCCATCAGCTGCTTGATATTAAAACCAACAACCATGGAAAAGAGTATAATATGGCTCAAAGTGATATGCAAGGACAATTTTTAAAGCTCTATGAACATTTGGACATTGGAATGACCAAGAGAAGAGGATTTCTTATTATTGGATCCGATATACTGGTTCGCCCCATAGGAAAAATAAATTGGTCTAGGTTCTATTCATTTAAAATTATTAATATCACTTTTAAGTGATAAATTTGACAATATCGAATTGCACTCAAAATAATTATATGGTATATAACCAATATATAGCACTGTCACTTTAAAATTAAAATATAGCTATATAATTCATAGCACTGTCACTTTAAAATGCCACCATCTGATGGGTCACCACTATAATGTCGATATGTCACAGATAATAATTACACTTTAATAGTCTCTTATAATAAAGTCTATTACGTCTTATAATATCTCAAATTCTTTTTTAATCACACTTTTTAACACTTCAGTATCTTAGTAATGGCGGTGCAGGTCACCGTGGTTGTACTATGAACACTTCACGGGCAGACGCTAATGGCGGTGCGCTCCACGGCATCAATGAGCACGTCACTTCCACCCTTTCGCGGATATGACGCGCCTGTCATGGCGGTGCGTGTCACCGCCACTATCTTCTTTGTTAGCCTATTGAGCGCGTCACTTCTGCACGTCCGCGTCTATTACGGATATGACGCGACTGTCATGGCGGTGCGTGTCACCTCTATTGTCCTCTTTTCTAGCTTACTGATTCTTCTTTTCTCACCCTCTATAGTATATTGTCACTAACCAACCCCTTATTCATATATACGATGGTCACAGTTTGCACTTTATCGCAACATAAGTACATCACGCCGAGCGGAAATGACGCATGCGTTCCACCGCTATTTCCGACGGCAGGAGCTGTTAATATACATTACTAATACCGTTCTTTTGGTCTTTCATGGTCTATCCTCATCTAAATCTACTTGTCACTTTTTTGAGTGCCAATTAGAACATCAGAAATCATTTTCCTTTAGTGCTCTTGTAAAATTAATGATAATAACAGGAAGTGATGTCATCATTAATCACCTCCTTTGGGTATAAATAGAGCAAGCTTGCTCAGTGTGGTCATCCCCTTGATGAAGTCCTGTTGCTGACGGACGAAACGCGTTGGAAATACCTGCAGACATCTCCTTTTATGGACAGATAAGCCTCATACGATTTTAAATTCTGTACGCATGCCTTCCAGCCATTTTTATGGACAGATAAGCTCTATATAATTTTTTATTCTGTACGCATGTTATTCAGCCATTTTTTATGTATTTGTATGTGATTATGTGTATTAAATTTTTGCATTTTTAATATATACACTGCTCAGGCTCCATATTGCTCTTGTTTGGGAATAAGCTAGTTCCCTAATTAGGCCTGTGAAATTATGCAGTAATATAATATGAAATGTAAACTGTATACACTATGTTCGTTTTCTTCTGTTGTTTTATTCGCATGTTTTAAGCCACAAAAGAGTGCTGCTTGAACTGAGCTTCTTTATATCAGATAAGTGTTTTTAAGCCAAATTCTTATCACTCCTTTTTCATACCTTCTCTCCCCTTGATATATTTGTCACACTCTTGGGCATATATATATATATATATATATATATATATATAAACTCTGATGCACGACTCTTGCTGTAATGGGATAATGTAGTTGGGCGTCTGCATATAGCAAAATACTAGCAATCATCTAAGAATGCAGCACTCAAAATAACACACTGTCACAGTGCTGCTAATTATGCCACAGTGACTGTGTCTTATTTGTTATGCTGCATTTTTACATGATTACTTATATTATATATATAAATAATATTATATAGATCAAAAAAATTATTTGGTAGCACTGTGTCTTCCCCGTCACATGCCCCCTCTCCCAATAGGGCTTGCACTTACATAGTGTACAGTTTTCAGGAGTCCACGCTCCTGACTGTGAGAGCCAGACCGCTTCTTTACACTGCGCACTCTGTCCTGGCGGCTGCTATGTGTCCTGGCATGTGGCGGCTCTGGGTTGTGGTCGGAAGTCACGTGATATCCGCGACCCAACACACAGCAGCAGACAGAAGGAGCGAGCGCCGCTGATGCTGATAGGCGCTGCACTCGCTTGTTCGTCGGCTCTTCTAGCAGCTCCTGCTGCACTACAGAAATTAATCATGTGTGAATGGAGCGGGGGACAACGGAGCAGGTTCCGTGCCCCCTTCAGGTGGCAATGGACTTCATTGTCTGTGGGAGTTCCGCCCCTGACCTGGATGCGACCAGTCAGACAGTGTTAGCAGCAAACTTCCCTCCGCTGTTGCTGTCACAGGGACCGGAAGGTCCCTCTGCCTCCCTGCACCCTCCCCCAGTGTTTGCCGTGCTGCCGATCACTACTGATCGGTCAGCACGGCAGGACCCCCAACCCAGCAGCTGCAGACAATAGCAGCCATTGGGAAAATGTAAACAAACCCCCCCCCCCCAAAGCCACACCCCTGTGTACCTGGCAGCTGTCTGGGGTGTAATGTCGCTATGTTACCGATGTTCCAGTGTTACCTATCTTCCCGACTGATGTTCCAATGTTTGAGAAAAAATATATATATTTTTTTTTTATTAGTTTCCAACAAAAAAAAAATCCCTTTTTTCAACTAAAATCATTTTGGACAAGGTTACATTAATGTTCTTCACATAATTCACTCATAGAAAACCCGACAATTTCGGAGCAGTTTTTGGGACAAAATAAAAACGAGATTTATGGTAAGAACTTACCGTTGTTAAATCTCTTTCTGCGAGGTACACTGGGCTCCACAAGGATTAACATCAGGGTGTAGAGTAGGATCTTGATCCGAGGCACCAACAGGCTCAAAGCTTTGACTGATCCCAAGATGCACAGCGCCGACTCCTCTACAACCCCGCCTCCGTGTACAGGAGCTCAGTTTAGTTAACCAGTCCAATGCAGTAGCAGGTACCAGAGACAACAATCGTGAGTAGCCACATACACCACACACTCACTACAGGAGAGGGTGTCAGCGGCTAATGCCATACCAACCCAAAGAAGTCAAGTACGTCGGGGTGGGCGCCTTGTGGAGCCCAGTGTACCTCGCAGAAAGAGATTTAACAACAGTAAGTTCTTACCATAAATCTCGTTTTCTGCTGTGGGGTACACTGGGATCCACAAGGATTAACATCGGGGATGTCCTAAAGCAGTTCCTTATGGGAGGGGACGCACTGTAGCAGGCACAAGAACCCGGCGTCCAAAGGAAGCATCCTGGGAGGTGGAAGTTTCGAAGGTATAGAACCTAATGAACGTGTTCACTGAGGACCACATAGCCACCTTGCACAATTGTTCAAGGGTCGCACCATGGCGGGCCGCCCAAGAAGGTCCGACAGACCGAGTAGAATGGGCTTTAATGGTAGCAAGAACTGGAAGGCCAGCCTGTACATAAGCATGTGCAATCACCATTTTAATCCATCTGGCCAAAGTCTGCTTGTTAACAGGCCAGCCACGTTTGTGAAAACCAAACAGTACAAAAAGAGAATCAGATTTGCGAATGGAGGAGGTTCTCTTCACATAGATACGGAGAGCCCATACCACATCCAAAGACTGCTCTTTAGATGACAACTCAGGAGAATTAAAGGCCGGAACCACAATCTCCTGGTTAAGGTGCAAGGAAGACACCACCTTGGGTAAATAACCCGGACGCATTCTAAGAACCGCCCGGTCACGGTTAAAAATCAGATAGGGGGACTTACAGGATAAGGCACCCAAGTCCAAGACCCTTCTAGCTGAAGCGATAGCCAGCAAAAACAAAACCTTAAGGGAAAGCCAGTTAAGGTCTGCAGACGCAAGAGGTTTAAACGGAGACTCTTGCAAGGCCTCCAGAACCACCGACAGATCCCAAGGGACCACAGGTGGTAAATAAGGAGGCTGAATCCGCAACACACCCTGAGTGAAGGTATGAACATCAGGTAGGGCAGCAATCTTTCTTTGAAACCAAACCGACAAGGCAGAAATGTGAACCTTGAGGGAGGCCAGACGAAGGCCTAAGTCCAGACCCTGTTGTAGGAAGGCCAACAGTTTGGCCGTACTAGACTTGAAAACGTCATGATTATGAGATACGCACCAAGTAAAGTAAGAATTCCAGACCCTATGGTAAATCCGAGCAGAAGCCAGCTTACGGGCCTTAACATAGTTTGAACGACCGCCTCAGAAAAACCCTTGGCCCTCAAGACGGAAGCTTCAAGAGCCACGCTGTCAAAGCCAGACGGGCCAAGTCCTGGTAAACACAAGGGCCCTGAATGAGGAGGTCTGGTCGTAATGGAAGTAGAAGGGGACGATCTAGCGAGAGGCCCTGTAGATCGGAGAACCAGTGCCGTCTGGGTCACACTGGAGCGATTAGAAGTAGGTTTCCTCCTTCTTGCTTGAACTTCTGTATTACTCTGGGCAGGAGTGACACCAGAGGGAATACGTACGGCAGCCGAAAGTGCCATGGAATTGCCAGAACATCCACGAACGCTGCTTGAGGATCCCTTGTCCTTGCTCCGAAGACCGGAACCTTGTGATTGTGTCGAGACACCATCAGGTCCACATCTGGAAGGCCCCACTTATCCACGAGAAGTTGAAAGACCTCCGGGTGGAGGCTCCACTCCCCGGCGTGTACGTCCTGATGACTGAGAGAGTCTGCTTCCCTGTTAAGGACTCCCGGAATGAACACTGCGGATATGCCCACTGAAGAATCCGTGATACTTCCCTCATTGCCATGTGGCTTTGATTGCCACCTTGATGATTGATGTACGCCACTGTGGGGGCATTGTCCAATTGTACTTGAACAGGTCTGTTCTGTATCAAATGCTGGGCTAGGGTCAGTGCATTGAACACCGCCTGCAGTTCCAGAATGTTTATCGGGAGTAGAGACTCCTCCTCGGTCCACCAACCCTGAAGGGAGTGTTGTTCCAACACCACCCTCAGACTGGCATTCGTCGTCAGCAGGACCCGGTTGGATATCCAGAAGGGACGACCCCTGCTCAATCGATGGTCCTGAAGCCACCAGTTCAGTGACAGGCGGACCTCCTGAGACAAGGAGATCATTTGAGATCTGATCCAGTGAGGCAGGCCGTCCCACTTGGCAAGAATTAACTTCAGCAGAGGGCGTACTCCACCATGTCGAAAGCCGACACCATGAGACCTAGCACTTGCATTGCCGAATGTATCGACACTTGCGGACGAGATTGGAAGCATCGAATCCTGTCCTGAAGCTTCAGGACTTTCTCCTTAGACAAAAACAACCGCTGGTTGTGAGTGTCCAATAATGCTCCCAGGTGCACCATGCTCCGAGCAGGAACCAGGGAAGATTTCTTCCAGTTGACTAGCCACTCGTGGGCTTTCATGAACTGGACAGTCAGATCTAGATGACGCAGGAGAATTTCTGGGGAATTTGCCAGGATCAACAAATCGTCCAGGTACGGCAGGATACTGACCCCATGGCGGTGAAGTACAGCCGTCATTACCGCCATTACTTTGGTGAAAACTCACAGAACCATTGTCAAACCAAAAGGTAACCCCGAAATTGGTAATGAAGGTTGCCCACCGCAAACCTCAGGTACTACTGATGTGACATTGCAATAGGAATATGCAGGTAGGCATCCTGTATGTCCAGGGAGACCAAATAGTCCCCAGGCTCCAAGATCAGAACAATAGAGCGTAGAGTTTCCATACGAAACTTGGAGACCCTCTCATACTTGTTCAAGGACTTGAGATTGAGAATGGGCCGCGAGGACCCGTTCGGTTTCGGGACTAGAAACAGCGGTGAATAGAACCCCTTACCTCTCTGAGCCAGAGGCACCTGTACTGCCACTACTGTGGTCAGGAGGGATTGTACCACCAAATAAAAAGTGTTTGCCTTCACCGGGTACAAAGGGACATCTGTCAGGCAATATCGATGAGGGGGACTTTATTGAAGGATACGGCGTAACTTTAAGTGACGACTTCCCTTACCCAGGCATCGGAAGCGGTCTTCAACCATTCCCGGGCAAAACCTAGAAGCCTGCCCCCCACCCTGGGATCCCCCAGGGGGAGGCCCACCCCGTCATGTTGCAGGCTTGTCAGTTTTGGAAGCAGGCTGATGGGCAGCCCAGGCCCGCTATGGTCTGGGCTTGGCAGGTTTGGAGGTACAAGCTTGTTTCGGGTACACCTGACATTTTACTTTACCTGGAGGATGAAAGGGCCGAGAGAAAGTACTTTTAGCCTTCTGTGCGGAAGGAGCCGTACTTGGTAGGCAAGCTGTTTTAGAAGAAGCCCGGTCAGCCACAATCTTATTGATGTCTTCTCCAAAAAGAATGTCTCCTTTAAAAGGAAGCACCTCCAGGGTTTTCTTAGAATCCATATCCACCAACCAGGATCTCAACCAAAGGATACGTTGAGCCAAGATGGACGTAGTGGCAGCCTTGGCCGCCATCACCTCGGCATAGTAAACCGCCTCCTTAAGATAAAGAGAAGCCGTGACAATATATGAGAGACATTGTCTGGCATGATCAGAAGCGTTGGAAGGTAGCTCTGTCTCCAGCTCCTAAGCCCATGCTTCAACAGCTTCAGCAGCCCATGTCGCTGCAATGGTTGGTCTATGCACAGCCCCCGTTAGGGTGTAAATTGCTTTCAAACAACCCTCCACACGTCTATCCGTCAGTTCCTTCAGAGGGGTGACGGTAGTCACTGGCAGAGCTGAGGAAACTACCATGCGTGCAACATGAGAATCTACAGGCGGAGGAGTCTCCCAATTCTTACATAGCTCCGCAGAGAGCATAGCGAGCCAACGGTCTCTTATGCGGTGTGAATTTTGTTCCCAGATTTTCCCAGGATTCCTGACGTATGTCAGCCAGGTGTTGAGAATGAGGTAAAACTTGTTTAACCACCTTCTTACATTTAAATCTGTCCGTATTTTTAGAGACAGCCTCAGGCTCAGGATCATCAGAGACCTGAAGAATGAGCCTGATAGCCTCAATCAAATCAGGGACATCCACCAGTGACGTCCCTTCCCCATCAGAAGCATCTGAGTAAGTGTCTGTGGGGTCAGTATATGCGCCATCCTCCTCAGAGGATGTGTCCGGAACAGTGGTGGATTGTGAGTACGTAGCGGCCTGTTTAGAAGACTTCTTAGTCCTAGGCGGGCGAGAGTGAGACTTATTTTTAGTCAGTGATCGGTTCAAGTGCTAAAATTGAGATGAGAGTTGATCTGCCCATGGCGGATTGACTGCAGGGACCATAAACTGCTGCACTAGCATAGGAGGTCCCACAGGGGGCGTAAGTTTTGTTCCCAGCGTATTTAATAATGTGGAGAAGGTAGCCCAAGGTGGGTCATTAGTGGCCCCCGGTGCTACAGACCCACTGGGAGGTAAGGAATCCCCTGAACCTGAACTCTCTGCTGCCATGTTGTCCCCAAAAGTGTCTGCAGCATCACCACCACGCAATGTGGGATAAGCCCCAGATCCGTTGCCCCGTGTAGCTGACATAACAATAAGCTCAATATCAGGCAACCCAGTACAATAGTAGCAGCGATATACGTAGCAATAACTCCCAGTGCAGTGTGTCAGCACAAACCGGGAATCCAAGCTATATATGGTGACTATATATCACAAAGAAAAAATAGGATTTTAATACCTACCGGTAAATCCTTTTCTCTTAGTCCGTAGAGGATGCTAGGGACTCCAAAAGGACCATGGGGTATAGACGGGATCCGCAGGAGACATGGGCACTTTAAGACTTTTAATGGGTGTGAACTGGTTCCTCCCTCTATGCCCCTCCTCCAGACCTCAGCTATGCGTCTAGTTCCCTTCGTGGAGAGGACCTTTGCTGTGCGGTGCGCGATGACGTCATCGCGCACCGCTCAGCAAAGTTACTCTCCACGAAGGGAAATAGCGTCTAGTTCCCTTCACAGGAGGCGGACGGGGACGGCAGCGGGCAGCGGAGGCGGACGGGGGACACAGTGGGCAGCAGTGGCGGATCCTGCCACGGTGCGGCGCCCTCCGGAAGGTGGCGCCCCGGGCAAAAGTCCTGCTTGCCCGTGGCAAGATCCGCTACTGGATCTATCCACATGGTACTGGTGGAGCTTCAAACTAGGGGGCCTAGAAATATTAAATTTCTTGTCCACCGGTCTCCCACCCCGTAATTCAAGTACCTCATCTATTGTTAAAGGATACGGTACTAGTCCTGACTTGCTCTGACCTTGAGGTACTTGTGAGCACACCCAGCATTCTGTTTGGTTTAAAACCTTACCCACTAATGAGTGGTAATCACTCAATGGATGACGGTCCATGTTGATATTAAGGCTGGACTGACATCTCTGGATGCACCCGTCCTCAACTATGTTTTCACAGTTTCTACAAATACAATTTTCCTCAGCCAATAACCCTTCACAGTGCCTCCTAGTTTCTAGACTACCAGATCATTTTCTGATACTCGCCTTTGCTCGATGGATGTGTTGCTCTTGGATTTCTACAAATCCGTCCTTGCCATCAGAACCCATTCCAGATCCTTTCTCGACCTCTCTGGTACTCTCACCGAAATGGACTGTTCTCGTCAACAACAGGATTAACAGGAAAACCCGGAACGCAGTCTCTTGGGGTAAGTCCATCTTGTTTAAGGGGAGAGAAAGGGAACAAGAAGGGGGAGGAAAGGAGGGTAGTGGGAGGTAGAGAAAATAATGAAAAGGAAAAAGAAATTTGGTGCGACAACCGCCTCTGGTCTTGTAGTTCTCCGTGCTCAGGTGCCGTGACAACAGTCCTGCCTCTCAACCTTCCCGGAACAGACACTCCAGTGATACGATTTACTCTACCCTCTGCTCTCTGTCACGGGCTTTCTCTGGGTCAGCGACCTTCTTACAGTGGGACGAGTGGACCCAAGTCTCTCTCAGCAACCTTTAATGCTGTCGTGCTGGTTAGTAAGACTTGGTACGGTCCTTCCCACCTGTCAATGAGGCAACCTGAGCGTGGAAAATTTCGAATCATTACATAATCCCCAGGTTCAATGTCATGACAATTACTGTTTGGTAGGTCAGGAATCACCAGCTTTAGATTTCTGTTTTGATTCCTCAACTGCTTGCTCATCTTAACCAAATATTTTACAGTCACCTCATTATTGCATTTCAAATCATCCTGGGGGTCAATCATTACATGGGGTTGTCGACCAAAAAGAATCTCAAAGGTTGATAGGTTAAGGGGGGACCTGGGAGTAGTTCTGATGCTGTACAATACAAGTGGCAAAGCTTCTGGCCTTAACAATCCAGTTTCAGCCATCACTTTGCTCAACTTGTTCTTAATAGTGCTGTTTACTCTTTCCACCTTCGCACTCGCCTGTGGGCGGTACGGAATATGCAGCTTACTATTAATTCCCATCAGTTTGCACATAACCTGAAAGACTCCACCTGTAAAATGGGTACCCCTATCGCTTTCAATTATTCTAGGGATACCATATCTGCACACACATTCCTGCACAATTTTCTTTGCAGTAAACGTAGCAGTATTTGTGGCAGCGGGGAACGCTTCTACTCAATTTGAAAACACGTCAATACAAACTAACACATATTTTAAATTTCTGCAGGGTGGCAACTGTATGAAATCAATCTGTATTACCTGAAAAGGGCCGTCTGTTGGCGGGATATGGGATGGTTCTGTTGGTATTGACTTTCCAATATTCTTCCTCAAGCAGATAAGACATGTCATTGCTCTCTTACCCGCATGAGAAGAGAATCCTGGCGCACACCAGTAGGCTCTCACCAGCTTACACATACCCTCTTTACCCAGATGAGTCAGACCGTGTGCTACCTCAGCTAAGCTTGGAAGATATGCTCTGGGGTCTACTGGCTTACCCTGTCCATCTGTCCAGAGTCCTGAGGACTCCTGGCCATACCCCTTTGACCTCTAGACTGCCTTTTCCTGTGGAGAACACAGATTTTGCATTTCACTTAATTTTTGTGTGTTGACGGTATTGAATACCATTAGTTGTGTGATTTCTGTCTGTATGGGGGTGCTGGCTGCTGATTTAGCAGCTTCGTCTGCCCGGCTGTTACCAATGTCACTGGGTCTTGACTGTAAGTGTGGGCTTTGCACTTGATAACAGCCACTCTGTCAGGTTCCTGTATCGCTGTTAGAAGCCTTTTTATATGGGATGCATGCGCTACAGGTGTGCCAGCTGCCGTCATGAAATTTCTGAGGCGCCATAGGGCCCCGAAATCATGCACTACTCAAAGGCATACCTAGAATCTGTATATATATTGGCTGACTTACCCTTAGCCAATTCACACGCTCTGGTTAGGGCGACCAGCTCAGCAACTTGTGCTGAGTGCGGTGGGCCCAGGGGTTCAGCTTCTATAATACCTTTGTCATCTACGACTGCGTATCCAGTACACAAGTCTCCCGAGTCAGTCTGTCTGTGGCAACTACCGTCAGTGTAAAAAGTAAAATCTACGCCTTCCAGTGGGTTGTCACTAATGTCGGGTCTTGCAGTGAAAGTTTGGTTCAGATATTCCATACAATCATGTGTGTCAGTGTCTATACTAAATCCTCCTTCACCATCATTCTCATCCTCCACCCTTTGTGCCTGTCCAGGCACACCCGGGAGATAAGTTGCAGGATTTAGTGCGCTGCATCTCTTTATGGTGATGTTTACAGGTGCCATTAGTGCTAATTCCCACCTTGTAAACCGTGCTGATGAGACATGTCTGGTTTGGGCAGAGTTCAGTAAGGCTGACACTGCATGAGGTGTATGGATGGTCAGGTTGTGTCCCAACACTACGTCTTCACTTTTACTCACTAGCAAAGCTATCGCTGCAACACTTCGCAAGCATGTGGGGAGAGACCGTGCTACGGTGTCCAACTGTGCACTTTAGTAAGCTACCGGCCTGCTGGCATCACCATGTCTCTGGGTTGGGACACCTGCCGCACACCCAGCACTTTCCGTACCGTACAACTCAAAAGGTTTCCCATAATCTGGCATGCCTAATGCAGGCAGTCTCTCAAATGCCAGTTCGGACTCATCTGTGTGAGAGATCCGATCTGGTTTGTTCGAGGACACCATTTCCTGTAAAGGTAAAGCCAGTATGGAGAACCCTGGGATCCAGTTTCGGCAGTACCCACACATTCCAAGGAAAGTGCGGATCTGTTGCTGGGTTTGTGGCAGAGTCATGTCGCGAATCGCCTGTATTCTATCAGCGGTGAGGTGTCTAAGTCCTTGTGTCAAGCAATGTCCCAAATATTTTACCTTGGTCTGGCACAACTGTAACTTATCCTTTGAAACCTTGTGTCCCGTATTAGAAAGGATGACTCGAGTGAATCTGAACACAGCAGTAAGTCATCTACATACTGTATTAATACTGATCCGCTCTCAGGTTGAAAGGATTGTAAACAGTCATGCAAAGCCTGGGAGAAAATACTTGGGCTGTCAATGAAACCTTGGGATAGGCGAGTCCAGGTGTACTGTACTCCCCTGTATGTAAATGCAAACAAATATTGTCTGTCAGGGTGCAGAGGGACAGAAAAGAAAGCAGAACAGAGGTCAATGACAGTGAAAAATTGCGCAGTAGGGGGAATTTGCATGAGGATGACAGCTGGATTTGGCACTACGGGGAATTGGCTCTCAACTATCTTGTTTATCCCCCTTAGATCCTGCACTGGCCTGTAACCCCTCCCCCCACTCTTTTTCACAGGGAAGATGGGACTATTGGCAGTGCTGGACGTCCTAACTAGGAAGCCCTGTTGTAGCAAGCGCTCTATGACTGGGTACACTCCTAATTCCACCTCTGGCTTCAGGGGATACTGTGGGATTTTTGGAGCTATCCTACCATCTTTTACTTGCACTACTACAGGAGCTACATTTGCCATCAATCCAGTGTCTTGTCCATCTTTGGTCCAGAGGGATTCCGGTATCTGGGAGATCATTTCCTCTACCTTGGATGGACACCTGTCTATAAAAGCAGAATGTGACATTAACCTTTGTGGGGTGTCTAACATATCCTGCACTTCCTGAACGTGATTCTCGGGTATATCCAAGAAGACACCCTCAGGAGTACAATATATGACACACCTCATCTTACACAATAAATCTCTCCCAAGTAGATTAGTCGGAGCCGATGCAGCCAGCAAAAAGGAATGCTTGGTCTGCAAAGGCCCTATCGTAATCTCCGCTGGTCTACTTAAAGGGTAGTGTTGCACTATTCCTGTTACCCCCATTGCTGAAATTGTTTTACCCGTGGTTTTCATACCTACCGTTGAATTTAACACTGACCTGGCCGCCCCTGTATCTACAAGGAAAGGTAGTGATCTACCAGCTATATCAACTGTGACCTCAGGTTCACTTCCAAGGCTAGCAATCAACTTCACTGGCTGCAGACTACAGGTGTGGCCTAACCCCTATTGTATGTTGTGACCCTCCCGCAGCACGCTGGCAGCTACAATATGTGAGGGGGGTAGCTGAGAATTTCCAGAGGTCTGCCAGTCCCTCCTAGGTGGGTACCTCCTTGTTTCCCCTGCGTGTGGCTCATAATTCCTCCTATGCGATCCCTGATCCCAATTACGTGTGTTATGCTGTGAGTAATGTTCTGGTCTAGGGGGTCGATATATCTTATGTGTGTCTTTATAATTACAGTTCCGTGCGTAATGTCCTTCCCTCTGGCAGTTATAACATTTTACTATATACGACTTACCATCAGGGGTCTGGGGTTTTGGCTGATGTGGCTTCGTTGTTAGGGCTTTTATACTTACTCTCATCAGCTTATCCCCCTGTGACTCCCTGTGCTTAATGATGTTCCAATCGTGCTCGATAGCGGACTCTCTTAATGCAGCCACCGAGATACCTCTCCAGTTAGGTAGAGTGGTTTGTACCCTTGTTCTCAACGTTTCTTTTAAGCCGTCCATTAATACTGACACAGCTACCTCCCTGTGGTGTACATTTTCCTTAATGTCCTCGATCCCAGTGTATCTAGCCATTTCCTGCAGTGCTCGATGGAAATATTCAGAAGCAGTTTCACCTTCTTTTTGTCTTATGGAAAAGATTTTATTCCATTTGACAACAGTAGGGAAATATGCTCCTAATTGTAGATTGATCTGTCGTACATTCTCCTGAGTGTATTCATCAGTGAGAGGTACTTCTACGTCTAATTTACAATCAGCAATGAATTTCACAGGGTCAATATTGGAGGGCTGCGATCAACCTGAGGGACCCTGATCACACTTTGATCACCCTGACAGGATTTAGTTCAATTACATCATTCTGAGTTGCTTCTACAATGTGAGGTGCAATTGTCTCTGCATAATGTACTGTATCGTACTTACCTGTGGACACGACCTCACCTGTCCCTCTGCAAGGGCCTTTGCTACTGTTCTTACTGGTTGGCCCGTGCCCACTTGTGTGTCTTGTATGGTGGCTGCTAGAGAGAGTGCCGATATCGTGCTGGGCTCATCTTCTTGCTCGCAGTCCTGTGGGAAGTTTAAGATGGGATACAACTTGCACGGGTTAGCATTAATACATTTATCAAGTTCACTCTTATCATATATTAGTATGCCATTGTCTGTAGCCACTTTCTCCCCTGTAATATACGGTGGTGGTGGTGCAGTTGCTATCAGTTTCCTGCTAGGGTTGGAACCGACTGCGTGAGCTAGTTCCCTCTGCATATCACCCTCTTGTTGCCATAAATGTAAACAGTTTACGTGTCTGATCCTTTGTTTTCGGGATTTTAACAGACATATCCTAACCCTTAAATTCTGCAACACCTCTGGACTAAAACTGCTACCTTAGGGAATGGTTCCCTATCTTCCGCAGTCATACGTTCCCATTCATTGCATAAAACCTCTGCGTGTGATCCATATTTCTCACACATTATGTACCTCGCCGACCCCTTGGGCCGCGGAATATCAACCTGAACCCTGGTTGATCGTCCCTTACTTGAGCAACTGGCCCCCATCTTTTGCAGGTATTGCCTTCTCAGCTAATTCCTACAAAAAAAACAAAATACTCAAAATAAGGCAACGGTGAAAGTTCAACGAGTGCTCTCACCCACTCACGCCCACTACACCTAAACACTGTCGTCAGCGTCGGTACGTACCCAACCTAGGGCCCCTGTGTAACCTCTATTCACTGGAAATATATGGGAGTGACTTACCCTTCCCAGTAAATATTGGTCGTTGGAGATTGAGTAACCAGAGAAACTCCCTTAAAATAAAAAAAAATGTTACACAAATCACGTTGCGTGTGCTACACCTAGCGCTTATGATCCCGCGATTTTACGCAGAGGTCGTAAAAGGGTTTCACGTTGAGCTAAGTATTGCACCCACGAACGCGCGGTCCAATCGCACAGCATATAGGTAACTGTTACTTATCCGCCGTACGACCAATGGAATCGATTTTCAGGCTGCGAAACCTAAGCCGGAGCGTATCTGAACGGGCCTATATGGGTTCTACGCCAACCACCTGGGCTGCGCTCTCTAAACAAAAACCTCGCTGACCTTTGGTCTGCGGTACTCTATACCTTCGCTGACCTTTGGTCTGCGATATCTACTACTTTGCTCCTTTGTACTTTAATCAATGTTAACGTGAGCAAGCCACTCTCACGCCACCAAGTGTCCACTCACCTGGTGTGGTCTCCTACGGGATCCCGAATTCCCTGGGTCCACAAAACCTTTATTGTTTGCACACTCACGCTCGTTCACTCATATACACTTTGGTTTTTCTGTACAGAAAATTAACTTTCATTCAGATAAAACAGCCTTAGTGCCAGAGGTAATACAGTAAAAAAGGTTTTTAAACTAAATATTGGAAACTGGACAATTTGTGCTATTATCGCGTGGCTACCATCTCGCGCCTAAACTAAAACAATACTATTATGTGATTTGTACTTAGCGGTCGTACCTGTACGCACGTTGCGTAAACACGGCACGTGTGTATGCCTTTACGTTGCATACGCAGTCCCGTACTTTGTCCGAGACACGTGTACAAAGGCCGTACGTCCGCAGTTCTACAAATCCCACACTTCTATAAATGTAAGCGATATTAACTATAATCATTCACTTAACACAACACACAGTTTCTTCTGTATAAACCTTTACAACTAGGCCAGGCTGCGTGTGCGTCTTACACTTATTTCCTTAAATATTAACTCTATATTTTAACTAAATAGCAACAAATTTTCTCAGTACAGGTCAAAATGAATCTAATAATCGCTACTTATGGCAATAATGCGGGCAGATATGCAAAGTACAAAATACAGGTGTATGTATGTTTTGTGTGCGCATTTGGCGCCAAAACAGAAATTTCACAGATTTAAAAAATAGCTTTGCTTTCTTACCTTACGGATCCCTCCAGCATCCCTACAGACCATGCAGGGCAGACGCTTATCTAATCAGCACTAGTGTATCCACCAACCAAGAGAAGGCTTACGGGGATACCTTTCCGCCCTTTGCTGATAGATAAAGTCTGCGTAAACCTGCTAGGCTGTGGGTATGAGGAAAAACTGGACGATGCCCCCAATTGATAATGTCAATATTATCTTAAACCATAAAGCTATACCTCTAGATATACACTTTTACCGTGGAGCCGCTATGGCCGCTAGACTGAATACACGCTCTACGCACTTTGTACGCTATTTGCGTACAGAGTCCCGTACGTGGTACGTACTTGGCGTACATATGCCGCGCCGAGCGTACAGAGTACGCACAGCGCGCGCACACACAATTGATAACCTTTAAACCTTATTCGTAATGTAATGCAATGTTATTCTTACACTCTAAACCATGTGCAGCAAAGCACTGTGATGATGTTATACTTTAAACCTTAAGTAGCACTGGCGGTATAAAGTACCCGCAGTGTGTACACCTTATCAATACTTATGAACCTTATACAGTTAAATACGCTTTAGACCCTTGCAGGAAAGTGAAGACACAACACCGATTTGTAGTTGAAACCACAGGGTTCTAAGGCCACCGTGGATTATTTCAAAAGGTAAAACAGTACAAATCATACACTACAGGCTAACAAGATAAATCTAAAACAGAGTAATGGCTACAGAGAATGTACATACGTGAGAATATTCGCAAGCGCAACCCGGCCGGTCCTCCGCTTGTCAGGTAGAAAGCGTTCAGAGTCTTCTGACCAGCCAGGCAGCAACAGGCTTTTTATACACAACTTACATACATAATACAATGGTCACTGTAATCTCAATGTCCATTGGACACTGAGATGTGTCTTTTCATTACAGGAGAGGTCATAGGTTGATTTGAAAAGATGGGCGATGTCTTTCCCTAACTGCTCTGGTGGGTGGTATCCACTGGATTCCCGCTGCATACATAATATACAGTAAATACAGTTAATATCTATATTCTATTTCTGCACATAACTATACGCTGGAATATGCGATCTTTCTATAACCAATTACGGAATGTTACCCTTACAATACCCAACAGCTGGATACTAGATATCACCTTCCAACCTTTATCTGACCCTTCCTATCATGCAAAGGCGAATCCCTTAGTCCTGGAACTGTTTAAACTATTGATACTCGCTGATGTGGTGCAAGGGAGTTATATCTAAAATGTAGACTATTTGGGTTAAATATATAATGTTCTAATAACCCTCTATGCGCCCACAAACTCTGCCGTAAATACCCATACCACGCGCAGGAACGCGGGAGCGATCATACGCAAATTGCGGATATGTGCACGCACGGCGGACTGAGTGCACGCGCAGCGGGCATGTGCATGGGGTTAGTACAGGGTATATGCATTACAATATTTTTTGACTTTGACAGCCGCTGCGACCGCGGTAATTAACCTTTCACCTTTATGTTATTCACAACCCTTACGTACACAAAGTCGCACAGTGTACGCACTCTGCGTACGTACGCCTAAAGGGCGTAGTGACTACACAGTTTGCATACACAGGCCTCTACGTTGTTAGCGCAATGCAGCAGCCCGAGTGGCTGTAAATACACTTTAAACCTTAGCAGGAAAAGGAAACACGACACCAGATTGTATTTAAAATGCCGGGTTCCGACACACCAACATATAATTACTGAAAGGGGGTTACAATAACAAAACAATACAATACAATAGAATAATGGCTACAGTCAATGGTAAATACGTGTTTGGTTTTGTCGCCTGCACTTCCCAGTCTGGTCCTCAGTCATCTGGGTAGATAACCTTTAGAGTCAGTGATAGTGACCTGGCATGCAGCTGGCTCTTTATACAGTAGATCAAAACATAATACAATAGACACTGTGTGCTTGTTAGGATCTCCTGCTCTGTGCTGCCACGTCGCCATGGCAACCTGGAGGCAAGTGTTAGCGAAGTAACCTGAGCGCAGCTGATACTCCGGTCCGGGTTTTTACTGTGTAGTGGTTACAGGCTCTGTGCACGGCAGGGAATCCGGCGCTGGTTTTGTGCTCACAGTCTGTGAGGTCTGAGTGGGGCGTGGACAGCACCTGCTATATAAACCATCCTCTCAGGCTAGGCAAATGCTGCTGAATCTTTGTTTGTTAGTCAGTTCCAGAGAGTTAGCTAGTACTGTGTTACTTTGTATTTACTTGTTGCTTACTGCGAATAGGCCTTGGGATTCGGTACTTCATTCTGCCAATCCGGACCTAGCAGTAAGACTGGAGTCAGTTGTTTGACCTGCTGGGGTTCTTTTGCTATTCTGTGAACCCAGCAGGTTTGCGGCTGTACTCTCAGACCTGCTTGCTTAATCCTCCCTCACTGTGCAGGGCGTCCAGGTGTCAGTTTAGTGGCAGTAAGCTGAACCTGTGCCCTGCAAGTGGGGTTAGGATTGTGGATACTTTCCTTGTGTCTATATTTCTATCTCTGACCAAGGAGTTTATTCCCACACCCGTTGGTAACCCTTTGGGGTTTTTTCTGTTGCTCTTAGCAACATCATTTCAGGTGCTCCACATGTTAAATCACTACATCTCGCTTCATTGTCCGCTCTATTCCATCTGAGCATTCCTGACACTAGGGAGACACCCAATTCCTGAGCCTTTGGGCTTCTCCGTTCACTTTGTGTTTATTAGTTATTCCATCACCTCCTGTGTATGTTATGTTATACTGTCTGTGAGTTCGTTTGCTTCGCTTCCCTCTCTGTTCATACACCGGTATACTCCTGTTAGCAATGGTGTGTGTAACATATTCAGCAGCCCTACTCCTGTTGAAATTTTGTGGGAATATGGAGCATACCCCTCAAAATACTTTGCAACAGGTGGTCGATCAGGTGCAGGTCCTGACTCGACAATTTAATGAGATGTCCATTAAAATGAACACCCCGCAGGCCGCTAGCGGAGCTCCCGCAGCAGCAGCGGCAAGTTCAGGGGTTAAGGAGCCGAAAGTAAATCTCCCGGATCGTTTTTCTGGAGATCGCTCGCAGTTCTTTTGTTTCAAGGAGAGCTGTAAGCTATATTTCAGGCTTAGGCCCCAGTCTTCTGGGTCGGAGATTCAGCGGGTGGGCATGGTGATTTCCTTGCTACAAGGAGACCCACAGGTCTGGGCATATGGGTTACAGCCTGACTGTCCGTCGCTTAAAAGTGTTGATGCTTTTTTTACGGCACTGGGCATTTTGTATGATAACCTTGACAAGATGGCTTCAGCCGAGGCTCAGATTACGGTTCTTAAGCAATTGCGACGGCCAGCTGAGGTTTATAGTACGAAGTTTCGGAGGTTGGCTCATGATACCCAGTGGAATGACCCAGCCCTTAGAAACCAGTACCGAAGGGGCCTTTCTGACCAGATAAAGGCCCAACTGGTACAATATCCCTCGCCTGATAGCTTAGATCAGCTCATGCAGTTATCCATCCGGGTGGATAGACGGCTGAGAGAGCGTAGGCTTGAAAGGGAGACCGCAGTTTCCTTTTTTCCCAAGGGAACCTCAGACTCTGAGGTATATTCCGAGGAGCCTATGCAGATTGGGGCTACCCGCCTCTCCTCGCGTGAGAAGACGCGGAGGAGACAGCAGGGTTTGTGTTTGTACTGTGGGAATAAAGGTCATGTTGTAGTATCATGCCCAGAAAAACCGGAAAACTTCAGGGCCTGAGGGTGATGGGAAATATCCTGTCAGGCCAGAAGTCAGAATTTCCCAAAAAGACTTTTCTCATTCCGGTGACTTTGGAGATCCTCGGTCAAACTGTCAAGACTGAGGCCTTTGTTGACAGTGGGGCCGATGGGGTTTTCATGGACCATCAATTCGCCCTGGAACACTCTGTTCCCTCAGTACCTTTGGCATCAGAGATTGAGATCTGTGGGTTAAACGGGGAACCATTGTCCCAGGGTAAAATTACCTCCTGCACCAGCCAAATTCCTTTGTTTATTGGAGCCACACACTCTGAAAAATTTACTTTTTATGTGACTGTCTGTTCTTTTGCCCCATTGGTTTTGGGGTTACCCTGGTTAAGGGCCCATAACCCTCAATTTGACTGGGTCTCTGGGGAGATTCTTAGTTGGGGTAGTGATTGTTTCAGGAGTTGCTTGAGCCTTCCAGTCAGGCTCTCGCAGCTAAGTTTGCCAGGATTGCCAGGATGTTATGCAGATTTTGCGAATGTGTTCTCCAAAAAAGTTGCGGAGGTACTACCTCCCCATCGCCCCTATGACTGTGCCATTGATTTATTGCCGGATGCTAAGCTTCCCAAGAGCAGGTTGTACTCTCTGTCACGTCCTGAGACTCAGGCTATGGCAGAGTACATTCAGGAGAACTGGGCTAAGGGATATATCAGACCCTCACAGTCCCCAGTTGGGTCGGGGATCTTCTTCGTGGGTAAATAGGACGGTTCGTTGCGACCCTGCATCGACTTCAGGGAATTGAACGGTATCACGATTAAAAACTCGTACCCACTGCCTCTCATTTCGGTTTTGTTTGACCAGCTTCGTACTGCCACCATTTTTTCTAAGATTGACCTACGCGGTGCTTACAATCTAATCCGAATAAGAGAGGGGGATGAATGGAAGACTGCCTTTAATACCCACTCAGGGCATTATGAATATTTGGTGATGCCTTTTGGGCTCTCTAATGCCCCGGCAGTCTTCCAGGAATTCATGAACGATGTGCTCAGGGAATATTTGGATAGATTCTTAGTTGTTTATCTAGATGACATCCTAATCTTCTCTCATTCCCTGGATGAACATCGGAAGCATGTACGCTTAGTCCTCCAGAAACTCAGAGACCACCAGCTTGGGGCGAAGCTGGAGAAGTGCGAGTTTGAAGTCCAGCAAATCGCATTTCTAGGGTATATTATCTCCTCAGAAGGTTTCCAAATGGAGGGTTCTAAGGTACAGGCAGTCCTGGATTGGGTGCAGCCCACTAGTTTGAAGGCGCTTCAGCGTTTTCTGGGCTTTGCAAATTTTTATAGACGGTTTATCGCTGGATTTTCGTCTATAGTGGCCCCCTTGGTGGCACTCACTAAGAAAGGGGCGGATGTTGCTCACTGGTCTTGTGAGGCCAAAGCGGCCTTTGCCCGTCTCAAAAGGGCATTTGTCTCGGCCAAGGTGCTGCGACACCCAGATCCAGAGCGTCCTTTTGTGGTAAAAGTGGATGCCTCTGAGATAGGTATTGGGGCAGTGCTCTCTCAGATGGGGGTGTCTGATAATCGCCTTCATCCCTGTGCTTACTTTTCCCATAAATTTTCGTCTGCCGAGATGAATTATGATGTGGGTAACCGGGAATTGTTGGCTATAAAGGATGCACTCGGGGAGTGGAGACACTGGCTTGAGGGGGCTAAGTTTGTGGTCTCAATTCTCACTGACTATAAGAATCTGGCATATTTAGAGTCAGCGAAGCGGCTCAATGCCAGGCAGGCACGATGGGCTTTGTTTTTTGCTCGCTTTAATTTTTTGATAACATATCGCCCTGGGTCAAAAAACATCAAGGCTGATGCGCTCTCGCAGAGTTTTGCTCCAGTTCAAGAGACCACCGAGGAGCCATTGCCCATTGTGTCCCCATCATGTATTAAAGTGGGCATTACACAGGACCTCTTGTCATTAGTCCTTAGAGCACAGGAGCAGGCTCCTCCAGACCTTCCGGTAGGTCTCTTGATTGTGCCTCCTAGGTTAAGACAGCGAGTGTTCCTGGAATTCCATGCAAAGAGGTCGGCAGGGCATCCGGGTATTGCCAGAACTCGGGAGTTGCTGTCTAGGGCGGTGTGGTGGCCCTCGGTGGCTAGGGATGTGGATCAGTGGGTTCGGGCATGTGACGTTTGTGCCCGAAATAAAACTCCTAGAGGGGTTCCTGTCGGCCCATTACATCCACTCTCTATTCCGTCTAAGCCATGGACCCACATTTCCATGGATTTTGTGGTGGACTTGCCCAAATCCTCGGGGATGACAGCCATTTGGGTTGTCGTTGACAGGTTTTCGAAGATGGCGCATTTCGTTCCACTGGTTGGGTTGCCATCGGCCAGACGCCTGTCTGAGTTATTTATGCAGCATGTTGTGCGCCTCCACGGGTTGCCACTTGATGTGGTCTCTGACCGTGGATCCCAGTTTGTGGCCAAATTCTGGAGGGCATTTTGTTCTGATCTCCAGATTTCTGTGAGATTGTCGTCAGGCTACCATCCACAGTCTAATGGGCAGACTGAGAGGGTGAACCAGTCCTTGGAGCAGTTCCTCAGGTGTTATGTCTCCAAGTGTCATACTGACTGGGTTGCTCATCTGTCCATGGCGGAGTTTGCCTATAACAACGCGGCTCACTCTGCTACAGGGATCTCTCCCTTCCTTTGTGTGTATGGGCATCATCCTAAGGCCAATTCTTTTGACGCCCTGGATTCCACGCCTGGTGGTTCCTCTGTTGTTTCGGTCCTTAGGGGTATTTGGAGGAAAGTGAAGAAAGCCCTTGTGTCTGTGTCATTAGTGACCAAAAGGGTTTTTGATAAGCGGAGAAGACCCTGCAGCTTCAAATTAGGAGACTTCGTCTGGTTGTCCACCAAGAATTTGAAGTTGAGACAGCCATCTCATAAGTTAGGCCCCCGGTTCATCGGCCCTTATAAGATCACCAGGGTTATCAATCCGGTGGCATTTCAGTTAGATCTGCCCCGTTCATTGGGTATCAATAAAACATTTCATTGTTCCCTTTTAAAACCTTCTCCTCTTCTGATACGGGGTCAGAGGGAGTTTGTGGTTGAAAGGGTTCTTGACTCCAAGATGGTTCGGGGTCGGCTGTCATTTTTGGTGCACTGGAAGGGGTATGGCCCGGAGGAGTGGTCATGGGTGCGCAGTTGTGATCTTCATGCCCCCAGACTGATACGCTCTTTCTTCTCGCAGTTCCCCGATAAACCCGGTGGTAGGGGTTCTTTGACTCCTCGTCAGAGGGGGGGTACTGTTAGGATCTCCTGCTCTGTGCTGCCACGTCGCCATGGCAACCGGGAGGCAAGTGTTAGCGAAGTAACCTGAGCGCAGCTGATACTCCGGTCCGGGTTTTTACTGTGTAGTGGTTACAGGTTCTGTGCACGGCAGGGAATCCGGCGCTGGTTTTTTGCTCACAGTCTGTGAGGTCTGAGTGGGGCGTGGACAGCACCTGCTATATAAACCATCCTCTCAGGCTAGGCAAATGCTGCTGAATCTTTGTTTGTTAGTCAGTTCCAGAGAGTTAGCTAGTACTGTGTGACTTTGTATTTACTTGTTGCTTACTGCGAATAGGCCTTGGGATTCGGTACTTCATTCTGCCAATCCGGACATAGCAGTAAGACTGGAGTCAGTTGTTTGACCTGCTGGGGTTCTTTTGCTATTCTGTGAACCCAGCAGGTTTGCGGCTGTACTCTCAGACCTGCTTGCTTAATCCTCCCTCACTGTGCAGGGCGTCCAGGTGTCAGTTTAGTGGCAGTAAGCTGAACCTGTGCCCTGCAAGTGGGGGTTAGGATTGTGGATACTCTCCTTGTGTCTATATTTATATCTCTGACCAAGGAGTTTATTTCCACACCCGTTGGTAACCCTTTGGGGTTTTTTCTGTTGCTCTTAGCAACATCATTTCAGGTGCTCCACATGTTAAATCACTACACCTCGCTTCATTGTCCGCTCTATTCCATCTGAGCATTCCTGACACTAGGGAGACACCCAATTCCTGAGCCTTTGGGCTTCTCCGTTCACTTTGTGTTTATTAGTTATTCCATCACCTCCTGTGTATGTTATGTTATACTGTCTGTGAGTTCGTTTGCTTCGCTTCCCTCTCTGTTCATACACCGGTATACTCCTGTTAGCACTGGTGTGTGTAACAGTGCTCTTCTTCCAATGGTTCGGGGGTGGGACATATCCTGTGCACCGGGGATCATTGGTCAGCTCAAGAAGTGGGCGATGGCTAAGACTTGAGATGTGATTTCTGTTGTTTGCATCTGAGTTCCCGCCCCATGACCAGTTAAACCCATCACATTAATCATACATAAATCTGGTATTATTAATAACTTAATGTGGTAATATTTGATAATATTCTTACTCCCACCAGATTAATGTTTACGTGACTCTGAACAATATGATCCCACACAGGATATGATTATTGCTAATTGAGTTTCTCCTCAGCCTAGGTTCCTGGGTATTGTCTTTTTGTTTGTCTTGTCTTCAGACAAGACAATGACAATCCAGTATTTATTGTTGTCGACAAAAACTGGGCTACCCTAGAATAATAGGAGTAAACAAATGTGTTTGCCTTCTTCATAGAATTTCAAAGCTTTGTGTAAATAAGGCCATTGTATTTGAGTCTCTGGGAGTTTAATTTATGTGTGACCGATCTTCATGCTATTAGAAGAGGAAGCAGACAGTGGGGAATTTATGCAATATATGGATTAGATATATGATATGTCTTTGTGGCTTTTCCATGCGAGTACAAATTCCACTGTAATTACTCATACCACGCTCTAATGCGCAGGACCGCAGAAGCGACCATACGCAAATTGCGAATATGTGCACGCACGGCCGAATACGTACGCACACGAGGCCATCTATGTGGTGTTTGTACGTAATGTGTGTACTGTAATATTTTCTGACTTTGACAGTATTAAAATCCTATTTTCTCATACGTCCTAGAGGATGCTGGGGACTCCAAAAGGACCATGGGGTTTATACCAAAGCTCCAGACCAGGCGGGAGAGTGTGGACGACTCTGCAGCACCGATTGAGCAAACATGAGGTCCTCATCAGCCAGGGTATCAAACTTGTAGGACTTAGCAAAAGTGTTTGAACCCGACCAAGTAGCTGCTCGGCATAGTTGAACCGCCGTGACTCCTCGGGCAGCCACCCAAGAAGAGCCCACCTTCCTGGTAGAATGGGCCTTCACCGACTTCGGTAACGGCAATCCAGCCGTAGAATGAGCATGCCGAATCGTATTACAGATCCAGCGTGCAATAGTCTGCTTAGAAGCAGGAGCCCCAATTTTGTTGGGATCATACAGGATAAACAGAGACTCTGTTTTCCTAATCTGAGCCATTCTGGCGACATACATTTTCAAAGCTCTGACTACTTCGAGAGACTTCGAATCAGCCAAGGCTTCAGTAGCCACAGGCACCACAATAGGCTGCTTCATGTGAAACGAAGAAACCACCTTTGGCAGAAATTGCTGCCGAGTTCTCAATTCCGCTCTATCCACATGGAAGACCAAATAGGGGCTCTTGTGAGACAAAGCCGCTAATTCAACACCCGCCTTGCGCACGCCAAGGCCAAAAGCATGACCACTTTCCAAGTGAGAAATTTTAACTCAACCTTTCGTAAAGGTTCAAACCAGTGTGACATAAGAAACTGCAACACCACGTTAAGGTCCCATGGTGCCACTGGGGGCACAAATGGAGGTTGGATGTGCAGCACTCCTTTCACAAAAGTCTGAACCTCTGGAAGGGCGGCCAATTCTTTTTGAAAGAAAATTGAAAAGGCCGAAATCTGCACTTTAATGGAGCCTAACTTTAGGCCTGCATCCACACCTGCTTGCAAAAAATGGAGAAAACGACCCAGCTGAAATTCTGCCGTAGGAGCCTTCTTGGATTCACACCAAGACACATATTTTCTCCAAATACGGTGATAATGCTTCGCCGTTACTTCCTTTCTAGCTTTAAGTAGAGTGCGGATGACTTCACCGGGAATACCCTTTCGAGCTAGGATTTGGCTTTCAACCGCCACTCCGTCAAACACAACCGCAGTAAGTCTTGGAACACGCACGGCGCTTGCTGTAACAGGTCCTCTCTTAGAGAAAGAGGCCAGAGATCTCCTATGAGTTGATAATGCTGATTATCTTTACAGGAATGAAAGCTATACCTTAAACATACTTTAAATATACTTTAAACCTTTAGCCGCTGCAGCCGCTATACTTAATTCACACTCTACGCACCTTTTACGCTATTAGCGTACAGAGTCCCGTACAGTGGCCCTCATTCCGAGTTGTTCGCTCGCTGCTAATTTTAGCAGAATTGCTAATAGGCTAAAATCCGGCAGTTCTGCGCATGCGTATGCATTTCAGTGCGCACGCGCTAAGCAAATTTTCACAAAACTATGCTATTTTACTCACAGGCGAACAAAGCTTTTCAATCGCTCTGCTGATTGACAGAAAGTGGGAGTTTCTGGGCGGAAACTGGCTGTTTTCAGGGAGTGTGCTAAAAAACGCAGGCGTGCCAGGTAAAAACGCAGGAGTGTCTGGAGAAACGGAGGAGTGGCTGTTCGGACGTTGGGCGTGTTTGTGACGTCAAACCAGGAGCTAAACGGACTGAGGTGATCACAATCTAGGAGTAGGTCTAGAGCTACTCAGAAACTGCAAGGAAATTGCTTTCGTTAGCAATTCTGCTAATATTAGCAGAATTGCTAATCTTTCGTTAGCAATTGCTAATCTTTCGTTAGCAATTCTGCTATGCTAAAATACACTCCCAGAGGGCGGCGGCTTTGTGTTTGCATTGCTGCTAAAAGTAGCTAGCGAGCGTACAACTCGGAATGAGGGCCAGTGTACGGACTTTGCGTACACACGCCGCGCTGACGTACTCACAGCGTGTACACACCCAGAGATACACTTTAAACCTTCTACAGCAATGCAATGCAATAATAATAATAATAATAATACACTTTAAACCTTAGCAGGGCAATGAGGACACGACACCAATTGTGATTTTACCGCTGGGTTCCGACACCACAGTGGATTATTTCTGAAAGGGGGTTTACAATACAAATTATACACTACAATACAAGACAATATAACAAAATAATGGCTACAGTCTATGTAAATACGTGATTGGAATCGCTTGCGCTACCCGGCCCGGTCCTCGGTCATCTGATAGATAACTTGGTGAGTCTTCTGCCAGGCCAGGCTGCAGCAGGCTTTATTTATACAATTCTTCCAAAAGCAATACAATGGATACTGCAATCCCTTTGTCCATTGGACACAGGAATGCACGTTTACAGTACAGGAGAGGTCATAGGTTGATTTGAAAAGGTAGGCGATGTCTTTCTCAACTGCTCTTGTGGGTGGTCTCCTCTGGATTCCCGCCGCATACATAATATACAGTAAATACAGTTCATATCTATATTCTGCTTCTGCACATAACTATCCGCAGGAACATGCGATCTTCCGCAGACCAACACCGGTATGTTACCCTTAAAATACCCTACAGCTGGATAGCAAATACCACCTTATAACCTTAGTCTGTCCCCTCTTATCCTGTAAAGGTGAATCCCTTTGTTCTGCAACCATTTAAACAGCTATAACTTTCTGATGTGGTGCAAGGAGACTATGGGGTATATTTACTAAGGTCCCGATTTTGACCGAGATGCCATTTTTTCTTCAAAGTGTCATTTTGGTAATTTACTAAGCAAAAATCTCGGCAGTGATGAGGGCATTCGTAATATTTTGGAAGTCTTAGGAAAAAATCACGAATCAATACACCATCGGTCAAATACGCCTGCAATTTGGTAGAAATCGGTAATTTACTAAAAAGTGCAAATCACAAACACTGCCGACAATAGCCAAACACTGCCGTGCAGAAATACAATTCGTGAAAAAGTGCTAAAAAAAAACAGACCTGCTTTTTTATCCCGTGTTTGGATAGGCATGCACGGATCCATGAGATCCGTGCATGTTTATCAGTGGGAAGGGGACGGGAAAGTGTTTTTTTTTTTAAATTGCGTGGGGTCCCCCCTCCTAAGCCAAACCAGCCTCGGGCTCTTTGAGCCGGTCCTGGTTGCAAAAATATGGGTAAAAAATTGATAGAGGTACCCCCATATTTAAACAACCAGCACCGGGCTCTGCGCCTGGTCCTGGTTCCAAAAATACGGGGGACAAAAAGCGTAGGGGTCCCCCGTATTTCTGAAACCAGCACCGGGCTCCACTAGCCAGATACATAATGCCACAGCCGGGGGACACTTTTATATAGCTCCCGGCGGCCCTGGCATTACATAACCAACTAGTCACCCCTGGCCGGGGTACCCTGGAGGAGTGGGGACCCCTTCAATCAAGGGGTCCCCCCCCTCCAGCCACCCAAGGACCAGGGGTGAGCCCGAGGCTGTCCCCCCCATCCAAGGGCTGCGGATGGGAGGCTGATAGCCGTTGTGTAAAAAAATGAATATTGTTTTTTGTAGCAGTACTACAAGTCCCAGCAAGCCTCCCCCGCAAGCTGGTACTTGGAGAACCACAAGTACCAGCATGCGGAGGAAAACCGGGCCCGCTGGTACCTGTAGTACTACTACTAAAAAAATACCCCAATAAAAACATAAGACACACACCTTGAAAGTATAACTTTAATGCATACATACACACCTCCATATACACATACTTACCTTATGTTCACACGAGGGTCGGTCCTCTTCTCCATGTAGAATCCATGGTGTACCTGTGGAAAAAAATTATACTCACAAAATCCAGGGTAGAAGGCTCTTCTCCTTGTAATCCATTTGTAATCCAGGTACTTGTCAAAATAAAAAAACGGACACCCGACCTCGCACTGAAAGGGGCCCCATGTTTTCACATGGGACCCCTTTCCCCGAATGCCAGAAACCCCCTCTGACTTATGTCTAAGAGGGTTCCATCAGCCAATCAGGGAGCGCCACATTGTGGCACCCTCCTGATTGGCTGTGTGCTCCTGTACTGTATGACAGGCGGCACACGGCAGTGTTACAATGTAGCGCCTATGCGCTCCATTATAACCAATGGTGGGAACTTTGTGGTCAGCGGTGAGGTTACTTTCGGTCAAACGCTGACCACAAAGTTCCTACCATTGGTTACAATGGAGTGCATAGGCGCTACATTGTAACACTGCCGTGTGCCGCCTGTCATACAGTACAGGAGCACACAGCCAATCAGGAGGGTGCCACAATGTGGCGCTCCCTGATTGGCTGATGGAACCCTCTTAGACTTAAGTCAGAGGGGGTTTCTGGCATTCGGGGAAAGGGGTCCCATGTGAAAACATGGGGCCCTTTCAGTGCGAGGTCGGGTGTCCGTTTTTTTATTTTGACAAGTACCTGGATTACAAATGGATTACAAGAAGAAGAGGCTTCTACCCTGGATTTTGTGAGTATAATTTTTTCCACAGGTACACCATTGATTCTACATGGAGAAGAGGACCGACCCTCGTGTGAACATAAGGTAAGTATGTGTATATGGAGGTGTGTATGTATGCATTAAAGTTATACTTTCAAGGTGTGTGTCTTATGTTTTTATTGGGGTATTTTTTTACTAGTAGTACTACAGGTACCAGCGGGCCCAGTTTTCCTCCGCATGCTGGTACTTGTGGTTCTCCAAGTACCAGTTTGCGGGGGAGGCTTGCTGGGACTTGTAGTACTGCTACTAAAAACAATTTTCATTTTTTTACACAACGGCTATCAGCCTCCCATCCGCAGCCCTTGGATGGGGGGGACAGCCTCGGGCTTCACCCCTGGTCCTTGGGTGGCTGGAGGGGGGGGACCCCTTGATTGAAGGGGTCCCCACTCACCCAGGGTACCCCGGCCAGGGGTGACTAGTTTGTTATGTAATGCCAGGGCCGCCGGGAGCTATATAAAAGTGTCCCCCGGCTGTGGCATTATGTATCTGGCTAGTGGAGCCCGGTGCTGGTTTCAGAAATACGGGGGACCCCTACGCTTTTTGTCCCCCATATTTTTGGAACCAGGACCAGGCGCAGAGTCCGGTGCTGGTTGTTTAAATATGGGGGAACCTCTATCATTTTTTTCCCCATATTTTTGCAACCAGGATCGGCTCAAAGAGCCCGAGGCTGGTTTGGCTTAGGAGGGGGGACCCCACGCAATTTTTTTTTTTATTTTAACACTGTTTTTTTTTTTAAAAAGGTGCACAATGAAGCCCAGCACGGATCTCTCAGATCCGGCCGAGATTCATTGTATTAAAGTCGGCAGTGTTTTACAAGTCACTCACGTAAAACACTGCCTAAAAAAAACGAATGACATCGACATCGGTAAAACCGAAAATGCAGAATACGGCAGCTTAGTAAATTAGTCGTACTAAATTCAAAAAGTTGCATATTTACACTTTCGATGTCATTCGTGATTGAACTTTGACCTCAAACGGGAAAATACGATTTTTAGTAAATATACCCCTATGTGTACATTGTGCGCTATTTGGACTAAATATGTAATGTGTTCTGATGGCCCTCCACGCGTACTCAAACCCTGCCGTAAATACCCATACCACGTGCCGATGCGCAGGACCGTGGGAGCGACCATACGCAAAGTGCGTATATGTGCACGCACGGCAGAACAAGTGCACGCGCAGTGGGCATGTGTGTGCAGTTTGTACGTGATGTGTGTTCTGTAATATTTTTCGACTTGACAGTCCACCCTTTGGCAGTCACCAATAACTGCCACTATCTAATCACTAAACAGAAAAATATCAACACAATATCTACAGACGATTGGATGGTCGGAGGAGAGTTGTAGGCGGGAAATGTATGACCTAGTGGGATAGTAAAAAGCATGTATGTATGTATGAATCCATGTCTGAGGGGCATGTATCATCGTGCCGTATATGTTTTAGATAAGCTTCGAGGTATTGCGAAGTATACATTAAATCCTTCTTATCCCGTATTAAGGGTATGTAAGTGGGCCAACAAACACTACCGAGCTCTTTTCGACTTCTTGTTCCAACAAATGGGGTGCACATTTAGTTGATGATACATGGAGGGGGAACATATGTGAGTGCTAGTATATGTGGATATCACCTGTCGACTATATGTGTCATTAACTGAAGGTTGTAGAGATGAAGATAAGACACATATCTAAAATACATTCACATAACATTTACATAAACATTCTTGGGTAGGGCTGATGTCTTTTCCGGATGGGTGTATCTGGGCAGAGGGGGAGACAAAGGAAAAACGGGTGAAAGAAACAGGCCATGGAATTCATTTGCAATCCTTATCATAACACTGTCTCTATGGATGGGTCATAAATTAAATCTGCTGCTATGACAATGCCCTCGCTCCTTAAACTCATCAAATTTGTGCCGTGCTTGCGCCGCCTCAGAATTCGAACACACCTAAATATCAAGCCAATAATTATGACGACTCCCAGGATACAAAGGAGAAACTTCCCTACACTCATAATAACATTTTGAGCCCACTCTCCTAATCCTGAGAACCAATTTCGTGGGTTCAACCATGAGACCCAGCCGGTCAGCTCATTACCCACAGCCGTCAGGGTAAGGTTGTGTCTCCTCCAGAACTCCCACTTCAACTGCAAGATATCGTCCATCTTTTGATCGATAATCTCTGTGGGGTCGTCAGTGCTGTTTGTAATATACGTACAGCACTTCACACCATATTGAGTTGCCAAAGTGACACAGTACCCACCCGTCACGGCTGTGATATAATTAAGGACCATCCTGTGCTGGATCAATTCCTTCTTGTAAGCTTGTAACTCCCTTTCCGTATACCTGAAGGTGTCGTCATACATCTCAGTGATATTATCTATCAAGTTCGCTAGCGCATGGATATACCTATAATTTATAATTCCTCTGGCAGTATGGGTGATGTCTAATGCGAGAAGGAATTGAATCCCGGTGGATTCGTGGATCAAATCATAGGCTACGTGCTCTGTCCTCTCTATGAGGTGTCTCTTGACGATGTGTTCATAGTGAGTATGAGTATAAGAAGCCTGAGCACTGCGGTGAACATCTTTCATCTTATCATGGGTTATGGTCATGACCTCTGGCAGTATTCTTCCAATATAACACAATCCCTCTGAACTCGGGGCAAGCCACTTGTATGCCTTCCTCCCACATATGAAATAGGCATCATCGGGGAGAACATAGGGGACAGAATACGACATCACCATATTACAAACTTTCCACGTGAAAAACCCAATCCCTAGTTCTCCCATTTGCTCAGTACAAGTATCGGGCTGGATGATATGAGCACAGTACCCTGGTGATACTTCTCCAACCCACATGGTCTTGCTTCCTCGAGTATACCTATACCGGAAACACCTTCCACTGTTGGCTATTTGGCGTACAAGTTCAGAGTCTATGGGTATCCTATCAGCTCTGTGTGAAAAGGTCATTGTCTGGTTATTCCACGTCACTTTCCAATTTCCCGGTTTTCGGTAATTGGAAATATTGAAACATAATAAGGATCTATCTACATGATACTGGTGGAGCTTCAAACTAGGGGGGCCTAGAAATATTGAATTTCTTGTCCACCGGTCTCCCACCCCGTAATTCGAGTACCTCATCTATTGCTAAAGGGTATGGTACTAATCCTGACTTGCTCTGACCTTGAGGTACCTGTGAGCACACCCAGCATTCTGTCTGGTTTAAGACCTTACCCACTAGTGAGTGGTAATCACTCAATGGATGACGGTCCATGTTGATATTAAGGCTGGACTGACATCTCTGGATGCACCCATCCTCGACTATGTTCTCACAATTCCTACAAATGCAATTTTCCTCAGACAATAACCCTTCACAGTGCCTCCGAGCTCCCTGACTACCAGAGCGCTTTCTGATACTCGCCTTTGCTCGAGTGATGTGTTGCTCTTGAGATTCTACAAATCCATTCTCGCCATCAGAACCCATTCCAGATCCTTTCTCGACCTCCCTGGGACCCTCACCGAAACAGACTGTCCTGGTCAACAACAGGATTAACAGGAAAACCCGGAACGCAGTCTCTTGGGGTAAGTCCATCTTGTTAAGGGAAGAGAAGGGAAACAAGAAGGGGGAGAAAGAGAAGGAGAGAAGGAGGGTAGTGGGAGAAGAAGAAAATAAAAAAAACTGCTGCGACAACCGCCTCTGGTCTTGTTGTTCTCCGCGTTCAGGTGCCGTCTCAACAGTCCTGCCTCTCAACCTTCCCGGAACAGACACTCCAGTGATACGATGTTCTCTACACTCTGCTCTTTGTCACGGGTTCTCTCCGGGTCAGCGACCATCTTACAGTGGGACGAGTGGACCCAAGTCTCTCTTTCGGCAACCTTTAATCCTGTCGTGCTGGTTAGCAAGACTTGGTACGGTCCTTCCCACCTGTCAATGAGGCAACCTGAGCGTAGAAAATTTCGAATCATTACATAATCCCCAGGTTCAATGTCATGACAATTACTGTTCAGTAGGTCAGGAATCACCAGCTTTAGATTTCTATTTTGATTCCTCAGCTGCTGGCTCATCCTAGACAAATATTTTACAGTCACTTCGTTATTGCATTTCAAATCATCCTGGGGGTCTATCATTACATGAGGTTGTCGGCCAAAAAGAATCTCAAAGGGTGAGAGGTTAAGGGGGAACCTGGGAGTGGTTTTGATGCTGTACAATACTAGTGGCAAAGCTTCTGGCCACAACAATCCAGTCTCAGCTATCACTTTGCTCAGCTTGTTCTTAATAGTGCTGTTCATTCTCTCCACCTTCGCACTCGCCTGTGGTCGGTACGGAGTATGCAGCTTGCTATTAATTCCCATCAGTTTGCACATTACCTGAAAGACTTCACCTGTAAAATGGGTACCCCTATCGCTTTCAATTATTCTAGGGATACCATATCTACACACAAATTCCTGCACAATTTTCTTTGCAGTGAACGTAGCAGTATTTGTGGCAGCAGGGAATGCTTCTACCCAATTGGAAAAAACATCAATACAGACTAACACATATTTTAAATTCCTACAGGGTGGTAACTGTATGAAATAAATTTGTATTACCTGAAAAGGGCCGTCTGTCGGAGGGATATGGGATGGCTCTGTTGGTATTGACTTTCCAATATTCTTCCTCAAGCAAGTAAGACATGTCATTGCTCTCTTACCCGCATGAGAAGAGAATCCTGGCGCACACCAGTAGGCTCTCACCAGCTTACACATACCCTCTTTACCCAGATGAGTCAGACCGTGTGCCGCCTCAGTCAAGCTTGGAAGATATGCTCTGGGTGCCACTGGCTTACCGTGTCCACGTGTCCAGAGTCCTGAGGACTCCTGGTCATACCCCTTTGACCTCCAGACCGCCTATTCCTGGAGAGAACACAAATTTTGCATTTCAATTAATTTTTGTGTGTTGATTGTGTTGAATGTCATCAGTGATGTGATGTTCGTTTGTATGGGGGTGCTGGCTGCTGATTTAGCAGCTTCGTCTGCCTGGCTGTTACCAAGTGAAATTGGGTCTTGGTTGTAAGTGTGTGCTTTGCACTTGATAACAGCCACTCTGTCTGGTTCTTGTATCGCTGTTAGAAGCCTTTTTATGTGGGATGCATGTGCTACAGGTGTGCCAGCTGCCGTCATGAAATTTCTGAGGCGCCATAGGGCCCCGAAATCATGCACCACTCCAAAGGCATACCTAGAATCTGTGTATATATTGGCTGACTTACCCTTGGCCAATTCACACGCTCTGGTTAGGGCGACCAGCTCAGCAACTTGTGCTGAGTGCAGTGGGCCCAGGGGTTCAGCTTCTATGATACCTCTGTCGTCTACAACTGCGTATCCAGTACACAAGTCTCCCGAGTCCGTCTGTCTGTAGCAACTACCGTCAGTGTAAAAGGTAAAGTTTACGCCTTCCAGTGGGTTGTCACTGATGTCAGGTCTCGCAGTGAAAGTCTGATTCAGGTATTCCATACAATCATGCGTATCAGTATCTGCACTAAATCCTCCTTCACCATCATTCTCATCCTCCACCCTTTGTGCCTGTCCAGGCACACTTGGCAGATAAGTTGCAGGATTTAGTGCGCTGCATCTTTTGATGGTGATGTTTACAGGGGCCATCAGTGATAATTCCCACTTTGTAAACCGTGCCGATGAGACATGTCTGGTTTGGGCGGAGTTCAGTAAGGCTGATACAGCATGAGGTGTATGGATGGTCAGGTTGTGTCCTAACACTACGTCTTCGCTTTTACTTACTAGCAAAGCTATCGCTGCAACACTTCGCAAGCATGTGGGGAGAGACCGCGCTACGGTGTCCAACTGTGCACTGTAGTAAGCTACTGGCCTGCTGGCATAACCATGTCTCTGGGTTAAAACTCCTGCTGCGCACCCTGCACTTTCTGTACCGTATAATTCAAAGGGCTTCCCATAATCTGGCATACCTAATGCAGGTGCCTGTGATAGGCACTGTTTGAGTCTCTCAAAGGCCAATTCGGACTCATCTGTGTGCGAGATCCGATCTGGTTTGTTCGAGGAGACCATTTCTTGCAAAGGTAAAGCCAGTATGGAGAATCCTGGGATCCAGTTTCGGCAGTACCCACACATTCCAAGGAAAGTGCGGATCTGTTGCTGGGTTTGTGGCAGGGTCATGTCGCGAATCGCCTGTATTCTATCAGCGGTGAGATGTCTAAGTCCTTGAGTCAAGCAATGTCCCAAATATTTTACCCTGGTCTGGCACAGCTGCAACTTATCCTTTGAAAACTTGTGTCGCGTATGGGAAAGATGAAACAGAAGCTGTTTTGGGTCTTTCAAGGACGATTCGAGTGAATCAGAACACAGCAATAAGTCATCGACATACTGTATTAATACTGATCCGCTCTCAGGTTGAAAGGATTGTAAACAGTCATGCAAAGCCTGGGAGAAAATACTTGGGCTGTCAATGAAACCTTGGGGGAGACGAGTCCAGGTGTACTGTACTCCCCTGTATGTAAATGCAAAGAGGTATTGGCTGTCAGGGTGCAGAGGGACAGAAAAGAAGGCAGAACAGGGGTCAATGACAGTGAAAAATTTTGCAGTAGGGGGAATTTGCATGAGGATGACAGCTGGATTGGGCACTACAGGGAATTGGCTCTCAACTATCTTGTTTATCCCCCTTAGATCCTGCACTAGCCTGTAGCCCCTCCCCTCACTCTTTTTCACAGGGAAGATGGGACTATTGGCAGTGCTGGACGTCCTGACTAGTATGCCCTGTTGTAGCAACCGCTCTATGACGGGGTACACTCCTAATTCTACCTCTGGCTTCAGAGGATACTGAGGTATTTTTGGAGCTATCCTACCGTCTTTTACTTGCACTACTACCGGAGCTACATTCGCCATCAATCCAGTGTCTTGTCCATCTTTGGTCCAAAGGAAACCCAGTATTTGTGTGATCATTTCCTCTACCTTTGATGGACACTTGTCTATAACAGCAGAATGCGTCATTAGCCTTTGAGGGGTGTCTAATATATCTTGCACTTCCTGAACGTGATTCTCAGGTATATCCAAGAAGACACCCTCAGGAGTACAGTATATGACACACCGCACTTTACACAATAAATCTCTTCCAAGCAGGTTAGTCGGAGCCGCTGCAACCAGCAAAAAAGAATGCGTGGTTTGCAAGGGCCCTATCGTAATCTCTGCAGGTCTACTCAAAGGGTAGTGTTGCACTTTTACTGTTACTCCCATTGCCGAAATTGTTTTACCCGTGGTTTCGTGGTTTTTATACCTACAGTTGAATTTAACACTGACCTGGCCACCCCTGTGTCTACAAGAAAAGGTAAAGGTACACCAGCTACATCAACCGTGACCTCAGGTTCACTACCAAGGCTAGCAATCAACTTCACTGGCTGCAGACTACAGGTGTGGCCCAACCCCTATTGTGTGGTGAGACCCTCCCGCAGCGCGCTGGCAGCTACGATATGTGGGGGAGGTAGCTGAGAATTTCCGGAGGTCTGCCCATCTCTCCTTGGGGGGTACCTCCTTGTTTCCCCTGCATGTAGTTCGTAACTTCTCCTATGTGGTCCCTGATCCCAATTATGTGAGTAGTAGTGTGGTTCGTATTCTCTGTCTAGGGTTCTATCTTGGCTATGCGCTCTACCACTCCTACAGTCTTTGGCAAAATGCCCTTCCTTCCTACAAAAGAAACATGTTCTAGGTCTGTCCCAAACAACAGGGGTCCGGGTTGTCGGCTGATGGGGTTTTGCCATAAGGGCCTGTATACTTACCGTCATCAGTTTTGCCCCCTGTGACTCCCTGTGTTTAATGTTTCTATCATGCTCGACAGCGGACTCTCTCAGCCACTGAGATACCTCTCCAGTTTGGTAGAGAGGTCTGTACCCTTGTTCTGAGTGCCTTCTTCAACCCGTCCATTAATACTGAAACAGCTACCTCCCTATGATGTGCATTGTCTCTAATGTCCTCGATCCCAGTGTATCTAGACATTTCCTGCAGTGCTCGATGGAAATATTCGGATGCTTTTTCACCTTCCTTTTGTCTTATGGAAAAGATTTTATTCCATTTGACAACAGTAGGGAAATATATTCCTAATTGCAGATTGATTTGTCGTACGTTCTCCTGAGTGTACTCATCAGTGATAGGTACTTCTTCGTCTAAATTGCAATCAGTTATGAACTTCGCGGGGTCAATATTGGAGGGTAAACATACCCGTAGCACTGTTCGCCAATCTTTGTTTGTGGGTTCGGTGGCGTTGCCTAACTCTTTAATGAACCTCTGGCATGCGACTAGATCCTTTCTGGGATCGGGAAATTCTGACATAATTGACCTCAATTCTGTCCGGGAACAGGGACAATGCATGGCAATGTTCCTGATGGGAGTTACTCCCTGAGTGTCAGTCTTCCCATTGGGGACTGCAATCACCCTGACAGGATTTAATTCAATTACATCATTCTGGTTTGATTCTACAATGTGGGGTGCTATGGTTTCTGCATAATGTATGGTACCGTACTTACCTGTGGACACGACCTCACTTATCCCTCCGCTAGGGGGCCTGACTACTGCTCTTGTTGGTTGGGCCGTGCCCACTTGAGTGTCTTGTATGGTAGCTGCTAGAGAGAGTGCCGATATCGTGCTGGGCTCATCTTCTTGTTCGCAGTCCTGGGAAAAATTTAAAAAAGGGTACAACTGGCAAGGGTTAGTGTTAGTACATTTTGCAATTACACTCTTGTTCTGTACCAATGTATCATTGCCTGTAGCCATTTTCTCCCCAACAATATATGGTGGTGGTGGTGCCATCGCCATTGTTTTCCCACTAGGTTTGGAACCTGCTGCGCAAGCTAATTCCTTTTGCATATCCCCCTCCTGTTGCCATAAATTTAAACAGTCTGTATGTTTAATCCTTTGTTTCTTGGATTTTATCAGACATATCCTTAACCTTAAGTTCTGTAATACCTCTGGTTCAAAGCTGCCCACTCTAGGGAATGGTACCCTATCATTGTTGGTCATACATATCCACTCATTGCATAAACCTTCTGTGTGTGAACCATATTTTTCACACATGATAAACCTTGCTGAGCCTTTTGGCCACAATTCTGCCTGAACCCTGTCTAAACGTCTCTTAATTGAGCAACTGGCTCCCATATTTGTGGGTCTCTTCTAATACCTTTAAAAAATTCCCACAAACACCAAAATACTCAATATAAGTAGACGGTGGAAGTATACCTGAGCGCATTCCACTCGCTCGCGCCCACGCTGGCCAATATAACGATACACTGTTGGTAGCGGATCGCCATGTACCCAACTTAGGGCTCCTATCAGACCTTACACCGTAATTTCTTTCGGTGGAAGTTCTGTTTGGAATATTTTCCTGAGAGAGGCAGTGAAAATTTCCTTTTTGGTATCTTTCAACTGGAATTGTTTGTAGGGTGAAAAACAGAGAAATTAGATAACTATCCTTCACCCTTTCCAGTGAAGCCCACCAGGGAGATTTCCCGAAGTTTATCAAAGAAAAACCCCTTTGTCTACACAATCAGGTCTGCGTATGCTCTTCCACAGCACATGTGACACAATAATATCACGTTGCTCTGTGCAGAACAAACGGACATGTGATGCAATAGCACAGCCTATAGATACTAGTTATCTATATGCCCTATGACTGCTGTAGACCACCTAGTAGACCACCTAGAGTTGTATGGGATACCACTCAGTCCACCAAGACCACCTAGTCCACTTAGTTAATAACGCAGGGTTGCGAATCCTATGCCACCGGGCCTCTACTAACCCAGTGTGTCCACCTAGACCACCTAGCAATCCACCTAGTCCACCTAGTTCTTGGGTTCAGTATCCACTGACTCCTGCACTCGCTCACTCAAATACACTTTATTTTTCTGTACAGAAAATTATCATTCAGACAAGCAGCTTTACTTCCAGAGGCAATACAGTAAATAAGGGTTTTATACTAAACTTTGGAAACTGGGCAATCTTGTGTTATTGTAGCGTGGCTACTATCCCACCTTTAAACTAGAGATGAGCGCCTGAAATTTTTCGGGTTTTGTGTTTTGGTTTTGGGTTCGGTTCCGCGGCCGTGTTTTGGGTTCGAACGCGTTTTGGCAAAACCTCACCGAATTTTTTTTGTCGGATTCGGGTGTGTTTTGGATTCGGGTGTTTTTTTCCAAAAACACTAAAAAACAGCTTAAATCATAGAATTTGGGGGTCATTTTGATCCCAAAGTATTATTAACCTCAAAAACCATAATTTACACTCATTTTCAGTCTATTCTGAATACCTCACACCTCACAATATTATTTTTAGTCCTAAAATTTGCACCGAGGTCGCTGTGTGAGTAAGATAAGCGACCCTAGTGGCCGACACAAACACCGGGCCCATCTAGGAGTGGCACTGCAGTGTCACGCAGGATGTCCCTTCCAAAAAACCCTCCCCAAACAGCACATGACGCAAAGAAAAAAAGAGGCACAATGAGGTAGCTGTGTGAGTAAGATTAGCGACCCTAGTGGCCGACACAAACACCGGGCCCATCTAGGAGTGGCACTGCAGTGTCACGCAGGATGGCCCTTCCAAAAAACCCTCCCCAAACAGCACATGACGCAAAGAAAAAAAGAGGCGCAATGAGGTAGCTGTGTGAGTAAGATTAGCGACCCTAGTGGCCGACACAAACACCGGGCCCATCTAGGAGTGGCACTGCAGTGTCACGCAGGATGTCCCTTCCAAAAAACCCTCCCCAAACAGCACATGACGCAAAGAAAAAAAGAGGCGCAATGAGGTAGCTGACTGTGTGAGTAAGATTAGCGACCCTAGTGGCCGACACAAACACCGGGCCCATCTAGGAGTGGCACTGCAGTGTCACGCAGGATGTCCCTTCCAAAAAACCCTCCCCAAACAGCACATGACGCAAAGAAAAAAAGAGGCGCAATGAGGTAGCTGTGTGAGTAAGATTAGCGACCCTAGTGGCCGACACAAACACCGGGCCCATCTAGGAGTGGCACTGCAGTGTCACGCAGGATGGCCCTTCCAAAAAACCCTCCCCAAACAGCACATGACGCAAAGAAAAAAAGAGGCGCAATGAGGTAGCTGTGTGAGTAAGATTAGCGACCCTAGTGGCCGACACAAACACCGGGCCCATCTAGGAGTGGCACTGCAGTGTCACGCAGGATGTCCCTTCCAAAAAACCCTCCCCAAACAGCACATGACGCAAAGAAAAAAAGAGGCGCAATGAGGTAGCTGACTGTGTGAGTAAGATTAGCGACCCTAGTGGCCGACACAAACACCGGGCCCATCTAGGAGTGGCACTGCAGTGTCACGCAGGATGTCCCTTCCAAAAAACCCTCCCCAATCAGCACATGATGCAAAGAAAAAGAAAAGAAAAAAGAGGTGCAAGATGGAATTGTCCTTGGGCCCTCCCACCCACCCTTATGTTGTATAAACAAAACAGGACATGCACACTTTAACCAACCCATCATTTCAGTGACAGGGTCTGCCACACGACTGTGACTGATATGACGGGTTGGTTTGGACCCCCCCCAAAAAAGAAGCAATTAATCTCTCCTTGCACAAACTGGCTCTACAGAGGCAAGATGTCCACCTCATCTTCACCCTCCGATATATCACCGTGTACATCCCCCTCCTCACAGATTATCAATTCGTCCCCACTGGAATCCACCATCTCAGCTCCCTGTGTACTTTGTGGAGGCAATTGCTGCTGGTCAATGTCTCCGCGGAGGAATTGATTATAATTCATTTTAATGAACATCATCTTCTCCACATTTTCTGGATGTAACCTCGTACGCCGATTGCTGACAAGGTGAGCGGCGGCACTAAACACTCTTTCGGAGTACACACTTGTGGGAGGGCAACTTAGGTAGAATAAAGCCAGTTTGTGCAAGGGCCTCCAAATTGCCTCTTTTTCCTGCCAGTATAAGTACGGACTGTGTGACGTGCCTACTTGGATGCGGTCACTCATATAATCCTCCACCATTCTATCAATGTTGAGAGAATCATATGCAGTGACAGTAGACGACATGTCCGTAATCGTTGTCAGGTCCTTCAGTCCGGACCAGATGTCAGCATCAGCAGTCGCTCCAGACTGCCCTGCATCACCGCCAGCGGGTGGGCTCGGAATTCTGAGCCTTTTCCTCGCACCCCCAGTTGCGGGAGAATGTGAAGGAGGAGATGTTGACAGGTCGCGTTCCGCTTGACTTGACAATTTTGTCACCAGCAGGTCTTTCAACCCCAGCAGACCTGTGTCTGCCGGAAAGAGAGATCCAAGGTAGGCTTTAAATCTAGGATCGAGCACGGTGGCCAAAATGTAGTGCTCTGATTTCAACAGATTGACCACCCGTGAATCCTTGTTAAGCGAATTAAGGGCTGCATCCACAAGTCCCACATGCCTAGCGGAATCGCTCCGTGTTAGCTCCTCCTTCAATGCCTCCAGCTTCTTCTGCAAAAGCCTGATGAGGGGATTGACCTGACTCAGGCTGGCAGTGTCTGAACTGACTTCACGTGTGGCAAGTTCAAAGGGCATCAGAACCTTGCACAACGTTGAAATCATTCTCCACTGCACTTGAGACAGGTGCATTCCACCTACTATATCGTGCTCAATTGTATAGGCTTGAATGGCCTTTTGCTGCTCCTCCAACCTCTGAAGCATATAGAGGGTTGAATTCCACCTCGTTACCACTTCTTGCTTCAGATGATGGCAGGGCAGGTTCAGTAGTTTTTGGTGGTGCTCCAGTCTTCTGTACGTGGTGCCTGTACGCCGAAAGTGTCCCGCAATTTTTCTGGCCACCGACAGCATCTCTTGCACGCCCCTGTCGTTTTTAAAAAAATTCTGCACCACCAAATTCAAGGTATGTGCAAAACATGGGACGTGCTGGAATTTGCCCATATTTAATGCACACACAATATTGCTGGCGTTGTCCGATGCCACAAATCCACAGGAGAGTCCAATTGGGGTAAGCCATTCCGCGATGATCTTCCTCAGTTGCCGTAAGAGGTTTTCAGCTGTGTGCGTATTCTGGAAAGCGGTGATACAAAGCGTAGCCTGCCTAGGAAAGAGTTGGCGTTTGCGAGATGCTGCTACTGGTGCCGCCGCTGCTGTTCTTGCGGCGGGAGTCCATACATCTACCCAGTGGGCTGTCACAGTCATATAGTCCTGACCCTGCCCTGCTCCACTTGTCCACATGTCCGTGGTTAAGTGGACATTGGGTACAACTGCATTTTTTAGGAGACTGGTGAGTCTTTTTCTGACGTCCGTGTACATTCTCGGTATCGCCTGCCTAGAGAAGTGGAACCTAGATGGTATTTGGTAACGGGGGCACACTGCCTCAATAAATTGTCTAGTTCCCTGTGAACTAACGGCGGATACCGGACGCACGTCTAACACCAACATAGTTGTCAAGGACTCAGTTATCCGCTTTGCAGTAGGATGACTGCTGTGATATTTCATCTTCCTCGCAAAGGACTGTTGAACAGTCAATTGCTTACTGGAAGTAGTACAAGTGGGCTTACGACTTCCCCTCTGGGATGACCATCGACTCCCAGCGGCAACAACAGCAGCGCCAGCAGCAGTAGGCGTTACACGCAAGGATGCATCGGAGGAATCCCAGGCAGGAGAGGACTCGTCAGACTTGCCAGTGACATGGCCTGCAGGACTATTGGCATTCCTGGGGAAGGAGGAAATTGACACTGAGGGAGTTGGTGGGGTGGTTTGCGTGAGCTTGGTTACAAGAGGAAGGGATTTACTGGTCAGTGGACTGCTTCCGCTGTCACCCAAAGTTTTTGAACTTGTCACTGACTTATTATGAATGCGCTGCAGGTGACGTATAAGGGAGGATGTTCCGAGGTGGTTAACGTCCTTACCCCTACTTATTACAGCTTGACAAAGGGAACACACGGCTTGACACCTGTTGTCCGCATTTCTGGTGAAATACCTCCACACCGAAGAGCTGATTTTTTTGGTATTTTCACCTGGCATGTCAACGGCCATATTCCTCCCACGGACAACAGGTGTCTCCCCGGGTTCCTGACTTAAACAAACCACCTCACCATCAGAATCCTCCTGGTCAATTTCCTCCCCAGCGCCAGCAACACCCATATCCTCCTCATCCTGGTGTACTTCAACACTGACATCTTCAATCTGACTATCAGGAACTGGACTGCGGGTGCTCCTTCCAGCACTTGCAGGGGGCGTGCAAATGGTGGAAGGCGCATGCTCTTCACGTCCAGTGTTGGGAAGGTCAGGCATCGCAACCGACACAATTGGACTCTCCTTGTGGATTTGGGATTTCAAAGAACGCACAGTTCTTTGCGGTGCTTTTGCCAGCTTGAGTCTTTTCAGTTTTCTAGCGAGAGGCTGAGTGCTTCCATCCTCATGTGAAGCTGAACCACTAGCCATGAACATAGGCCAGGGCCTCAGCCGTTCCTTGCCACTCCGTGTGGTAAATGGCATATTGGCAAGTTTACGCTTCTCCTCCGACAATTTTATTTTAGGTTTTGGAGTCCTTTTTTTACTGATATTTGGTGTTTTGGTTTTGACATGCTCTGTACTATGCCATTGGGCATCGGCCTTGGCAGACGACGTTGCTGGCATTTCATCGTCTCGGCCATGACTAGTGGCAGCAGCTTCAGCACGAGGTGGAAGTGGATCTTGATCTTTCCCTAATTTTGGAACCTCAACATTTTTGTTCTCCATATTTTAATAGGCACAACTAAAAGGCACCTCAGGTAAACAATGGAGATGGATGGATTGGATACTAGTATACAATTATGGACGGGCTGCCGAGTGCCGACACAGAGGTAGCCACAGCCGTGAACTACCGCACTGTACTGTGTCTGCTGCTAATATATAGACTGGTTGATAAAGAGATAGTATACTCGTAACTAGTATGTATGTATAAAGAAAGAAAAAAAAACCACGGTTAGGTGGTATATACAATTATGGACGGGCTGCCGAGTGCCGACACAGAGGTAGCCACAGCCGTGAACTACCGCACTGTACTGTGTCTGCTGCTAATATATAGACTGGTTGATAAAGAGATAGTATACTCGTAACTAGTATGTATGTATAAAGAAAGAAAAAAAAACCACGGTTAGGTCACTGGTATATACAATTATGGACGGGCTGCCGAGTGCCGACACAGAGGTAGCCACAGCCGTGAACTACCGCACTGTACTGTGTCTGCTGCTAATATAGACTGGTTGATAAAGAGATAGTATACTACTAATATTATATACTGGTGGTCAGGTCACTGGTCACTAGTCACACTGGCAGTGGCACTCCTGCAGCAAAAGTGTGCACTGTTTAATTTTAATATAATATTATGTACTCCTGGCTCCTGCTATAACCTATAACTGGCACTGCAGTAGTGCTCCCCAGTCTCCCCCACAATTATAAGCTGTGTGAGCTGAGCAGTCAGACAGATATATATAATATTATATATAGATAATAGATGATGCAGCACACTGGCCTGAGCCTGAGCAGTGCACACAGATATGGTATGTGACTGAGTCACTGTGTGCTGTGTATCGCTTTTTTCAGGCAGAGAACGGATTATATTATGTACTCCTGGCTCCTGCTATAACCTATAACTGGCACTGCAGTAGTGCTCCCCAGTCTCCCCCACAATTATAAGCTGTGTGAGCTGAGCAGTCAGACAGATATATAATATATATAGATGATGCAGCACACTGGCCTGAGCCTGAGCAGTGCACACAGATATGGTATGTGACTGAGTCACTGTGTGCTGTGTATCGCTTTTTTCAGGCAGAGAACGGATTATAAATAAAAGTGGTGGTCACTGGTCACTATCAGCAAAACTCTGCACTGTACACTACTGAGTACTCCTAATGCTCCCCAAAATTAGTAAATCAAGTGTCTAAACGGAGAGGACGCCAGCCACGTCCTCTCCCGATCAATCTCAATGCACGTGTGAAAATGGCGGCGACGCGCGGCTCCTTATATAGAATCCGAGTCTCGCGATAGAATCCGAGCCTCGCGAGAATCCGACAGCGTCATGATGACGTTCGGGCGCGCTCGGGTTAACCGAGCAAGGCGGGAAGATCCGAGTCGCTCGGACCCGTAAAAAAAAACATGAAGTTCTGGCGGGTTCGGATTCAGAGAAACCGAACCCGCTCATCTCTACTTTAAACTAAACGAACTATCGTGTGGTTTTATTATACGCACACAACGCTACGCAAGCTTGCGTAATTATGCAACCATGCGTACCTCTATGCCACGCGTGCGGCCTTGCGCTACGTGCACATTTTGTGTACGCTGTCCTCACGTTCCGTACCACGTGTACCAATGTGCGGACGCAATAAAGCAACTCACACAATTTCTATAAATGTGAGCAATATTAACTATAATCGCTCACTTAACACGCCACACAGTTTCTTTTCTGTATAAACCTTAATAACTAGGCCAGACTGTGTTTGTGTTTTACACTTACTTCCTTAATATTTATATTATGAATCTAGTAATCTGAATGTTATGGCAACAATGTGGGAGAGTATGCACAGAGCATGGGTGTACGCTTTTGTTGTGTACGCATTTGGCGCCAAAAATAAATTCACAGATTTTAAATAGCTTTTTTTTTCTGCTTACCTTACGAGTTCTACCAGCATCCCTACAAACCATACAGAGCAGACACCATCTAATCAGCAATTAAGTAGGGTTTTCAGTGCATCCACCAACCAAGAAAAGGATACGTAGGATCCCTGTCCACCCTTATGCTGATAGATTAAGTCTGCTTGTGATCTGTTAAGCAGTAAAAATGTGGAAAACCGGAGAGCCCCCAATTGATAATGCTGATTATCTTTACAGGAATGAAAGCTATACCTTAAATATACTTTAAACCTTTAGCCGCTGCGGCCGCTATACTTAATTCACACTCTATGCACCTTTTACGCTATTAGCGTACAGAGTCCCGTACAGTGTACGGACTTTGCGTACACACGCCGCGCTGACGGTACAAAGTACTCACAGCGCGTACACACCCAGAGATACACTTTAAACCTTCTACAGCAATGCAATGCAATAATAATACACTTTAAACCTTAGCAGGGCAATGAGGACACGACACCAATTGTGATTTTACCGCTGGGTTCCGACACCACAGTGGATTATTTCTGAAAGGGGGTTTACAATACAAATTATACACTACAATACAAGACAATATAACAAAATAATGGCTACAGTCTATGTAAATACGTGATTGGAATCGCTTGCGCTACCCGGCCCGGTCCTCGGTCATCTGATAGATAACTTGGTGAGTCTTCTGCCAGGCCAGGCTGCAGCAGGCTTTATTTATACAATTCTTCCAAAAGCAATACAATGGATACTGTAATCCCTTTGTCCATTGGACACAGGAATGCACTTTTACAGTACAGGAGAGGTCATAGGTTGATTTGAAAAGGTAGGCGATGTCTTTCTCAACTGCTCTGTGGGTGGTCTCCTCTGGATTCCCGCCGCATACATAATATACAGTAAATACAGTTCATATCTATATTCTGCTTCTGCACATAACTATCCGCAGGAACATGCGATCTTCCGCAGACCAACACAGGAATGTTACCCTTAAAATACCCTACAGCTGGATAGCAAACACCACCTTATAACCTTAGTCTGTCCCCTCTTATCCTGTAAAGGTGAATCCCTTTGTTCTGCAACCATTTAAACAGCTATAACTTTCTGATGTGGTGCAAGGAGACTATGTGTACATTGTGCGCTATTTGGATTAAATATGTAATGTGTTCTGATGGCCCTCCAGGTGTACTCAAACCCTGCCGTAAATACCCATACCACGCGCCAATGCGCAGGACCGCAGGAGCGACCATACGCAAAGTGCGTATATGTGCATGCACGGCAGGACAAGTGCACGCGCAGTGGGCATGTGTGTGCAGTTTGTACGTGATGTGTGTTCTGTAATATTTTTCGACTTTGACAGAGTAATTCCTGGAGATCCAGATACCAGGCCCTCCGTGGCCAATCTGGAACAATGAATATCGCCTGAACCCTTGTTCTTCTTCTTATGATCCTTATCACCTTTGGAATGAGTGGAAGTGGAGGGAGCACATATACCGACTGAAACACCCACGGTGTCACCAGGGCATCCACTGCACAGGCTTGAGGGTCCCTCAACCTGGAACAATATCTCTGAAGCTTCTTGTTGAGGCGAGACGCCATCATGTCTATTTGAGGAATTCCCCAATGATTTGTCACTTCTGTAAAGACTTCTTGATGAAGACCCCACTCTCCTGGATGGAGATCGTGTGCTTCCCAGTTGTCCACGCCCGGAATGAAGACCGCTGACAGAGCGCTTGCATGTTTTTCCGCCCAGCGGAGAACTTTTGTGGCCTCCGCCATCGACGCTCTGCTCTTTGTTCCACCCTGGCGGTTTATGTACGCCACTGCTGTTATGTTGTCCGACTGAATCAGGATGGGCAGACCGCAAAGAAGATGTTCCGCTTGTAGAAGGCCGTTGTAGATGGCTCTTAATTCCAGAATGTTTATGTGCAGACAAGCTTCCTGGCTTGACCATTTTTACCTGGAAATTTTCCCCTTGTGTGACTGCTCCCCAACCTCGGAGACTTGCATCCGTGGTCACCAGGACCCAATCCTGGATCCTCAACCTGCGTCCCTCTAGGAGGTGAGAACTTTGGAGCCACCACAGGAGAGATACTCTGGTCCTGGAAGATAGGCTTATTTTCCGGTGCATGTGCAGATGAGACCCGGACCACTTGTCCAACAGGTCCCACTGAAACACCCTGGCATAGAACCTGCCAAACGGAATGGCTTCGTAGGCTGCCACCATCTTCTCCAACACCTGAGTGCATTGATGAATCGACACTCTTGCCGGTTTCAGAATCTCCTTGACCATGTTCTGGATTTCCAGAGCTTTTTCCCCTGGGAGAAACACACTCTGCAGTTCCGTGTCCAGGATCATGCCCAAGAATGACAGCCATGTTGTCGGAACCAACAGTGACTTTGGCAAATTTAGGATCCAACCATGTTGTTGCAGGACTGTCAGGGAGAGCGCAATGTTTCTTAGTAACTGCTCCTTTGATCTCGCCTTTATCAGGAGATCCTCCAAGTACGGGATAATTGTGACACCCTGCTTGCGCAGGAGCACCATCATTTCCGCCATTACTTTGGTGAAAATCCTCGGAGCCAAACGGCATCGTCTGAAATTGGTAATGACAATCCTGAACAGCAAACCTCAGGTAAGCTTGATGTGGAGGATATATTGGGACATGTAAGTAGACATCTTTGATGTCGACTGACGCCATAAAATCCCCCCCTTCTAGACTGGAGATCACTGCTCGGAGAGATTCCATCTTGAATTTGAATCTTTTCAGATATAAATTGAGGAATTTTAAGTTCAGAATCGGTCTGACCGAGCCATCCGGCTTCGGGGCCACGAACAGGCTTGAATAAAAGTCACAACGGGGAGACCGTGACAATAACCTGCTGCAGTCACAGCTTCCTTTAGATAGACTGCAGCGTCCCTGATATGACCCAGTGTCAAGAGAACGCTATCCCTATCCAGGGTGTCCAATTCAGATGATAAGTTATCTGCCCACTTTTCAATTGCACTACTCACCCATGCCGATGCCACGGCAGGTCTGAGCAGCGTACCCGAAGTGACATAAATAGATAGATTTTGCGTCCCACCACCTGCGATCTGGACCCAGCCTCAACCAAGCTTCTAATAGGTTGTATGGATATAATTGGTCCTGTCTTTACAAAAATTGTTCAATGCTCTTTGCAGACAGGCATTTTTCCTGGACCCCTAAAGAAAGCAATTGTTAGACTGCTTCTTAAAAAACCTAATTTAGATCCCGACTGCATGACCAACTACAGACCGGTATCAAACCTTCCTTTCCTAGGAAAGGTTATTGAGAAAGTCATTGCAAATCAACTGGAAACCCGCCTGACAACCCATGATATTTATGATCCATTTCAATCAGGATTCAGGAGAAGACATAGCACTGAAACAGCCCTGGTGTGTGTGTGTTAAAAGATCTTCTGATGGCAAAAGACAGAGGTGACTGTTCAATATTAATCCTTCTGGATCTCTCGGCAGCATTTGATACCGTGGACCATGGGCTTCTGATTGAGCGACTGATACATTTCTGTGGTCTGGATGGCACAGTCCTAAGCTGGTTCAAATCATTTCTCACAGGCAGGTCACAGAGAGTATCATCTGGATTATACTCATCACCACCAGTGCCATTGCCATGTGGTGTCCCACAAGGTTCTATACTATCCCCCATGCTTTTTGCAGTATACATGCTCCCATTGGGCGAAACACGGCAGTGATACAATGTAGCGCCTATGCGCTCCATTGTAACCAATGGTGGGAACTTTGTGGTCAGCGGTGAGGTTACTTTCGGTCAACCGCTGACCACAAAGTTCCCACCATTGGTTACAATGGAGCGCATAGGCGCTACATTGTATCACTGCCGTGTGCTGCCTGACAGACACAACAGGAGCACACAGCCAATCAGGAGGGTGCCACGACGTGGCGCTCCCTGATTGGCTGAAGGGACCCTCTTTGACAGGAGTCAGGGGGGTCCTGGCAGTCGGGGAAAGGGGTCCCATGTGTAAACATGGGACCCCTTTCAGTGCGTGGTCGGCTTTGCGTTTTATTTTTTTGCCAAGTACGTGGATTATTCAAAGGCCGGATTCTTCACTGGATTATGTGAGTATAATTTTTTTCACAGGTACCCCGAGGATTCTACATGGAGAAGAGGACTGAGCCTCGTGGGAACATAGGTTAGTATGTGTGTATGTTGGTGTGCATGTATGCAATAAACTTGTACTGTCACGGTGTGTGTGTCCTGTTTTTATTGGGGTATTTTTTTAGTAGTACTTCAGGTACCAGCGGGCCCGGTTTTCCACCGCATGCTGGTACTTATGGTTCTCCAAGTACCAGCTTGCGGGGGAGGCTTGCTGGGACTTGTAGTACTGCTACTAAAAACAATATTCACACTTTCACACTTGGCTATCAGCCCCCCATCCGCCGCCCTTGGATGGGGGGGACAGCCTCGGGTTTCACCCCTAACCCAAGGGTGGCTGGAGGGGGGGGACCCCTTGATTGAAGGGGTCCCCACTCCTCCAGGGTACCCCGGCCAGGGGTGACTAGTTGGGGTTTTAATGGCACGGCCGCAGGGACCGATATCAAAGTGTCCCCCGGCTGTGGCATTATCTCCCCAGCTAGTGGAGCCCGGTGCTGGTTTCAGAAATACGGGGGACCCCTACGCTTTTTGTCCCCCGTATTTTTGGAAGCAGGACCAGGCGCAGAGCTCGGTGCTGGTTGATTAAATATGGGGGAACCCCTGTCATTTTTTCCCCCATATTTTTTCAACCAGGACCGGCTCAAAGAGCCAGAGGCTGGTTTTGCTTAGGAGGGGGGACCCCACGCAATTTTTATTACTGATTTAATACTAAACAGACCCTTTCCCAAAGATAACCATGCACAGATCTCACTGATCCGTGCATGGTTGTCCAAACTCGACTGGAAAAAGCAGGTCTACTTTTTTGCTGCTTTTTTTAACGATTCGAAAAAAAACAGACCCGCACTTGAGCACTCAGAAACTAACACCCAAATACGAATGAATAGTGAATGGCCGTATTCTATGAAATAACAGCCGCGTTTGACCGATGGTCTATTCATTCGTATTTCGGAAGGCTGTCATTCAAACCATTATGAATAGACCAGACACTGCCGAGATTGGTGCTTAGTAAATTCCCGGATTGGGACTTAGAAAAAAAAACACAAATCGGCCAAACTCGGATTTTTAGTAAATACTGGCCACAGACCCTTGTTTCAGGAACAGCAGGGTCTTCTGTGATATGTAACACATCTTTTATTGCCACAATCATGTACTGAATGCTCTTAGCCAGTTTAGGATTCAACCTGGCATCACTATAGTCGACACTGGAATCCGAATCCGTGTCGGTATCTGTGTCTGCTATTTGGGTAAGCGACCGTTTCTGTGACCCTGAGGGAGTCTGCGTTTGGGTAAAAGCATCTTCTATGGATTGTCTCCATGTTTGGTTCTGAGCCTCAGATTTATCCAATCTCTTATTTAGTAAAGCCACATTTGCATTCAAGACACTCCACATATTTACCCAATTAGCAGATTCACTCCCCCACTCTGTTCTGTCCCCACTCCAGCCTCCTCTTGGGAAGAGCATTCAGCCTCAGACATGTCGACACACTCGTACCGACACCCACTATCACACTGGGCTATAGGGGACAGACCCACAATAAGGCCAATTAGAGAAACACAGAGGGAGTTTGCCAGCTCACACCCAGCGCCTATCCCGGTCTGAAAGTATATATAATGCCCCAGACCTGTCAGCGCTTTTTATAAATAATAATTCAACACCAAATCTGCTGTGCCCCCCCCCCCCGTTTAGCACCCTGTTACTAATGACAGAAGTGTAGGAGGCCAGGACCAGCGTCTCTGCAGCTCACTGTGAAGAGAAAATGGCGCTGATTAGAGCTGAGAGGACCAAGCCCCTCCCCCTGAGGTTTTATTGCTGCCCAGGGCGCCCCCCCCTGCGCCCTGCACCCATGTAGTGCCGCTTGTGTGTGGGAGCAATGGTATCTCTGAGACTGAAGTCTTCTGCTGTCTTTACTGAAGTCTTCTGTACTTCGGTTACTCACCCGGCTTCTTTCTTCTGGCTCTGTGAGGGGGACGACAGCGCGGCTCCGGGAACGAGCAGCTAGGTTATACCAAGTGATCAGACCCTCTGTGTCACAACTGAGGGCCTGAGCTGACGGGAGGCAGCCTCAGTTGTAGGGGCTGAGATGTACCGGAACCTGGGAGGTTGTATCAGACCCCTGGACATGTAAGTAACATGATGAATAACTGCCCGAAGGCGTGACCACGACAACTTGAATAAAAGTCAATGATGTTTATTTATGACAACTCCGCAACACAGCAGCAGTAAAAGGAAACATAAAAGTCAACCAAGGATAAATACAATTCTTGGGTACTACAGGGTGGCAAGGGCCACAGGCACTGGTAGTGTGAGATAGTTCTTATAATCTTCTAGTTGGAAAGTCCTTACCAGGCCTGACTGTAGCAATGGAGAGAACCCAGGATCGTACCAGCTGGTGTTCCAGGAAAGGCTGGGCTGCTGAAGATAAAACGGCTGCTGTGGATACTGGCTGGAACCAGACTGTTGTTGGTACGGAGTGGATACTGGCTGGAACCAGTTAAATAATAAACGAACTTGAGAGCGATGAAATAATAATGAAGTTTGGAGTTTGAGAGCGGTGAAATTATAATGCCGGTGATAAATGACAAACTGCAGAAAAGGGGTACCGGCACTTTAAGGAGAGCTGACCTCTGCTGGAAGCTGGATGCTGAAAGCAGGTAGATCTGTAGCTGGAAGCTGGTGAATCCAAATGGATCGGAGAGTCAGGCTACACCGCAGATGGAATGCTGGTGCGGGTCTCTGTAGTGGAAGGATTGACACAGGAGCTGGAACCTGGAAGACAATCACAGGAAAGAGACAAACTGGAACTAGGTTTGACAACCAAAGCACTGACGCCTTCCTTGCTCAGGCACAGCATATTTATACCTGCAGCAAGGAAGGGGTTGGCTAGGCAATTATGCAAATCAACAATACAGACAGCAGATTGGTGGAAATGATCAGATGACAAAATCCAAGATGGCTGCGCCCATGCAGACACTTGGAGGGAAGTTTGGTTTGTAATCCATGTGAGAATTGAAGCAGCAATGGCGGCGCCGGCCACAGGAGACAGGAGACGCCAGACTGATGAATGCACATCCAAACCACGCGGGCACAGCGGAGGCCGCGGCTGACGTAATCGCCACTCTGACACTTTGCATGCAGAAACTCAGGGACGGCGGCGGAGGCCGCGGGAGACGCCATGCCAGATGTAATATGGCGTTTACTGTGACCGTGTCTCAGAGAGACAGGAGAGGATGCAGGAATGTAAACATCAGGATAACAGATGGGATCCGGTCCTGGAGCGCTGAGCCAGCCTTAGGAGGCATCTGATGGGTAAGAAATGGCGTCCAGATACCCGGATCGTGACAGCACCCCCCCCCCTTTAGGAGTGGCCCCAGGACACTTCTTTGGCTTTTGAGGAAACTTGGAATGGAATCTCCGGACCAAGGCAGGAGCATGGACATCAGAAGCATTGGTCCATGAACGTTCCTCAGGGCCATAACCCTTCCAGTCAATAAGATACTGTAGTTGACCGTAACGGTGACGTGAGTCCAGGATCTTGGCCACTTCGTACTCAACGCCTCGTTGAGTTTGGACTTTCGGAGTTGGAGGAAGTGAGGAATGAAACCGATTCAAGATCAGCGGTTTCAACAGGGAAACATGGAATGTCCTGGGTATTTTTAAGAAGGGAGGCAACTGGAGTCTGTAAGCAACAGGGTTGATGACTTGTTCAATTTTAAAAGGACCAATGTAGCGAGGTGCAAACTTCATACTGGGAACTCTTAACCTCAAATTCTTCGTTGATCACCCACCTTGAGAGCAGGAACTGCTCGACGCTTCTTATCCGCAAACTTCTTGTACCTGAACGATGCCTTGAGCAGAGCTGATCGTACGCTCTTCCAGATATTGGCAAACTGATGCAAGGTGATATCCACTGCGGGAACAGAAGTTGCTGGAAGCGGTTGGAACTCAGGGACTTTAGGGTGGAATCCAAAGTTAGTGAAGAATGGTGTTGAAGCAGATGAAGAATGATACTGGTTGTTATGACAGAACTCGGCCCAGGGAAGTAATTGAACCCAGTCATCTTGAGAGGAGGACACATAGATGCGGAGGAAGGCCTCCAAGTCCTGATTCACCCTCTCAGTTTGACCATTGGTCTGAGGATGGTAAGCCGTGGAAAACTTTAGCTTGACTTGGAGGACTTGACATAAACTTCGCCAGAATTTGGCTGTGAATTGAACTCCTCGATCTGAGATGATTTCTTCAGGAAGACCGTGGAGTCGGAAGATCTCTTGTATGAATATTTGAGCCAACTTGGAAGCTGACGGAAGACCGGTGAGAGGAATGAAGTGTGCCATCTTGGTGAACCGGTCAACTACCACCCAGATGGTATTGAACTTGTTGCACATGGGTAAATCTGTAATAAAATCCATCGACAGATGGGTCCATGGTCGACGGGGAACAGATAGTGGAACCAGTTGCCCCGCAGGCGACTGGCGGGATACCTTATGTTGAGCACACTTTGGGCAAGATGCAATAAACTCCAAGACGTCCTTTTTCAGAGTTGGCCACCAATAGGACCTAGAGATAAACTCCAGGGTTTTTTGGATACCTGTATGTCCGGCAAAACGGGAAGCATGGGCCCAATGCATGAGCTTCTTCCTTAGCATCGGCTTCACAAAACTTTTCCCTGATGGGGGCGTAGAGTCCATCCCTACCGTGGAGAATGCCAACGGATTTATAATAGGATGCTTGTCTGAAGACTCTGACTCATTTTCTTGCTCCCATGAGCGGGAAAGGGCATCGGCCTTGCGATTCTGAGAGCCCGGACAGAACTGGAGTTTAAAGTCGAACCTGGAAAAGAAAAGTGCCCATCTGGCCTGACGAGGATTGAGACATTGTGCGCCTTTCAGATATAAAAGGTTCTTGTGGTCTGTAAGTATGGTGATTGAATGAGAAGCTCCCTCCAACAGATATCTCCACTCCTCTAGAGCGAGCTTGATGGCTAGCAACTCCTGGTCGCCAATGGCATAGTTGCGCTCCGCTGGGGAGAACTTCCGGGAGAAGAAACTGCAAGGATGTAAATGGCCATCTTTAGCCCTCTGAGATAACACCGCTCCTACTCCAACGGAGGAGGCATCCACCTCTAAGATGAAAGGAGAGTCGATGTCAGGCTGTTTCAGAACAGGCGCAGAGATAAACCTTTGCTTTAAAAGATGAAAGGCTTGCATGGCTTCTTCAGACCACTTGGACGGGTTAGCACCCTTCTTAGTGAAAGCAGTAATAGGCGCCACAATGGTGGAAAAGTCTCGTATAAACTTTCGGTAATAATTGGCGAACCCTAAGAACCTCTGGACCCCTTTGAGGGTTAAGGGTACCGGACAATTCTGGATTGCTTGTAGTTTCTCAGGATCCATCTCTAGTCCGGAACCGGACACAATGTACCCTAGAAACGGAATGGACTTGACTTCAAAGACGCATTTCTCTAATTTGCAATAGAGATGATTGACACGGAGACGGGACAGAACCTCTTTTACCCAAAAACGATGTTCCTCTTAATCGTTGGCAAAAATGAGGATATCATCTAGATAGACTACGACATGACGGTATAGAATGTCTCTGAAGATCTCATTGACAAAATGCTGGAAGACAGCTGGAGCATTGCTCAATCCGAAGGGCATGACGAGGTACTCATAATGTCCGTCACGGGTGTTAAAGGCGGTCTTCCACTCGTCACCCTCACGGATCCGGATGAGATTGTATGCACCTCTCAAGTCCAGCTTTGTAAAGATGGTAGCTCCGCTAACTCTGTCAAATAGCTCAGTAATCAGGGGTAAAGGATAGCGGTTCTTGATGGTAATGTCGTTCAAACCTCTGTAGTCGATGCACGGCCGCAGACCACCATCTTTCTTCTTTACAAAAAAGAAGCCTGCGCCGGCTGGAGAAGAAGAAGGTCGAATGAACCCCTTTGCTAGGTTCTCTTTAATGTATTCCTCCATAGAATGCGTCTCAGGCAGAGACAACGGATACGTTCGGCCTCGAGGTGGAACCTTCTCTGGAACGAGATCAATCGGGCAGTCCCATTCTCTATGAGGAGGAAGGATATCAGCAGAAGCTTTACTGAACACATCCGTGAAATCTTGATATGGAGGAGGTGGAACATCAGACGACCTGGGGGAGGAAGAACAGACAGGCAACACTTTAAACAAACATGTCTCAGCACAGGAGGAACCCCATGCCAGGATTTGCGTAGTCGTCCAATCAATTGTAGGATTGTGAAGACGGAGCCATGGAAGGCCCAGGACCACAGGATGTGTGGCTCTTGGAATCACTAAAAAAGAAATAAGTTCGGAATGAAGAACTCCCACTCTCAGACGAACTGGTAGAGTCCTTAAAGAAATAACTGCATCAAAAATTTTGCTGCCATCCACGGCAGTTAAGGAAATGGACGAAGGAAGTCTCTCGGTGGGTAGGGACCACCGTTTAACATAGGCTTCGGTAATAAAGTTCCCAGCTGCTCCGGAATCAAGGAGGGCAATGACGTTCCGATAACGTTGAGCAACTTGAAGCGAGACTGGGAGATTACAATCTTGAAGAGATGGAGAGGAGATCATTACTCCTAGCCGGCCCTCTCCTTGGCGAGCTAGGATTTGGAGTCCCGGACGTTTGGGACAGGCATTAATGGTGTGAGACGGAGCTGCACAATAAAGACAGAGAGACTCGGAGAGACGTCTTCGGCGCTCAGCAGGAGTTAAACGGGAACGGCCAATTTGCATGGGCTCATCTTTAGTTGGTGACAGTTGGCGAGGAGGAGGAGCAGAAGATTTTGGAGCAGATGATCTTCCACGTTCAGTTGCTCTCTCTCTGAAACGTAAATCAACTTTTGTGCAGAGTGAGATTAGCTCATCTAACTTAGAGGGTAAGTCTCTGGTAGCTAACTCATCTTTAATACGCTCAGATAAGCCATGCCAGAATGCAGCATACAGGGCCTCGTCGTTCCATGCCAGTTCGGATGCCAGGATCTGGAACTGTATAAGATATTGTCCTACAGTACGTGATCCCTGGCGTAAACGGAGAATCTCAGACGAAGCTGAAGTTACCCGGCCTGGCTCGTCGAAGATGCGCCTGAATGTTGACACGAATGCAGTGTAGGAAGATAGCAGGGTGTCGGACCTCTCCCATAACGGTGATGCCCAATCAAGGGCTGAGCCACTGAGAAAAGAGATAATGTAGGCAATTTTTGTACGGTCACTGGGGAAATTGCCAGGTTGTAGCTCAAACTGAATCTCACACTGGTTGAGAAATCCCCTGCAGAATCTTGGAGATCCGTCAAATTTTGCTGGCGTTGGAAGATGAAGACGTGGAGCAGAAATGGGTAAGGTGGGTGGGGTTATAGCTGGAGTCACTGTGGTTGACGCACCGGACGCGCCTGATCCACGGAGGGTTGTCTGAATCCCATCCAGCCGAGTAGAGAGATCCTGGAGACAGCGGATGATGTGGCCCTGTACAGCCTCCTGATGTTCAAGTCGGGCTGCCAGTTCTTGCATCGGCCTGGCCGCTTGATCCTGGTCTCCGGCTGGATTCATTAGGTCAGTGCTTACTGTCACAACTGAGGGCCTGAGCTGACGGGAGGCAGCCTCAGTTGTAGGGGCTGAGATGTACCGGAACCTGGGAGGTTGTATCAGACCCCTGGACATGTAAGTAACATGATGAATAACTGCCCGAAGGCGTGACCACGACAACTTGAATAAAAGTCAATGATGTTTATTTATGACAACTCCGCAACACAGCAGCAGTAAAAGGAAACATAAAAGTCAACAGAGGATAAATACAATTCTTGGGTACTACAGGGTGGCAAGGGCCACAGGCACTGGTAGTGTGAGATAGTTCTTATAATCTTCTAGTTGGAAAGTCCTTACCAGGTCTGACTGTAGCAATGGAGAGAACCCAGGATCGTACCAGCTGGTGTTCCAGGAAAGGCTGGGCTGCTGAAGATAAAACGGCTGCTGTGGATATTGGCTGGAACCAGACTGTTGTTGGTACGGAGTGGATACTGGCTGGAACCAGTTAAATAATAAACGAACTTGAGAGCGATGAAATAATAATGAAGTTTGGAGTTTGAGAGCGGTGAAATTATAATGCCGGTGATAAATGACAAACTGCAGAAAAGGGGTACCGGCACTTTAAGGAGAGCTGACCTCTGCTGGAAGCTGGATGCTGAAAGCAGGTAGATCTGTAGCTGGAAGCTGGTGAATCCAAATGGATCGGAGAGTCAGGCTACACCGCAGATGGAATGCTGGTGCGGGTCTCTGTAGTGGAAGGATTGACACAGGAGCTGGAACCTGGAAGACAATCACAGGAAAGAGACAAACTGGAACTAGGTTTGACAACCAAAGCACTGACGCCTTCCTTGCTCAGGCACAGCATATTTATACCTGCAGCAAGGAAGGGGTTGGCTAGGCAATTATGCAAATCAACAATACAGACAGCAGATTGGTGGAAATGATCAGATGACAAAATCCAAGATGGCTGCGCCCATGCAGACACTTGGAGGGAAGTTTGGTTTGTAATCCATGTGAGAATTGAAGCAGCAATGGCGGCGCCGGCCACAGGAGACAGGAGACGCCAGACTGATGAATGCACATCCAAACCACGCGGGCACAGCGGAGGCCGCGGCTGATGTAATCGCCACTCTGACACTTTGCATGCAGAAACTCAGGGACGGCGGCGGAGGCCGCGGGAGACGCCATGCCAGATGTAATATGGCGTTTACTGTGACCGCGTCTCAGAGAGACAGGAGAGGATGCAGGAATGTAAACATCAGGATAACAGATGGGATCCGGTCCTGGAGCGCTGAGCCAGCCTTAGGAGGCATCTGATGGGTAAGAAATGGCGTCCAGATACCCGGATCGTGACACTCTGGAGCTAATGGTGTCCAGTAGCCTAAGAAGCAGAGCCTTAAACTCACAGAAGTAGGTCTGCTTCTCTCCCCTCAGTCCCACGAAGCAGGGAGCCTGTTGCCAGCAGTGCTCCCTGAAAATAATAAACCTAAATAAAGTCTTTTCCAGAGAAACTCAGGAGAGCTCCCCTGTGTGTGACCAGTCTCTCTGGGCACAGAATCTAAACTGAGGTCTGGAGGAGGGGCATAGAGGGAGGAGCCAGTTCACACCCAGTTAAAGTCTTAAAGTGCCCATGTCTCCTGTGGATCCCGTCTATACCTCATGGTCCTTTTGGAGTCCCCAGCATCCTCTAGGACGTATGAGAAATACACAATAAGTATATCTTGTTAAATACCTATACCAGTTAATAAACCTGATGCACTTAGCTCCCTCAGGTTACAGGATATAGGTGTTGCAAGCTGAGTGAAATACACGAGATGGAAGCCACGCAGCAGCTACATGCACATCACATATAGTCACAAATGTACAATGCAGAAGTTATTCCAAACAATAAGACTGCACTGCTCTAGAAATACAAAGTGATACTCAGTATAGCTATATAGATATATATATTTCTATTACGTCCTTGAGGATGTTGGGGACACCAAAAGAACCATGGGATATAGACGGATCCGCAGGAGACATGGGCACTTTAAGACTTTCAAAGGGGCGTGACCTGGCTCCTCCCTCTATATCCCACCCCAGACTCAGTTTAGAAAATGTGCCCTGCGAGATGGAGGCACTCGGGGGAGCTCTTAGAGTTTCTCTGAAAAGACTTGATGTTAGGTTTTTTATTTTGGGGAGATATGCTGGCTACAGACTCCCTGCTTCGTGGGAAAGAGGGGAGAGCAGTCTAGACCCACTTCTAATGAGTTTCAGGGCTCTGCTGCTGCTGACAGGATGCCTTCAGCTCCTGAGGGGAGATGAACGCTGGGCTCTCCTGGATGCTCGCTCCCACAGCTTGCCGTCCCCCCTCTTCAAGCCAGAAGTCAGAAGACAGGTGAGTATGTGAGGAAAAGACATCTTCTCTTCAACAAAGACGGCATATAGAGGTACTGCGCAGCATGATTTGCTCAGTGCGCGCCAGGCTCCCGGACTGTACACACCGCTGGGTGCAGGGCGCTGGGGGGGGGGGGCCAGGATAAACATGTAAAAATAAGCGGGAAGAAGCGCGCCATGTTGGGGGCGGGGCTTCTTCCTCCAGGCTCACTCGGCGCCATTTCCTCCTCCAAGCAGCAGCTCTGGTCCTTCCTCACAGCAGACAAGTGCCAGGGGCTATAAAAACGAGGAGGGGGGGCAGATTATTTCTATACAGATATATAGCGCTGCAGCTCTGTGACACTTGAAGGTGTTTTCAGACCTGCACTTTGGCGCTGGGGTGTGAGCTGGCTCCTTTCCTTTTGTTCCCTCACAGGCTTTTCTTTGGGTGCTGTTAGGGAGACAACATGTCTGAGGCAGAATTTTCCTCTCGGGGATAATTTATTGGGGACACCAAATGTTTTGGGGGTCCTGTCGGCACCGCCGATGGCTGATTGGTTAACTGCTTTAAATGCTTTAAATGCTAATGTTACACTGTTAAATCAAAAGTTTACTGAATCTGACTCTCAACTGCAGATTTGGAAGAAATCAGTAGATGACGCTTTATTTCAAGGGTCACTGAAACGTAGTGTTGACCAATTAGATGACACAGATACCGACACGAACTCTGATACCGGTGCCGATTATGCTGATTCTAGGTTAGATCCTAAATTGGCTAAGAGTATTCAATATATGATTGTGGCTGTCAAAGACATATTACGTATTGATGAGGACCCCTTTACACCAGAAACGAGGGTCCTTATTTACAAGGAAAAGAGATGCTCGGTTTCTTTTCCTCCTTGTTTTGAACTAAATGACCTTTTTTATGGCATTTGGAATACACCTGATAAGAAATTTCTCATCCCTAATAGGATCAAGGTGGCATACCCCTTTCCCGCAGCTGATAGGGATAAGTGGGAAACATCACCCACAGTAGACAAAGCCCTAGCACGCTTGTCAAAACAAGTAGCGCTCCCTGCAGCTCAGTCGACGACTCTTAAGGAGCCGGCTGATTGTAAGAAGGAGGTTACTTTAAAAGCTATATTTACTACCACGGGGACGCAGCTTAGACCGCTTATTGTGTCAGCGTGGGTTAGTAGCGCCATTGAAAAATGGGCTGAAAGTTTATCTGCTGATTTAGATACTCTGGATAGGGATAGCATCCTAGTGACGCTTGGTTATATCAGGGACGCGGCTGCGTACTTGAAAGAGGCTGCAAGCAATGCTGGCCTCCTGGGGGCTAAGGCTAATGCTATGTCTATTGCGGCTAGGCGTGCGCTATGGACTCATCAATGGAATGCTGACGCGGATTCCGAGAAAAACATGGAGTCCCTTCCCTTTAAGGGTGGGGAACTGTTTGGTGACGGCCTTACTGATTTAGTATCAGCGGCCACTGCGGGTACTTATTTACCTAATGCTCCTGCGCAACAGAAAAAACAGCACTATCAAATGCAGACCTTTTGGCCCAACAAATATAGAAAAGGCCGAGGTAATTTCTTCCTTGCTACCAGAGGTAGAGGAAGGGGCAAGAGAACTCCCGCTTCCTCGAGTTCACAAGAGCAGAAGTCCTCCCCGGCTTCCGCCAAATCCACCGCATGACGCCAGGTCTCCCCTACAGGAGACCGCACCGGTGGGGGCATGTCTAAGGCTTTTCAGTCAGGTTTGGGTTCGCTCGGACCTGGACCCTTGGGTGTTACAAATTGTGACCCAAGGGTACAAACTGGAATTTCAAGACGTTGCCCCCCGCCGTTTTTTCAAATCACCCTTGCCAGTTTCGCTTCCAGACAGAGCTCTAGTCTGTGGAGCAATACAAAAATTATGTCAAAATCAGGTTGTGATCCCGGTCCCCCGGGAGCAACAAGGGGAAGGTCTTTATTCAAGCCTATTTGTAGTGCCAAAGCCGGATGGCTCGGTAAGACCAATCCTCAACCTAAAATCTCTAAATTTTTTCCTGAAGAAATTTAAATTCAAGATGGAGTCTCTCCGAGCGGTGATCTCCAGCCTGGAGGAGGGGGAATTCATGGTGTCTTTGAACATAAAGGATGCCTACCTTCATGTTCCTATTTATCCCCCTCATCAGAGTTATCTCAGGTTTGCAATCCAGGATACTCATTACCAATTTCAGACGTTGCCGTTTGGCCTGTCCACGGCTCCGAGGATTTTCACAAAAGTCATGGTAGAAATGATGGTTCTCCTCAGAAAAAGAGGAGTTACAATTATCCCGTACTTGGACGATCTCCTGATAAAGGCGAGGTCCAAGGAAAAACTGGTACAGGACATTACACTGTCTCTGTCGCTTCTACAACAGCACGGCTGGCTCTTGAACCTGCCGAAATCACAATTAGTTCCAACAACCCGGTTGGCATTTTTGGGTATGTTTCTGGACACGGTTCAGCTGAGAGTGTTCCTCCCTCCGGAGAAAGCACTGGAAATTCAGAGTTTGGTAAAACTCATTCTGAAACCACCAACAGTCTCCATTCATCAATGCATTCGGTTGCTAGGGAAAATGGTGGCGGCATACGAGGCCCTCCAATTCGGGAGGTTCCATGCCAGAGTATTTCAGTGAGACCTGTTGGACAAATGGTCCGGATCCCACCTCCATATGCACTGGAGGATAGTTCTATCCCCCAACACCAGGATCTCACTCCTGTGGTGGCTCCACAGCTCTCACCTCTTAGAAGGACGCAGATTTGGGATCCAAGACTGGATCCTAGTGACTAAGGATGCAAGTCTCTGAGGTTGGGGAGCAGTCACACAAGGGGTGACCTTCCAAGGAAGATGGTCAAGTCAGGAAACTCTTCTGCACATAAACGTGCTGGAGTTGAGGGCCATTTACAATGGCCTTCTACAAGCGGAGCATCTTCTTCGAAACTGGCCTGTCCTGATCCAATCGGACAATGTGACAGCAGTAGCGTACATAAACCGCCAAGGCGGCACAAAGAGCAGAACAGCAATGGCAGAAGCCACAAGGATTCTTCGCTGGGCAGATACTCGGGTAAGCGCTCTGTCAGCAATATTCCTTCCGGGAGTGGACAACTGGGAAGCAGACTTCCTCAGCAGACACGATCTACATCCAGGGGAGTGGGGCCTCCATCAGGAGGTCTTCACTCTAATCACCAATCTTTGGGGGATTCCCCACATAGACATGATGGCGTCCCGCCACAACAAAAAACTACTAATGTATTGTTCCCGGTCCAGGGACCCTCAGGCGGCGGCAGTGGATGCACTGACGTCACCTTGGGTGTATCCGTCAGTGTACGTTTTCCCTCCGCTTCCTCTCATTCCAAAGGTTCTGAGAATCCTAAGAAAATCACAGATTCCAGTGCTCCTTGTAGTTCCAGACTGGCCAAGGAGAATTTGGTACCCGGATCTTCAGGAGTTGTTAGTCGAAGATCCATGGCCTCTTCCTCTTCTATTTGATCTTCCATGAGGATAGGGCAGAATTGAGAACTCAGCAACAATTTCTGCCAAAGGTGGTTTCCTCTTTTCATATTAACCAACCTATTGTGGTGCCAGTGGCTACTGGCACTTTGGCTGAGGAAAAGTCTCTGGATGTCGTCAGAGCTTTGAAAATTATCGTTGCCAGAACGGCTCCAGTTAGAAAAACAGAGTCTTTGTTTGTGCTATATGCTCCCAATAAACTTGGGTATCCTGCTTCCAAGCAGACCATTGCCCGCTGGATATGTCACACGATTCAGCAGGCTCATTCCATGGCAAGTTTGCCGTTACCTAAATCGGTAAAAGCCCATTCCACTAGAAAGGTGGGCTCGTCCTGGGCGGCTGCCCGGGTTGTCTCGGCATTACAACTTTGCCGAGCAGCTACTTGGTCGGGGTCAAACACATTTGCTAAGTTTTACTAGTTTGATACCTTGGCCGATGAAGACCTAAAGTTTGGTCAATCGGTGCTGCAGAGTCGTCCGCACTCTCCCGCCCGTTATAGAGCTTTGGTATGATCCCATGGTTCTTTTGGTGTCCCCAACATCCTCAAGGACGTAATAGAAAACAGGATTTTAATACCTACCGGTAAATCCTTTTCTATAAGTCCGTAGAGGATGTTGGGCGCCCGTCCCAGTGCGTACTGTATCTGCAGTTTAGTTCTGGTTACACACACATTGTGTTATGGTTTCTTCAGCTTGTTGCTGAATTTTGTTCATGTCCGTTGGCATGTGTTCAGTTGAATGCCATGTTATTCGGCATGTTTATGGCGTGAGCTGGTATGATGCTCACCTTGTTTGTTAAGTCCTTTCCTCACAATGTCCATCTCTCCGGGCACAGTTCCAAACTGAGTCTGGGGAGGGATATAGAGGGAGGAGCCAGGTCACGCCCCTTTAAAAGTCTTAAAGTGCCCTTGTCTCCTGCGGATCCGTCTATATCCCATGGTTCTTTTGGTGTCCCCAACATCCCCTCCGGACTTATAGAAAAGGATTTACCGGTAGGTATTAAAATCCTGTTATATACAGGTTGAGTATCCCTTATCCAAAATTAAAAATCACACTTTTTTGTTCCCCTACTGAGATAATGACACATATATATGTATATCAGCGGTGCAAGTGTGCGGGTACGGGTGGGTACCCTTAAGAATTTAGCCGTGGGTACGCTGTACCCACACCGACGGGCCGCCGCTCCCCGTCCCTCCCTCCCTCTACTGCTCACCGCCGCACCGCCGCTGATGTGAGAGGAGGAGAGCGCAGCCTGTGCCTCTCCTTCCCTCAGTCTCTGGCAGGTGTCTCAGTTCAATCCAGTGCCGATCCGTGAGCCAATCAGAGCTCGCGGATCGGCGCTGAATTGAACTGAGACACCCGCACCCGCTGGAGACTGAGGGGAAGGAGAGGCGCAGGCTGCGCTTCTCCTCCCCTCACACAGACAGGACGGCAGCGGTGAGCAGCAGCGGTGAGCGGGTAGGGGCATGTCCGGCACTGGGGGGCATGTATACCTGGCACTGGGGGATATCTGGCACTGGGGGGGCATGTATACCTGGCACTGGGGGCATATCTGGCACTGGGGGGGCATGTATACCTGGCACTGGGAGCATACCTGGCACTGGGGGGACTTGTGTACCTGGCACTGGGGGGATATCTGGCACTGGGGGCATATCTGGACCTGGGGGGGATAGCTGGCACTCGGGGGACATGTGTATCTGGCACTGGGGGGGACATGTGTATCTGGCACTGGGGGCATATCTGGCACTGGGGGGAGATGTGTATCTGGCACTGGGGCGCATGTGTATCTGGCACTGGAGGCATATCTGGCACTGGGGGGGCATGTGTATCTGGCACTGGAGGCATATCTGGCACTGGGGGGACATGTGTATCTGGTACTGGGGGCATATCTGGCACTGGGGGAACATGTGTATCTGGCACTGGGGGGGGGCATGTGTATCTGGCACTAGAGGCATATCTGGCACTGGGGGGACATGTGTATCTGGCACTGGGGCATATCTGACACTAAGGGCATATCTGGCACTGGGGGGACATATGTATCTGGCACTGGAGGCATTTCTGTATCTGGCACTGGAGGCATATCTGGCACTGTGGGGGCATTTCTGTATCTGGCACTGTGGGGTAATGTATATCTGACACAGTGGGGGCATTTGTGTATCTGGCACTGTGAGCAATACATATCTGGCACTCTGGGGGCATTTGTGTATCTGGCACTGTGGGGCAATGTGTATCTGGCACTGTGAGGCAATGTGTATCTGGCACTGTGAGGCAATGTATATCTGGCACTCTGGGGAAACGTGTATCTGGCACTTTTGGGTTCATATGTGTATCTGCCCCTCCCCCCATATGTGTACCACGCCCTCATTTTCATTGGCCACGCCCCATGTGGCATTTGGCCACACCCATTTTTGCCGCACGCACCTTCGGCGCGCGCACACAGTACCCATAAGACATTTTTTTTACTTGCACCACTGATGTATATTATATTATATATCTATATAATATATCTATATATACACATAATATATAATATATATGTCATTATCTCAGTAGGGGACCCAAAAATGTGGGATTTTGAATTTTGGATAAGGAATACTCAACCTGTATATGTAAACAGTAAATATAACAAAACACAGTAAGTACTGGATGTATATCACAGGTGTTTGTACCACACAACCTGACTGTATGCACTCTTTCTTAACTAACACTGTCCACTGACAGGTAGAATACTTAAGAGTCCTGTAAAATGCACAGTGCTGACGAGTAGGCGACTTTACAGAGGAGGATTTGCCCAAGCAGTCCCAGGAACAGCGGAGCTCCATGTAATGGCGGCTGACAGGGAGTGAGGGAGATATACATGCAGCTCCAGGTCGAGAACATTTACCCAAATGGTGCCCTGGGGCTGGGGGAGGGGCTACAGGTCAGGCCTTATCCCCCTGCTGACTTCCCCACCTGGCGCTGCGGGCTGTAATGAAAAGGTTTTTCACAGAGACAAAAAACATACCTGTGCCCTATGTCCCGGAGGCTAGTGGAATGGCTGCCCTTTACAGTGTCCACGCCAGCGCGCACGGCCACGCTGGATCGCGATTACAGCGGGCCAAAGATACCCCTTACCTCCCCTTCTAATGCAGCCACGCGATCCGGGAGACAGCGGCGAGTGTGTGACTAACGTATGAAGAACACCGGAGCCTCCGCTGCAGTGACCCGGCAACCAGGGTGCGGGAGTACACAGCGCCGCTGGGGGAGTGATGGAGCTGCAGCAGGGGATGTCTGACTGACGTCTAACACTGCTGCAGCCCTTGAAGTCTTCAGATATTCTTTCTTCTGAAATTAGCTTTTCTTATGGGCCCTACACACATGCCGATATCACTGCACGATATGAACGATCTCGTTCACTAATGAACGAGATAACGTTCATATCGTGCAGTGTGGAGGCTCCAGCGATGAACGAGTGCGGCCCCACGCTCGTTCATCGCTGGGGCCATGTCGGCTGTGCATGCAGGCCAATATGGACGAGATCGTCCATATTTGCCTGCAAGTCTACGGAGCCGGGTGACGGGGGGAGTGAAGTTGTCACTGCCCCCCCCCCCCCCCCGCCGCCGGGTCGCCCGTATCGGCGGTCGGGCAGCTCGGCGGCACATCGCCGAGTGTGTAGGGCCTATTAGGGCTGCAGGAGCAGCCCCCCTGTTGATATGCCTGCTTACTACATGGCACCAACTTACAAACTGAGCTCCTGTGCACGGAGGCGGGGTTATAGAGGAGGCGGCGCTGTGCATCTTGGGAACAGTCAAAGCTTTGAGCCTGTTTGTGCCTCGGATCAAGACCCTACTCTACACCCCAATGTTAATCCTTGTGGAGCCCAGTGTACACTGCAGCAGAAAGTCAGTTAAGTGGTTGAGGATATTTATATAGGTGTGTACTTTTGTATTGCATTGCTGCATGCGTCTTTCAGAAAAGAGTGGAGCGCACGCACGCACCTGCTATCCATTCACTTTGCATGGAAGACCTGCGGGTGAGATCTAGTTATGCATACCATGATGTGTATGCTTCATGGTAACGCTATATTGTGTCATGCAGCTCAGCAACAGCATAATCTCACTATCCATTGAAAGCACGACTATCTCCTCTAGCCCCCAAGTACGCTGTCTTGGCGTAACCCTTGACTCCTCCCTCTCCTTCAAACAACACATTCAGAACCTCTCACAAATCTGTCATTTTCATCTCAAAAACATTTCCAGGATCAGACCTTTTCTCACCCAGAATGCCACTAAGATCATTTCTGCTGCGGGGTACATTGGGCTCCACAAGGATAGACATTGGGGGTGTAGAGTAGGATCTTGATCCGAGGCACCAACAGGCTCAAAGCTTTGACTGTTCCCAGAATGCACAGCGCTGCCTCCTCTATAATCCTCCTCCCTGCACAAGAGCTCAGTTTTGTAGTTGGTGCTGCAGTAAGCAGGCACATAACAGAGGTGCTGCTCCAGGCAGCCCTAAGAAGAGCTTTTTTTGAAGAAAAAAGTGAAAACTACAAGGGCAGCAGCAGTGGTAAATGTCAGAAGACATTCTCTGCTGCAGCTCCAGCTCTCCCCAGCGGCGCTGTACACTCCCGAGCCCTGGTTGCCGGGAAACTACAGCAGGAGGCTCCGGTTTTCTTCACGTCAGGCACACACGACGAGGGCTCTCCGGGATCGCGTGGCCGCACTTTGGGAGGCGGTGAGTGGGTCCCGCTTGCGGGACCCGCTCTTTATCGCGATTCGGCGCGGTCAGTGGGAGGCGGGCAGCGCGCGCTGGCGGTGGACACTGTGGCAGTACAGGCGATCCCACTAGCTCACCAGGGCAAGGGTGCAGGTCAGGTTTTCTCTCTAAACCATTTTCAGTAGCCCACAGTAGCCAGTGGTTTTGCCAGTAGGGGGATAAGGCTTAGACCTGAAGCCCCTCCCCCAGCCCCAGGGCGCCATTTCCCGCAAATGTTCCCGCCCTGGAGCTGCATATCTGTCTCTCCCTCACTCCCTGTTAGTGTCTGGGCGCCATTATCTCTCAGCTTCACTGTTCCTGGGACTGCTTGGGCAAATCCTCCTGTGTAAAGCCGCCTAGTTGTCAGTGCTGTGACTTTACATGACACTTAAGTATTCTACCTGCATTTTTAGACAGTGCTAGTTAAGAAAGAGTGCACTTAGTCAGGGTTTTATAGTACAATTACCCTGTGATATACATCCAGATCTTACTGTGCAGTGTTATATCTATTGACTATATAGCTATATATATATATAAGCTAGTCCAGTGCAGTATTATTGTTAGTAATAACTTCTGCATTGTACAAACTGTGACTATCTGTGTGTGCATTAGATAGCTGAGTGGTGTCCATTTCGTGTCTTTCACTCAACTTGCTATCCCTATATTCTATAACCTGAGGGGGCTTGGTGCGTCAGGTTTTATATTGATATAGGATTTTCACAAAGATATACTTTAATACGTATATTTCTCTGTGATTTAGTCACCATATCTCTCCTTTATCTCTGCTAGTGCTGACTACACTGTGCAGGGGTTTGGGTAAGAGGTATTGTGCTGCTGCCAATTGTACTGTGTTACCTGATACTGCAAGTTATATCATGTCTGCTTCTGAGGGTAACGGTTCTGGGGCTGAACACACTGCCGGTGTTCTGAAGCCACAGATCCATTCCCTATGAGGAGTCTATAGCAGCTGTGGGCTCTGGTGTGGCAACAAAGGTACATAATGACCCACCGTGGGCCGCCTTTTCCACGCTTCTACATACGCTAGTTAATAAACTAACAACCCCTATGGGACCCCCTATACCGGTACAACCGTATGTGGTCCCTGCAGCTAACCCGCCGTGGGCGGACGATTTATCTGCTCAATTGAAGAAGTTGAACCAGTCCCTGACTACTAAAAAGTCTGACCATCGCTCGCCTAAGCCCAAGGGGTCCTCTCAGCGAGCATTTGTCTCCTCACAATCCACTGCTGTCACTGACACCTCGTCTGATGAAGACGGCACTTACACTGACCCCACAGGTTCTGACTCAGATACTGCTGATGGGGAGGGTAGTTCACATGTGGATGTTCCTGATCTTTTGGAGGCTATTAAGTTAATTCTACAGATTACGGATGATCCCGAGCCATCCGTCCCTCCTAAGAAACCAGATAGGATCAAGCGTCAGAAGGTGGTTAAACAAGTTTTACCTCATTCTGTTCACCTAGTGGATATACGTCAGGAACCCTGGGAAAACCCGGGTACGAAGTTTGCATGCAAGACAATGCTTGTCATATATTGTCACAGCTTCTCGCTATATTAAAGAGGCGGCTTCTGATGCCGGTATCCTAGCAGCCAAGGTCTCTACTACGTCAGTCCTGGCTCGCCGGATATTGTGGCTGAGATCCTGGTCTGTGGATCTGGACTCTAGAAAAACCCTGGAGGTACTCCCTTTCAAGGGAGATATTCTGTTTGGGGAGGACTTAAATAAGATAGTGGCTGACTTGGCTACTGCCAAAACTGCCTGTCTGCCAAGTACCGCTCCTTCTGTGTCGAAGGCTAAAGGTACTTCCTTTCGCCCCTTTCATCCTTCAGGTAAAGCAAAAGGTCAGGCGTACAACAAGCAGGCCCGCACTTCCAAACCTGGTAAGCCAAAGCCAAAAAGAGCCTGGGCGGCCCGTCAGCCAGCTTCCAAGACCGATAAGCCTGCCGCATGACGGGGCGGGCCTCCCCCTGGGGGATCCCAGGGTGGGGGGCCGGCTTCTAGGGTATACGCAGAATGTTATGATTCCAGCACTCTGGTCAGAGGAGATCTTATGGCAAGGACCGGAGCACTGGAACGGAATGCTGGGGAAGGGAGCAGGACAGGAAAATAGCCCCTGGCGCCCTAACTCTGTTGTCTCACCCGTGTTGTCAGAAATCCCCTGCGAGACTATGGTTTCTTGAGCCCTTGGCAGCCGCGTTTGAAGGGCGGATTATGTCTGCCCAACTTCGATGCCCCCCGGTCTTAATGAGAGACAAAGGGAAACCCGAGACAGGGTGATAACAAGAGGCCCTCTAACTAAACAACCAGGCCAGGGGCTAAGCAAACTCAAAACTATAATATGTGCGGAGAAACCGCCAAGGAAAAGGACAACCAAAATATCCACTTGTCCAATTCTCCTACCCGGCACCGCCGAGTACCAGAGAGGACTTGTGGAAGCGGAACCCTCCGCAAATGCTCCAAACACCAAATATAAAAGGTAAAGCAGCTGAGCCGCAACACACGGCAGAGCCGCAACTCACGAACACCACTGGATATAAAACGGTGATCAGACAGGACTCCAGGGAACCAGATGAGATGACAACTCCCGAATACCGGACTTCTGAGGACTGGAATGACCGGATACAGCAGGACTGGAAACAGACTCTCAGCAAACAAAGGCAGCATGCAGGAAGCTATTACCGGCGTCTGTGAGAAGCCCTGGGAGTGTATTTAACAAGGAGTCCTCCAATCAGCTGCTAAAGGCTGATTAGAATAAATGCCGTGCAGCTGCCTTGCTGCACAGCCAGAGAGCAGGTGAATATCTTAATTTCCTAAAGCCTAGCAACGGGGAACGCGGTCCGCCAGTGGCGTCCCCGTTGCTAGGGTCCGTGCGGCTCAGCGCGCCCGGCGTCTAGCGTTGCTAGGGAGCCGGCGGCTGTACGCGGACCCCGGCGCCTAACACAGGAATGGTTGAAGACCACTTCAGATGCCTTGGTACGGGAAGTCGTCACTCGAGGTTACGCCATAGCCTTCAAAAACCGACCCCTCATCAATTTTGCCAGACAGACGTCCCGTTGGACCAGACAAAGGCAAACACTCTGCATTCGGTGGTACAGACCCTCCTGCATACAGGAGTTGTAGTACAGGTGCCTCTTGCGCAGAGGGGCTGGGGGTACTATTCTCCGCTGTTTCTAGTCCCGAAACCGAATGGGTCCTCCCGGCCCATTCTCAACCTCAAGGCAGTGAACAGGTTTGTGAAGGTTTCCAAGTTCCGTATGGAAACCCTTCGCTCTATAGTTCTGGCCTTGGATCCTGGGGACTACATGGTCTCCCTGGACATACAGGATGCTTACCTGCATATTCCTATAGCAGCGTCACATCAGCAATACCTGAGGTTTGCTATTGGCAACCTCCATTACCAGTTTCGGGCGTTACCTTTTGGTTTAACAACGGCTCCGCGAGTCTTCACCAAAGTTATGGCGGTGATGACGGTGGAACTCCGCCATCGAGGGGTCAGGATACTGCCGTATCTGGACGACTTGTTAATCCTGGCAAATTCCCCAGAACTTCTCCTACGTCATCTAGATATGACGGTCCGGTTTCTACAAGCCCACGGGTGGCTCATCAACTGAAAGAAATCCTCCCTGAATCCTGCTCAGAGCATGGTGCATCTGGGAGCGCTATTGGACACTCACAACCAGAGGTTGTTCTTGTGTCAGGAGAAAGTCCTGAAGCTTCAGGACAGGATTCGTTGCTTCCTTTCTCGTCCGCAAGTGTCGATACATTCGTCGATGCAGGTGCTGGGCCTCATGGTATCAGCATTCGACATGGTGGAGTATGCTCAATTCCATTGTCGCCCCCTCCAGAGGCTGATTCTAGCCAAATGGGACGGCGTGCCTCACCGGATCAGGTCTCAAATTATCTCATTGACTCCGGAGGTCCATCTGTCGCTGCTCTGGTGGCTCCAGGACCAACAATTGTGCAGGGGCCGTCCCCTCTGGATATCCAACTGGGTCCTGTTGACGACAGATGCCAGTCTAAGAAGTTGGGGTGTGGTGCTGGAGCAACACTCCCTTCAGGGTCGGTGGACCAAGGAGGAGTCTCTCCTCTCAATCAACATTCTGGAATTGCGGGCGGTCTTCAATGCATTGAGCCTAGCCCAGCATTTAATTCAGAACCGTCCTGTTCAAGTGCAGTCGGACAACGCCACCACAGTGGCTTACATAAATCATCAAGGCGGCACTCGAAGCCGTCTGGCAATGAATGAAGTCTCACGGATTGTACATTGGGCGGAACGCCATCTACCGGCCATATCGGCAATCTTCATTCCGGGAGTCCTGAATTGGGAAGCGGACTTTCTCAGTCATCAGGGCGTACATGCCGGCGAGTGGGGCCTCCATCCAGAAGTGTTTCAACTCCTAGTGGAAAAGTGAGGTCTTCCAGACGTAGATCTGATGGCGTCTCGACACAATCACAAGGTTCCGGTCTTCGGAGCAAGGACAAGGGATCCTCAAGCAGCATTCGTGGATGCGCTGGCGGTGCTGTGGAGGTTTCGGCTGCCGTACGTGTTCCCTCCGGTGTCACTCCTGCCCAGGGTAATTCGGAAGTTCAAGCAAGAAAAAGGAATTCTGCTTCTCATAGCTCCAGCGTGGCCCAGACGGCACTGGTTCTCAGACCTGCAAAGCCTATCGTCAGAGCGTCCAATTCTACTTCCACAACGCCCAGACCTCCTCATTCAGGGCCCCTGTGTCTACCAGGACCTGTCCGGCTGTCTTTGACGGCGTGGCTCTTGAAGCTTCCGTCTTAAGGGCTAAAGGGTTTTCTGAGGCGGTCATTCAAACTATGTTGCGGGCCCGGAAACCGGCTTAGGCTCGGATTTACTATAGGGTCTGGCATTCTTACTTTGTTTGGTGCGCATCTAATGATTATGACGCTTCCAAGTTTAGTATAGCCAAGTTGTTGGCTTTTCTTCAGCAAGTCCTGGACTTAGGCCTGCGTCTGGCCTCCCTCAAGGTTCATATTTCTGCCTTGTCGGTGTGGTTTCAGAGAAAAATTGCGACCTTACCTGATGTGCATACCTTTACTCAGGGTGTGATGCGTATCCAACCTCCCTATGTCCCGCCTGTGGCTCCTTGGGACTTGTCGGTGGTTTTGGAGGCGTTACAAGAGTCTCCGTTTGAACCTCTTGGTTCAGCTGATCTTAAGTGGCTTTCCCTTAAGGTGGTGTTTCTGCTGGCTATTGCTTCAGCTAGAAGAGTGTCTGATTTGGGTGCCTTGTTCTGTAGTTCCCCATATCTGATATTTCACCGTGACCGGGCGGTTCTTAGGACTCGTCCCGGATATTTACCTAAGGTGGTTTCCTCGTTCCACCTTAACCAGGAGATTGTGGTTCCGGCACTTGTTTCTCCTGATCTGTCTCCCAAAGAGAAGTCTTTGGATGTGGTACGGGCTCTCCGTATCTATGTGAAGAGAACTGCTTCCATTAGGAAATCTGATTCTCTCTTTGTACTGTTTGGATTTCACAAACGGGGTTGGCCTGCTCACAAGCAGACTTTGGCCAGATGGATTAGAATGGTGATTGCACATGCTTATGTGAGGGCTGGTCTGTCGGCTCCTGCTCACATTACGTCCCATTCTACTCTGTCTGTCGGACCTTCTTGGGCGGCCCGCCGTGGTGCGACCCTTGAACAATTGTGCAAGGTGGCTACGTGGTCCTCAGTGAACACGTTCATAAGGTTCTATGCCTTCGATACTGCCGCTTCTTGTGCCCGCTACAGTGCGTCCCCTCCCATAAGGAACTGCTTTAGGACATCCCCAATGTCTATCCTTGTGGAGCCTAGCGTACCCCGCAGCAGAAAACGAGATTTATGGTAAGAACTTACCTTTGTTAAATCTCTTTCTGCGAGGTACACTGGGCTCCACAAGGCGCCCACCCTGACGCACTTAGCTTCTTTGGTTTGGTATGGCATTAGCCGCTGACACGTCTCCTGTCGTGAGAGTGTGGTGTATGTGGCTACTAACCGTTGTCATCTCTTTTCCTGTTACTGCATTGGGCTGGTTAACTAAAAACTGAGCTCCTGTGCAGGGAGGCGGGGTTAAAGAGGAGGCAGCGCTGTGCATTCTGGGAACAGTCAAAGCTTTGAGCCTGTTGGCGCCTCGGATCAAGATCCTACTCTACACCCCCAATGTCTATCCTTGTGGAGCCCAGTGTACCTCGCAGAAAGAGATTTAACAAAGGTAAGTACTTACCATAAATCTCGTTTATTCACTCACTGATTATATCCAGACTGGACTACTGTAATCTCCTCCTAACTGGCCTCCCTGACAATTACCTCTCTCCCCTCCAATCTATCCTCAGTGCTGCAGCCCGGCTCATCTTCCTCACCAAACGTGCTACATCCACCTTCCCTCTCCTACAAGCCCTTCACTGGCTTCCCTTCCCTTTCAAAGTCCAATTCAAACTTCTCACACTCACTTACAAAGCCCTCACTTACTCCTCTCCCATCTACATCTCTGACCTTATCTCCGTTTACTCTCCCACCCGTCCTCTTTGCTCTGCTAATGCACACCGACTCTCCTGTCTTCTGATTACTTCCTCTCACTCCTATATCCAAGATTTTTCACGTGCTGCTCCCTTTCTCTAGAATTCTTTACCTCTCCTCCTCAGACTCCCCACCTCTCTAGAGAACTTCAAAGGGGCTCTTACGACCCACTTCTTTACCAAACCCAGCCAAATCTCATCCTAACCCCATGTACCATGCTCGATCTACCCCATCTGTGTCACCCCTGTCTGTCTGCCCCTCCCCTTTAGAATGTAAGCTCTGACGAGCAGGGCCCTCTTCCCTCATGTGCTTATCCTTTTCTTACTTTAATAATCCTCAACTGCCCAAGTCCCGCAGGTTTTTGGCCACCTTGAAACTTATCTCTATGTCTACTGGTGTATTATGCTTAGTTACCCTGTACTTGTCCTATATTGTCTTCAACTGTAAGTCACTGTTTTCCTGTTTTGATTATATGCATATGTACTCTGTAATTGGTCGCTGCGGAACCCTTGTGGTGCCATATAAATAAATGATGATGATAATAATAATAATAATAATAATAATATGAGGACACATCTGTATGTTATAAAATATGTCAACCCTTATGTGTATTTTTTAAACTCCTACAGATGTCTAACTCCTAATTGCCATCTTCTTCCATTTGGACCTTCCACTACCATTTCTTACAGCTTTCACATGCAGTTCTTTTTTAAATGGTAGCTCTGTAACCTGAGTCATGTTATGCCCTTTAGTTGAGCTGTATTTATCTGGCCTATGTAAAACGTTCTTGACAAGTGAGTATGCAATACTTATGGGCATAAATAAATTTCACTTTGCAAATGTTTAGATAAGAGGTGGCCTGATATTCCTGGACTATGAAGCTCATGAGTTACTGCCATGTTAAGTCATCTTGGCATAGACTGGATGATTTAATCACTTTCCCCCCCCCCCAAAAAAAAACGCTCAGAAATTGTTGGGGGGGGGGGGGGGGGGTTATGTGGGTGAATTAAGGGAAGAACATAATTTTAACTTTATCCAAAATTATTTTAGTAAAGAAATAGGATTTTAATACCTACCGGTAAATCCTTTTCTCTTAGTCCGTAGAGGATGCTGGAGACTCCAAAAGGACCATGGGGTATAGACGGGATCCACAGGAGACATGGGCACACTATAAGACTTTGAATGGATGTGAACTGGCTCCTCCCTCTATGCCCCTCCTCCAGACCTCAGTTAGAAAACTGTGCCCAGGGAGACGGACATTTCGAGGAAAGAATGTATTGTTTAAACACGGTGAGTGTCATACCAGCTCACACCTCGAACATGCTGCAGAACGTGGCATTCAATAGAACACCAGCTGACGGCATGGAAAAAACATATTGGGAGCATACAGGATAAACAGAGCATCTGTTTCCCCAATCTGAGCCGTTCTGGCGACATAAATATTCAAAGCTCTGACTACATCGAGAGACTTCGAATCAGCCAAGGCATAAGTAGCCACAGGCACCACAATAGGCTGCTTCATGTGAAACGCAGAAACCACTTTTGGCAAAAATTGTTGCCGAGTTCTCAATTCCGCTCTATCCACATGGAAGATCAAATAGGGGCTCTTGTGAGACAAAGCCGCCAATTCCGACACCTGCCTTGCGGACGCCAAGGCCAATAGCATGACCACTTTCCAAGTGAGAAATTTTTACCCAACCTTTCGTAAAGGTTCCAACCAGTGTGACATAAGAAACTGCAACACCATGTTAAGGTCCCATGGTGCCACTGGAGGCACAAATGGAGGTTGGATGTGCAGCACTCCTTTCACGAAAGTCTGAACTTCTGGAAAGGTGGGTAATTCTTTTTGAAAGAAAATTGATAAGGCCGAAATCTGCACTTTAATGGAGCCTAACTTTAGGCCTGCATCCACACCTGCTTGCAAAAAATGGAGAAAACGACCCAGCTGAAATTCTTCCGTAGGAGCCTTCTTGGATTCACACCAAGACACATACTTCCTCCAAATACGGTGGTAAAGCTTTGCCGTTACTTCTTTCCTAGACTGAAGCAATGTGGGAATGACTTCACCGGCAATACCCTTTCGGGCTAGGATATGGCGTTCAACCGCCAAGCCGTCAAACGCAGCCCCGGTAAGTCTTGATACACGCCCGGTCCTTGCTGTAACAGGTCCTTTCGTAGAGGAAGAGGCCAGGGATCTTCTATGAGTAAGTCTTCAAGATCTGGATACCAAGCCCTCCTTGGCTAGACCGGAACAATGAGGATCGCCTGAACCTTTGTTTTTCTTATGTTTATCACCTTTGGAAAGAGTGAAAGTGGAGGGAACACATAGACCGACTGAAACACCCAAGGTGTCACGGGGGCGTCCCCTGCTACAGCTTGAGTGTCCCTTGACCTGGAACAATATTCCTGAAGTTTCTTGTTGAGGCGAGACGCCATCATGTCTAATCGAGGAATTCCCCAAAGACTTGTCACTTCTGTGAAAACTTCTTGATGAAGACCCCACTCTCCTGGATGGAGATCGTGTCTGCTGAGGAAGTCTATTTCTCCATTGTCTTCACCCGGAACGACGACCTCTAAGAGAGCGTTTACATGCCTTTCCGCTTATCGGAAACTTTTGCGGCTTCTACCATTTCCGCTTTGCTCCTCGTTCCGCCCTAGCTGCTTACTTACGCCACTGCTGTTTAGTTGGCCGACAGAATTAAGACTGGCAGAACACGAAGATGATGTTCCGTTGTAAATAGCTCTTAATTCAAGAAAGCTTATTGCAGACAAGCTTCCCGGCTTGACCTTTCCCCCTGGAAATTCTTCCCCTGGAAAGACTGCTCCCCAGCCTCAGAGACTTGTATCCATGGACACCAGGATCTAATCCTGGATCCCGAACCTTCGGCCCTCTAGGAGGTGAGAACTGTGAAGCCACCACAGGAGATATATCCTGGTCCTGGAAAATAGGATTATTTTCCGGTGCATGGGCCGGTAAGACCAGGACCACATGTCCAACTGGTCCTGCAAAAACAACTCTGGCATTTGACCTGCTCACCGAATGGCCTCGTAGGCCGCAACCATTTAAGGGGCAGACTAGATGGGCCAAGTGGTTCTTATCTGCCGTCAAATTCTATGTTTCTATGTTTATGTTTAACCATCTTCTGCATCAACGGAACGTATCGACGGGTTTACACTGTTGCAAATCTGATCATCAGATCTCTTTCCACAGGAAAAAACAAACTCTTAACAGATCAGTATCTAATCTTATTCCCAACTCCGACCTCTGCGTCGTTGGGATCAACAGCGATTCTTTGTGTTGAAGAACTGTCAGAGAGAAACAACAAATTGTACCACTTGTTTCTTGACCTCGCCGTAGTCAGGAGAGCGTCCCAGTACAGAATAATAATGGCTCTTACTATAGAAGGAAAACCATCATACTGCCATCACTCCGGTGAAATGGCAATGACAATCCTGAATAGCAAAACCAGGTAAGCTTAATGCAGATGAAACCGCATTTAAACTAGAGATGAGCGGGTTCGGTTTCTCTGAATCCGAACCCGCCAGAACTTCATGTTTTTTTTCACGGGTCCGAGCGACTCGGATCTTCCCGCCTTGCTCGGTTAACCCGAGCGCGCCCGAACGTCATCATGACGCTGTCGGATTCTCGCGAGGCTCGGATTCTATCGCGAGACTCGGATTCTATATAAGGAGCCGCGCGTCGCCGCCATTTTCACACGTGCATTGAGATTGATAGGGAGAGGACGTGGCTGGCGTCCTCTCCATTTAGATTATAAGAGACTGAGAGAGATTTACTGGAGCTGACTAGGAGGAGTACTGTTACTGTAGAAGTGTAGAGACTGAGTGGAGAGAGTTTACTAGTGAGGACAGTGCAGTTTACTTTATAATCCGTTCTCTGCCTGAAAAAAGCGATACACAGCACACAGTGACTCAGTCACATACCATATCTGTGTGCACTGCTCAGGCTCAGGCCAGTGTGCTGCATCATCTATTATCTATATATAATATTATATATATCTGTCTGACTGCTCAGCTCACACAGCTTATAATTGTGGGGGAGACTGGGGAGCACTACTGCAGTGCCAGTTATAGGTTATAGCAGGAGCCAGGAGTACATAATATATTATATAGTGAGTGACCACCAGACACACAGTGCAGTTTATTTAATATATCCGTTCTCTGCCTGAAAAAAGCGATACACACAGTGACTCAGTCAGTCACATACCATATCTGTGTGCACTGCTCAGGCTCAGGCCAGTGTGCTGCATCATCTATTATCTATATATAATATTATATATATCTGTCTGACTGCTCAGCTCACACAGCTTATAATTGTGGGGGAGACTGGGGAGCACTACTGCAGTGCCAGTTATAGGTTATAGCAGGAGCCAGGAGTACATAATATATTATATAGTGAGTGACCACCAGACACACAGTGCAGTTTATTTAATATATCCGTTCTCTGCCTGAAAAAAGCGATACACACAGTGACTCAGTCAGTCACATACCATATCTGTGTGCACTGCTCAGGCTCAGGCCAGTGTGCTGCATCATCTATTATCTATATATAATATTATATATATCTGTCTGACTGCTCAGCTCACACAGCTTATAATTGTGGGGGAGACTGGGGAGCACTACTGCAGTGCCAGTTATAGGTTATAGCAGGAGCCAGGAGTACATAATATATTATATAGTGAGTGACCACCAGACACACAGTGCAGTTTATTTAATATATCCGTTCTCTGCCTGAAAAAAGCGATACACACAGTGACTCAGTCAGTCACATACCATATCTGTGTGCACTGCTCAGGCTCAGGCCAGTGTGCTGCATCATCTATTATCTATATATAATATTATATATATCTGTCTGACTGCTCAGCTCACACAGCTTATAATTGTGGGGGAGACTGGGGAGCACTACTGCAGTGCCAGTTATAGGTTATAGCAGGAGCCAGGAGTACATAATATATTATATAGTGAGTGACCACCAGACACACAGTGCAGTTTATTTAATATATCCGTTCTCTGCCTGAAAAAAGCGATACACACAGTGACTCAGTCAGTCACATACCATATCTGTGTGCACTGCTCAGGCTCAGGCCAGTGTGCTGCATCATCTATTATCTATATATAATATTATATATATCTGTCTGACTGCTCAGCTCACACAGCTTATAATTGTGGGGGAGACTGGGGAGCACTACTGCAGTGCCAGTTATAGGTTATAGCAGGAGCCAGGAGTACATAATATATTATATAGTGAGTGACCACCAGACACACAGTGCAGTTTATTTAATATATCCGTTCTCTGCCTGAAAAAAGCGATACACACAGTGACTCAGTCAGTCACATACCATATCTGTGTGCACTGCTCAGGCTCAGGCCAGTGTGCTGCATCATCTATTATCTATATATAATATTATATATATCTGTCTGACTGCTCAGCTCACACAGCTTATAATTGTGGGGGAGACTGGGGAGCACTACTGCAGTGCCAGTTATAGGTTATAGCAGGAGCCAGGAGTACATATTATATTAAAATTAAACAGTGCACACTTTTGCTGCAGGAGTGCCACTGCCAGTGTGACTGACCAGTGACCTGACCACACTGACCACCAGTATAGTTAGTAGTATACTTATATTGTGATTGCCTGAAAAAGTTAAACACTCGTCGTGTGACTTCACTTGTGTGTTTTTTTTTTTTTTATTCTATAAAAATAAAACTCATTCTGCTGACAGACAGTGTCCAGCAGGTCCGTCATTATATAATATATAATATATACCTGTCCGGCTGCAGTAGTGATATATATATATTTTTTATATCATTTATCATCCAGTCGCAGCAGACACAGTACGGTAGTTCACGGCTGTGGCTACCTCTGTGTCTCTGCACTCGGCAGGCAGTCCGTCCATAATTGTAATACCACCTAACCGTGGATTTTTTTCATTCTTCTTTATACATACATAGTTACATAGACATCTTCTCTTTATCAACCAGTCTATATTAGCTGCAGACACAGTACAGTACGGTAGTTCACGGCTGTGGCTACCTCTGTGTCTGCACTCGGCAGGCAGTCCGTCCATAATTGTATACCACCTAACCGTGGTTTTTTTTCATTCTTCTTTATACATACATAGTTACATAGACATCTTCTCTTTATCAACCAGTCTATATTAGCTGCAGACACAGTACAGTACGGTAGTTCACGGCTGTGGCTACCTCTGTGTCTGCACTCGGCAGGCAGTCCGTCCATAATTGTATACCACCTAACCGTGGATTTTTTTCAGTCTTCTTTATACATACATAGTTACATAGACATCTTCTCTTTATCAACCAGTCTATATTAGCTGCAGACACAGTACAGTACGGTAGTTCACGGCTGTGGCTACCTCTGTGTCTGCAGTCGGCAGGCAGTCCATAATTGTATACTAGTATCCATCTCCATTGTTTACCTGAGGTGCCTTTTAGTTGTGCCTATTAAAATATGGAGAACAAAAATGTTGAGGTTCCAAAATTAGGGAAAGATCAAGATCCACTTCCACCTCGTGCTGAAGCTGCTGCCACTAGTCATGGCCGAGACGATGAAATGCCAGCAACGTCGTCTGCCAAGGCCGATGCCCAATGTCATAGTACAGAGCATGTCAAATCCAAAACACCAAATATCAGAAAAAAAAGGACTCCAAAACCTAAAATAAAATTGTCGGAGGAGAAGCGTAAACTTGCCAATATGCCATTTACCACACGGAGTGGCAAGGAACGGCTGAGGCCCTGGCCTATGTTCATGGCTAGTGGTTCAGCTTCACATGAGGATGGAAGCACTCAGCCTCTCGCTAGAAAAATGAAAAGACTCAAGCTGGCAAAAGCAGCACAGCAAAGAACTGTGCATTCTTCGAAATCCCAAATCCACAAGGAGAGTCCAATTGTGTCGGTAGCGATGCCTGACCTTCCCAACACTGGACGTGAAGAGCATGCGCCTTCCACCATTTGCACGCCCCCTGCAAGTGCTGGAAGGAGCACCCGCAGTCCAGTTCCTGATAGTCAGATTGAAGATGTCAGTGTTGAAGTACACCAGGATGAGGAGGATATGGGTGTTGCTGGCGCTGGGGAGGAAATTGACCAGGAGGATTCTGATGGTGAGGTGGTTTGTTTAAGTCAGGCACCCGGGGAGACACCTGTTGTCCGTGGGAGGAATATGGCCGTTGACATGCCAGGTGAAAATACCAAAAAAATCAGCTCTTCGGTGTGGAGGTATTTCACCAGAAATGCGGACAACAGGTGTCAAGCCGTGTGTTCCCTTTGTCAAGCTGTAATAAGTAGGGGTAAGGACGTTAACCACCTCGGAACATCCTCCCTTATACGTCACCTGCAGCGCATTCATAATAAGTCAGTGACAAGTTCAAAAACTTTGGGTGACAGCGGAAGCAGTCCACTGACCAGTAAATCCCTTCCTCTTGTAACCAAGCTCACGCAAACCACCCCACCAACTCCCTCAGTGTCAATTTCCTCCTTCCCCAGGAATGCCAATAGTCCTGCAGGCCATGTCACTGGCAATTCTGACGAGTCCTCTCCTGCCTGGGATTCCTCCGATGCATCCTTGCGTGTAACGCCTACTGCTGCTGGCGCTGCTGTTGTTGCCGCTGGGAGTCGATGGTCATCCCAGAGGGGAAGTCGTAAGCCCACTTGTACTACTTCCAGTAAGCAATTGACTGTTCAACAGTCCTTTGCGAGGAAGATGAAATATCACAGCAGTCATCCTACTGCAAAGCGGATAACTGAGGCCTTGACAACTATGTTGGTGTTAGACGTGCGTCCGGTATCCGCCGTTAGTTCACAGGGAACTAGACAATTTATTGAGGCAGTGTGCCCCCGTTACCAAATACCATCTAGGTTCCACTTCTCTAGGCAGGCGATACCGAGAATGTACACGGACGTCAGAAAAAGACTCACCAGTGTCCTAAAAAATGCAGTTGTACCCAATGTCCACTTAACCACGGACATGTGGACAAGTGGAGCAGGGCAGGGTCAGGACTATATGACTGTGACAGCCCACTGGGTAGATGTATGGACTCCCGCCGCAAGAACAGCAGCGGCGGCACCAGTAGCAGCATCTCGCAAACGCCAACTCTTTCCTAGGCAGGCTACGCTTTGTATCACCGGTTTCCAGAATACGCACACAGCTGAAAACCTCTTACGGCAACTGAGGAAGATCGTCGCGGAATGGCTTACCCCAATTGGACTCTCCTGTGGATTTGTGGCATCGGACAACGCCAGCAATATTGTGTGTGCATTAAATATGGGCAAATTCCAGCACGTCCCATGTTTTGCACATACCTTGAATTTGGTGGTGCAGAATTTTTTAAAAAACGACAGGGGCGTGCAAGAGATGCTGTCGGTGGCCAGAAAAATTGCGGGACACTTTCGGCGTACAGGCACCACGTACAGAAGACTGGAGCACCACCAAAAACTACTGAACCTGCCCTGCCATCATCTGAAGCAAGAAGTGGTAACGAGGTGGAATTCAACCCTCTATATGCTTCAGAGGTTGGAGGAGCAGCAAAAGGCCATTCAAGCCTATACAATTGAGCACGATATAGGAGGTGGAATGCACCTGTCTCAAGTGCAGTGGAGAATGATTTCAACGTTGTGCAAGGTTCTGATGCCCTTTGAACTTGCCACACGTGAAGTCAGTTCAGACACTGCCAGCCTGAGTCAGGTCATTCCCCTCATCAGGCTTTTGCAGAAGAAGCTGGAGGCATTGAAGAAGGAGCTAAAAGGGAGCGATTCCGCTAGGCATGTGGGACTTGTGGATGCAGCCCTTAATTCGCTTAACAAGGATTCACGGGTGGTCAATCTGTTGAAATCAGAGCACTACATTTTGGCCACCGTGCTCGATCCTAGATTTAAAGCCTACCTTGGATCTCTCTTTCCGGCAGACACAAGTCTGCTGGGGTTGAAAGACCTGCTGGTGACAAAATTGTCAAGTCAAGCGGAACGCGACCTGTCAACATCTCCTCCTTCACATTCTCCCGCAACTGGGGGTGCGAGGAAAAGGCTCAGAATTCCGAGCCCACCCGCTGGCGGTGATGCAGGGCAGTCTGGAGCGACTGCTGATGCTGACATCTGGTCCGGACTGAAGGACCTGACAACGATTACGGACATGTCGTCTACTGTCACTGCATATGATTCTCTCAACATTGATAGAATGGTGGAGGATTATATGAGTGACCGCATCCAAGTAGGCACGTCACACAGTCCGTACTTATACTGGCAGGAAAAAGAGGCAATTTGGAGGCCCTTGCACAAACTGGCTTTATTCTACCTAAGTTGCCCTCCCACAAGTGTGTACTCCGAAAGAGTGTTTAGTGCCGCCGCTCACCTTGTCAGCAATCGGCGTACGAGGTTACATCCAGAAAATGTGGAGAAGATGATGTTCATTAAAATGAATTATAATCAATTCCTCCGCGGAGACATTGACCAGCAGCAATTGCCTCCACAAAGTACACAGGGAGCTGAGATGGTGGATTCCAGTGGGGACGAATTGATAATCTGTGAGGAGGGGGATGTACACGGTGATATATTGGAGGATGATGATGAGGTGGACATCTTGCCTCTGTAGAGCCAGTTTGTGCAAGGAGAGATTAATTGCTTCTTTTTTGGGGGGGGTCCAAACCAACCCGTCATATCAGTCACAGTCGTGTGGCAGACCCTGTCACTGAAATGATGGGTTGGTTAAAGTGTGCATGTCCTGTTTTGTTTATACAACATAAGGGTGGGAGGGAGGGCCCAAGGACAATTCCATCTTGCACCTCTTTTTTCTTTTCTTTTTCTTTGCATCATGTGCTGATTGGGGAGGGTTTTTTGGAAGGGACATCCTGCGTGACACTGCAGTGCCACTCCTAGATGGGCCCGGTGTTTGTGTCGGCCACTAGGGTCGCTAATCTTACTCACACAGTCAGCTACCTCATTGCGCCTCTTTTTTTCTTTGCGTCATGTGCTGTTTGGGGAGGGTTTTTTGGAAGGGACATCCTGCGTGACACTGCAGTGCCACTCCTAGATGGGCCCGGTGTTTGTGTCGGCCACTAGGGTCGCTAATCTTACTCACACAGCTACCTCATTGCGCCTCTTTTTTTCTTTGCGTCATGTGCTGTTTGGGGAGGGTTTTTTGGAAGGGCCATCCTGCGTGACACTGCAGTGCCACTCCTAGATGGGCCCGGTGTTTGTGTCGGCCACTAGGGTCGCTAATCTTACTCACACAGCTACCTCATTGCGCCTCTTTTTTTCTTTGCGTCATGTGCTGTTTGGGGAGGGTTTTTTGGAAGGGACATCCTGCGTGACACTGCAGTGCCACTCCTAGATGGGCCCGGTGTTTGTGTCGGCCACTAGGGTCGCTTATCTTACTCACACAGCGACCTCGGTGCAAATTTTAGGACTAAAAATAATATTGTGAGGTGTGAGGTATTCAGAATAGACTGAAAATGAGTGTAAATTATGGTTTTTGAGGTTAATAATACTTTGGGATCAAAATGACCCCCAAATTCTATGATTTAAGCTGTTTTTTAGTGTTTTTTGAAAAAAACACCCGAATCCAAAACACACCCGAATCCGACAAAAAAAATTCGGTGAGGTTTTGCCAAAACGCGTTCGAACCCAAAACACGGCCGCGGAACCGAACCCAAAACCAAAACACAAAACCCGAAAAATTTCAGGCGCTCATCTCTAATTTAAACCCTCTTTCTTCTTTTACAGGTTGGAGAGATTCCATTTTGTAGTTCAATTTCTTGAGTAGAAATCTTTATTGGGATTGTTCTGACCGAGCTGTCCGGGCTCAGAAGCACGAAAAAGCTTGAATAGCAGCTTTTTTTTTTTGTGTGACAGGGACAGCAGGACAATGTCCTGATCCTGACCCAACTCTTGTATGGCATCGCTTACTACCTCTCCAGAGGAGAATCGGTAAGATCTATTTGAAAAATTAGTGAGGGGAATCATTTGGAAAACTCGAGTATGTCCCCCTTTGGACTCTATTCTTAACTCACTGTGTCAAGTCCATTCCAGGACTGACTGAAGAGTATTAGACGAGTTCCCACCAGTGTGGGCTCCAGCAAGATAGACCCAGTGACCTGCGGTGGATGTGGTAGAAACAGAGGACGATATCAGGTTCTGCAAAGTTGAAAAGGCTGCAGATCTCTGACCTTATCACCTCCCTCTACCTACAAAGAAGGAGAATAAAAACGGTATCCAACCGGTCAAAATGACTGCATCCCACAAAAAATGTGTCACCAACCGTTGTGATGGAACATAGCACAAGAAGGTAGACTTACCAGTGGTATCTGCCGAGATCAACTTAACCAAGTCATCCCCAAACCAGATTATCCCTTCATAGGGAAGATACTCCAGTATTTCTCGGAGTCAGTGCATACCTCTTGTAGTCGCACGGCAGCAAGCTGCAATGTTCTAGATAAGACCCAAGGAATATCCCATTTCTCCCCAGGGTAATTATATCGGATAACAAGGTAACCGGCGATTTCTGAATACAAGCACTCCTCCATGCGTATGTAATGCAAATATCATCAAAGCATATAATTAAAATATCACTTAGCTTTCTGTATACGATCCTTTGTGACAGGGCCCCGTGTAGACCAGGGGTTGACATTCACTTTATTCTATCCACGGCGGGAGAACAAAAAACACTCGGACTCCTCGTGAGGATTCGAGACCATCTTGTCACGGCTGACCTAGAGCTTCATCAACAGAGCGACCAGCACATGAGAAGGAATAACTTTACGTCAGCATTCATAATAAATTGTAATATAAATGTACCCATTTAAATACACATATATATATATATATATATATACACATATATCTATATATACATCTCATATATATATATATAATCTGTCAGGAACATCAGGGTCCCTAGTGACATTAATGTGTTCTGAATGTGTATGAACATGTACTGAATGCCAATGTTGTGGAAACATTATGGCCGACATAGAATATAGTATTCGTGTCGACAACAGGGAGTAGTAACTGGGCAAAATAACATTTTTGTGACCCCGAGGGGTCTGAGGGAAACATATACATAATTTCACTAGGACGCCCCCACAAATACTATCACGTCTGTGCTCGAGCTACAGCTCAATGCAAACGTACCATACATATAAATACATACAGGTATAGGTTTTTTACATTATTTTACACCCAGTCATAATAGTTGGTGCCAACAGGGTCACCCACTTACGTCTGTGTCTCCCAAACAGTGTTTACTTTGGAAAAGCTTACAACTACTGACATGCTGACACTTAATCTCATGAATCAAGTACCATCTGGAGTCGGCAATGCCGACAGAGGGATTCCCATATCTGTTTGTGGTAGAGCACTCACACATGTCGACACACGTGTACTAAACGCCCACCAACATTGCTAAAATGGCCAGATTTCTGACAGGGAAAACACAGAAACTTTAACCAACTCATTTTACACACGCTCATTATATATACATATATAAAGTGCTTCATGCTTGAACCCATATTGCACTAAATAACTGTGCCCCCCCTCATGTTACACTGTTAGCTGTTTAACAGTGTTTTGGCGGGCCCAGCATCTCTGTGAGGAGAAAATGGCGCTGTATAGAGTTGTGAGGGCTAAGCCACGCCCCCTTCTCGGCGCGCTTCAGTCCCGTTATTTTTGCATATTTTTATACTGGCGGGGGTCAGTATACAGTGCACTGTATATCACTTTGCCAGGTCATATCTAAGAGGTATATTGCTGCCCAGGGCGCCCCCCCCTGCGCCCTGCACCCTTGTAGTGCCGATTGTGTGTGGGAGCAATGGCGCGCTGCGCGGTATCTCAGAGATCCTGAAGTCTGCCGTCACTGAAGTCTTCTGTTTTTCTAATACTCACCCGGCTTCTTTCTTCTGGCTTTGTGAGGGGGGTGACGGCGCGGCTTCGGGAACGAGCAGCTAGGCGAACCAAGTGATCAGACCCTCTGGAGCTAATGGTGTCCAGTAGCGTAAGAAGCAGAGCCCTTGAACTCAGAAGAAGTAGGTCTGCTTCTCTCCCCTCACTCCCACGATGCAGGGAGCCTGTAGCCAACAGGTTTCCCTGAAAATAATAAACCTAACATAAAGTCTTTTCAGAGAAACTCAGGAGAGCTCCCCTAGTGTGTGTCCAGTCTCTCTGGACTAGAGTCTAACTGAGGTCTGGAGGAGGGGCATAGAGGGAGGAGCCAGTTCACACCCATTCAAAGTCTTGTAGTGTGCCCATGTCTCCTGCGGATCCCGTCTATACCCCATGGTCCTTTTGGAGTCCCCAGCATCCTCTAGGACGTATGAGAAAAAAGTCCCCTTTTACACATTACGGCAGGTAGAGTCCCCTTTTACATAGTACGGCAGGTAGAGTCCCCTTTTACATATTATGTTGGAGTGACCTGGCCTAATGCCCAGATCACTCTTATTAGGCAACTCAGGCTTTTAGCCTGCCTGACTGCGGCACTTTCCAGCCACCTGGGCCTAGTGCCCAGAGTCACCCTATTCACCTGGGGGGGACACACACATACAAATTGGGCCTAGTGCCCCCTACATATACACAGGCCTGAGGCCTGACAATTACCCATGGGCCCAGCGCCAGCCTAGCATGGTGTCAGTTGGGTGACCTGGGCCTAGTGCCCTGAGTCACCTTATATACCTAATGTGGGGACACTTTAACTATTAGGGCCTAGTGTCCTCTGTTATGCCCACAGGCCTAATGCCTGAATGATGGACACAGGCCTATTGCCCACTTACTGTGCCCTACAGGCCTGGGGCCTGACTGTGCCCTTGGGCCTAATGCCTGATCCCTGGTGGCCCAGGGAGGAAAGACGTAGGGCCTTAGAAGTGCCTACTTCATGGTGGGAGAGGCTGCAGTGGGGAGCTTCTCTGGGCTCTCTCTCTTCCCACCACTGCAAGCCTCCTTGGAGTCTTCTGGCCTCTTTCGTGGCTCTTCGTCCAGCATCTTCTTCCCGTTCTGGCCGCCACACGTCCTCTTCTCCGTGGCATCTTCTTTCTTCTCCCCTCCAGCAGCGTTTGACGTCAGATGCCGGGGGCGGGGCCAGCTAGGGCGTGGCGATCTCTGGCTCGTCTCTCGCTGCATAGCGTTATACAGCAGACACGGTCATGGACTGCAGCGTGCCCTCATCTGCCCGGTACTCTACGCAGCAGCGTAGTAGGCATATGCATAGGGCAAGGCCTGAGTTTTCATTAACGCTAGCAACATTTAAACATGGTACACTTGTATAATTAAGATTTACTATTAGTAATAGTTTTTTTTTTGTTTTTTTTTAATCTAGAAATGTCACAATTTTAGATACTTATCCTCTATACAGTTTTGATGTGTGTAGCATCAGTTGTAAAGAGGGAAGTGGTCACTAACCACATGGATTTCACATATACTTAATGTAACTGAAGGAACGACTCACAGATAAAGTACTGTGGGGTAGACGGAAGATTAAAAATCATAGACAGCAGAAAACATTGGTTTTTGGCCAGTGCTCAGATGAATTAGTTCACATTGGCCTGATTTAGTGTTGGATATCGGCCAATTAGTTTAACGTAAAATGCATTTTGCTTATGTTTATCGTACTATGGGGGTAATTAAGAATTGGTCGCAGCAGCAACTTTGTTAGCAGTTGGGCAAAACCTTGTGCACTGCAGGGGGGAGTAGATATAACGTGCAGAGAGAGAGTTAGGTTTGAGCGGGTTATTTTGTTTCTGTGCAGGGTAAATACTGGCTGCTTTATTTTTACACTGCAATTTAGATTTCAGTTTGAACACACCCCACCCAAATCTAACTGTCTCTGCCTGCACATGGTATTTCTGCCCCCCCCCCTGCAGTGCACATGGGCCCTCATTCCGAGTTGATTGCTCGCAAGGCGAATTTAGCAGAGTTGCTCACGCTAAGCCTACGCCTACTGGGAGTGTATCTTAGCTTCTTAAAATTGCGACCGATGTATTCGCAATATTGCGATTACAAACTACTTAGCAGTTTCAGAGTAGCTTCAGACTTACTCGGTATCTGCGATCAGTTCAGTGCTTGTCGTTCCTGGTTTGACGTCATAAACACACCCAGCGTTCGCCCAGACACTCCCCCGTTTCTCCGGCCACTCCTGCGTTTTTTCCGGAAATGGTAGCGTTTTTATCCACACGCCCCTAAAACGCCGTGTTTCCGCCCAGTAACACCCATTTCCAGTCAATCACACTACGATCGCCGGAGCGAAGAAAAAGACGTGAGTAAAAATACTATCTTCATTGTAAAATTACTTGGCGCAGTCGCAGTGCGATTATTGCGCATGCGTACTAAGCGGAATTTCACTGCGATGCGATGAAAATTACCGAGCGAACGACTCGGAATGAGGGCCATGATTTTGCCAAACTGCTAACAAATTTGCTGCTGCGATAAACTCTGAATTAGGCCATATGTATGCACACAACATATGGGCATATTGGGGGTCATTCCGAGTTGATCGCTCGCTACCGTTTTTCGCAGCGCAGCAAACTGGGTACTACTGCACATGCATATGCACCGCAATGCGCAGGCGCGTCGTACGGGTACAAAGCGAATCGTTGCTGGGTAATGGATTTAACAAAGAATCCATTCTCAAAGCCGATCACAAGGAGATTGACAGGAAGAGGGTGTTTATGGGTGTCAACTGACTGTTTTCAAAAAAAATTTGCGCCCCGAACAGTTGCACACGCGTTCGCACACTTGCAAAGCGAAAATACACTCCCCCGTGGGCAGCAACTATGCATTTGCACGGCTGCTAAAAGTAGCTAGCGAGCGATCAACTCGGAATGACCCCCATTATCAGCTGAGTAGCTTATATATTTGCACCCCCTTGCACTTTGATAGGTAGATGAGGGCATTGTAATACAGTAGTGACATGGAGAGGCCAATCAAATACACCCTTTACAGATGTGACTAATTTGGCTTGCAACTACAAATAAAGTGCTTTGGTTTTTATTTTTTTACGCATTGACAATGGGCCTAATTCAGATCAGATAGTCGCCGCCTACAGGTGGAGTGTAAATTCACTGTGCAAGTGTGCAATCGCATGTGTAGCTGGGCTGCAAACAGACACCCTCCCTGAAAACACTAGGGCACGCCTGCATTATACAAGAACACTCCCAGTAAATGCTCAGTTGCCACCCACAAACTGACTTTTCCTGTCAATCACCTTGTGAATGCCCGTGCGATCAGATTTCTCGCACCATCCCATCGCTGACCAGCGATGCCCATTGGACTTGTCTGACGCGTGTGCGCATTGCGGTGCCATTTTAGAATCAAATATTTTTTATCCACATGTGTTAGTTGAGAATAAGGTAAAGCACCATAGATCTCAAAAGGCTGCTTTTATGTGATATTTCTGCGCAATCTTCATCTTAATTTTCTGCTTGTATCTTACAATATTTTGTATTGAAAAATTTATTTTTACATATTCACCTAAATGTTCTTTGTTTTAGCTTTGTAATCCATTAAGAAAAAGAAATACTTTCTGATGCAGCTGGTGGGCTGGGAAGCCTCTCTTGCTAAATAATACTAGAGATGTGCGGCGGACATTGGGGTATATTTACTAAGCTCCCGATTTTGACCGAGATGCCGTTTTTTCTTCAAAGTGTCATCTCGGTTAATCTCGGTAATTTACTAAACACTAATCACGGCAGTGATGAGGGCATTCGTAATTTTTTGCAAGTTCTGGTAAAAAATTACGAATGAATACACCATCGGTCAAAACGCGGCTGTTTAAGTATGAATCTCGGTCATTTACTAAGAAGTGCAAAGCCAAAAAAGAACAAACACTGCCGTGAAAAATTACAACTCGTAAAAAAGTGCTAAAAAAAAACAGACCTTTTTTTTTTATTCGTGATTGGATAGGCATGCACGGATCCATGAGATCCGTGCATGTATATCAGTGGGAAGGGGTGGGAAAGTGCTTATTTTTTCAAAAAAAATTGCGTGGGGTCCCCCCTCCTAAGCATAACCAGCCTCGGGCTCTTTGAGCCGATCCTGGTTGCAGAAATATGGTGAAAAAAATGACAGGGGTTCCCCCATATTTAAGCAACCAGCATCGGGCTCTGCGCCTGGTCCTGGTCCCAAAAATACGGGGGAAAAAAAGAGTAGGGGTCCCCCGTATTTTTAAAACCAGCACCGGGCTCCACTAGCTGGACAGATAATGCCACAGCCGGGGGTCACTTTTATACAGCGCCCTGCGGCCGTGGCATCAAAAATCCAACTAGTCACCCCTGGCCGGGGTACCCTGGGGGAGTGGGAACCCCTTCAATCAAGGGGTCCCCCCCCCCCCAGCCACCCAAGGGCCAGGGGTGAAGCCCGAGGCTGTCCCCCCCCCATCCAATGGGCTGCGGATGGGAGGGCTGATAGCCTTTGTTGTAAAATAAAAGATATTGTTTTTAGTAGCAGTACTACAAGTCCCAGCAAGCCTCCCCCGCATGCTGGTACTTGGAGAACCACAAGTACCAGCATGCGGCGGAAAAACGGGCCCGCTGGTACCTGTAGTACTACCACTAAAAAAATACCCAAAAAAACACAAGACACACACACCGTGAAAGTATAATTTTATTACATACATACACACATACATACATACTTACCTTATGTTCTCACGCAGGTCGGTCCTCTTCTCCAGTAGAATCCAAGGGGTACCTGTTGAAGAAATTCTACTCACGAGATCCAGGGGTCCAGGCTCCTCGGCAAATCCAGGGATAATCCACGTACTTGAATAAAACAAAAAAACGGTTGCCCGACCACGAACTGAAAGGTGACCCATGTTTGCACATGGGTCACCTTCCCACGAATGCCAGAAACCCACTTTGCCTTCTGGCTAAGTGGGTTTCTTCAGCCAATCAGGGAGTGCCACGTTGTAGCACCCTCCTGATCGGCTGTGTGCTCTTGTCCTCACTGACAGGCAGCACACGGCAGTGTTACAATGTAGCGCCTATGCGCTACATTGTAACCAATGGTGGGAACTTTCTGCCCTGCGGTTGACCTAAAGTGACGTCACCGCTGAGCAGAAAGTTCCCAGCATTGGTTACAATGTAGCGCATAGGCGCTACATTGTAACACTGCCGTGTGCCGCCTGTCACTCAGTACAGGAGCACACAGCTGATCAGGAGAGTGCTACAACGTGGCACTCCCTGATTGGCTGAAGAAACCCACTTAGCCAGAAGGCAAAGTGGGTTTCTGGCATTCGTGGGAAGGTGACCCATGTGCAAACATGGGTCACCTTTCAGTTCGTGGTCGGGCAACCGTTTTTTTGTTTTATTCAAGTACGTGGATTATCCCTGGATTTGCCGAGGAGCCTGGACCCCTGGATCTCGTGAGTAGAATTTCTTCAACAGGTACCCCTTGGATTCTACTGGAGAAGAGGACCGACCTGCGTGGGAACATAAGGTAAGTATGTATGTATGTGTGTATGTATGTAATAAAATTATACTTTCACGGTGTGTGTGTCTTGTGTTTTTTTGGGTATTTTTTTAGTGGTAGTACTACAGGTACCAGCGGGCCCGTTTTTCCGCCGCATGCTGGTACTTGTGGTTCTCCAAGTACCAGCATGCGGGGGAGGCTTGCTGGGACTTGTAGTACTGCTACTAAAAACAATATCTTTTATTTTACAACAAAGGCTATCAGCCCCCCCATCCGCAGCCCATTGGATGGGGGGGGACAGCCTCGGGCTTCACCCCTGGCCCTTGGGTGGCTGGGGGGGGGGGACCCCTTGATTGAAGGGGTCCCCACTCCCCCATGGTACCCCGGCCAGGGGTGACTAGTTGGATTTTTGATGCCACGGCCGCAGGGCACTATATAAAAGTGACCCCCGGCTGTGGCATTATCTGTCCAGCTAGTGGAGCCCGGTGCTGGTTTTAAAAATACGGGGGACCCCTACTCTTTTTGTCCCCCGTATTTTTGGGACCAGGACCAGGCGCAGAGCCCGATGCTGGTTGCTTAAATATGGGGGAACCCCTGTCATTTTTTTCCCATATTTCTGCAACCAGGATCGGCTCAAAGAGCCCGAGGCTGGTTATGCTTAGGAGGGGGGACCCCACGCATTTTTTGGGGGGATTTTACATTGTTTAATTAAAAATAAAAAATAAAAAGAACCCCAGCACGGATCACACAGATCCGGCCGAGATTGATTGTAAAAAAAAACGGCAGTGTTTTGCTAATCACTGCCGTAAAATTAGGAAAAAAAAAACGAATGACATCGACATCGGAAGAAAAGAAAAACACGAATACGACAGCTTAGTAAATCCATCGTAATAAATTCAAAAAGTTGCAGTTTTACACTCTCGATGTCATTCGTGATTGAACTTTGACCTATTTTCGGAAATTACGAATGTTAGTAAATATACCCCATTGTGTTTTGGTTTTGGACAAGTGTGAGACCTTATATAGACAGGTGTATGCCTTTCCAGATCATGTCCAATCAACTCAATTTACCACAGGTGGACTCCAATTAAGCTGTAGGAACATCTCAAGGATGATCAGCGGAAACAGGATGCGCCTAAGCTCAATTTTGAGCTTCATGGCAAAGGCTGTAAATATTTATGTACATGTGATCTCTTAGTTTTTTATTTTTAATAAATTTGGCAAAAATCTCAAAAGGTTTTTCACGTTGTCATTATTGTGTGTAGAATTTTGAGGGAAAAAAATAATTTATTCCATTGCGGAATAAGGCTGTAACATAACAAAATGAGAAAAAAGTGATGTGCTGCGAATACTTTCCGGATGCACTGTAAAAAAAAAAACCCACTGAAATAGTTAGATACACATAAAGAACACACTGTAAAGGCAAGATCTACATTAAAAAAAAACACACTGAAAAGGATAGAGCAGCATTAAAAATAAAAATAAAAAAACAAACAGATCCACATAAAAAGCACGGAAATTATAAAAAAAACAACAAATCAATATGTCGGCATCTAGCTTTCAAGTTCCTCAAAGTCTCATAGCTGGGCAGCGCTGGCTGGGTGAGACAAAGACTGGCCTCAATCAGAGATCCCTGTCACTGGCCTCTGGCTGAGTGGCCCTGGCAAGAAGGCCTGTAAGGATTGGTGTAGCATGCAATGATGACGAGTGTGGGGAACAGAGAGGAAGGGTTTAGGAAGTAGTATGGATCAGTGGAGGCATGGAGAGTGGGTGGATGGAGCAATGAGGGAGGATGGGACTAGGGAGCAGTGAGGAAAGGTGCAGATGTGTGGAAAGCAGAGGATTGATGTAGGGAGCCATACGCTGAGCCCAGTATGTATTGAGAGTGATCACAACTGTAGCAATTCAAATATGGCGCCAATCAGAAATAGTGGTATGGCAGTCAATCAGGAACCACTGCTGCAGCCACTCCTGATTGACTGGCGGCAAGTACAACATTTGAAATGCCGCCAGCGTTTGCTCTGTATCCTTAGTTGCCTGCCATGTAAGTGGTGAGACTCCGAACCAGCACACAAAACAAGAGGAAAGCCAAGCTAACCAAACTTGGAACAGGAACAGCAACGGCTGAACCAACATTACTTAACCAAATAACAGTGCAGGAAGAATGAAGCACTAGGCGGGCGCCCAGTATCCTCTACGGACTACGAGAAAATAATTTACCGGTAGGTAATTAAAATCCTATTTTCTCTTACGTCTTAGAGGATACTGGGGTCCATTTAGTACCATGGGGATGTACCAAAGCTCCCAAACTGGGTGGGAGAGTGCTGAGGTTCCTGCAGAATTGATTGAACAAACTGAAGGTCCTCAGAGGACAAAGTATCGAACTTGTAGAACTTAGCAAATGTGTTCGAACCTGACCAAGTAGCAGCTCGGCAGAGTTGTAAAGCCAAGACACCCCAGGCAGCCATCCAGGAAGAACCCACCGACCTAGTAGAGTGAGCCTGTACAGATTTTGGACATGGCAAACATGCCGTGGAATAAGCATGCTGGATAGTAAGTCTGATCCAGCGTGCAATAGTCTCTTTGAAGCAGGACACCCTTATTGGGATCATAAAGAACAAACAGTGAGTCCGTCTTTCTGTGACGAGCTGTTCTTTTCACATACACATTCAAAGCCCTCACAACATCCAAAGACTTTGAAGTAGCAGAGGTGTCGGTGATAACCGGAACCACAATAGGTTGGTTGATTGAAATGCAGACACCACCTTAGGAAGAAATTGCTGACGAGTTCTGAGTTCAACTCTGTCCTCATGGAAAATTAAATAGGAACTTTTGTGAGACAAAGCCCCCAGCTCCGACACACGTCTTGCTGAAGCCAAGGCCAACAGTGTGACGGTCTTCCACGTAAGAAATTTTACGTCCACCTCCTGTAACGGCTCAAACCAGTCCGATTGGAGGAAATGTAGCACCAGATCGAGATCCCAAGGTGCTGTGGGAGGCACAAAGATGTGCAGAACACCTTTCAAGAATGTCTGGACCTCAGGGAGAGAAGCCAATTGTTTCTGAAATAAAATGGACAAGGCCGAAATCTGGACTTTTATGGAGCCCAGACGTAGACCCACATCCACTCCTGCTTGTAGAAAAAGAAGGAAATGTCCTAGATGGAATTCCACCGCAGAAAATGTTCTGCTCTCACACCAAGAGACATAGGGGGTCATTCCGAGTTGATCGCTAGCTGCTTTCGATCGCTGCGCAGCAATCAGGCAAAAAAAGTCACTTCTGCGCATGCGTATGAGGCGCACGCGTGTCGTACTATTACAACAAACGATGTAGTTTCAGTCGCACTGCTAGCCGCAGAGTGATTGACAGGAAGAGGGCGTTTCTGGGTGTCAACTGACCGTTTTCAGGGAGTGTTCGGAAAAACGCAGACGTAGCTGGGCGAACACAGGGCGTGTTCATGATGTCAAAACAGGAACTGAATAGTCTGAAGTGATCGCAAGCGCTGAGTAGTTCTGAAGCTACTCTGAAACTGCACAAAATTATTGTGTAGCCGCTCTGCGATCCTTTCGTTCGCACTTCTGCTAAGCTAAAATACACTCCCAGTGGGAGGCCGCGTAGCGTTTGCACGGCTGCTAAAAACTGCATGCGAGCGAACAACTCGGAATGACCACCATATTTCTTCCAAATACGATGGTAATGCTTAGACGTTACCCCCTTCCTGGCTTGGATCATAGCCGGGATAACCTTGTTAGGTATCCCTCTCCTGGCTAGAATCAGCCATTCAACTTCCATGCTGTCAAACGTAGCCATGGTAAGTCCTGATAGATGAACAGGCCCTGTTGCAGAAGATCCTCGCAAAGAGGTAGAGGCCACAGATCTTCGAGGAGCATCTCCAGAAGGTCCGCGTACCAGGCCCTTTTTGGCCAGTCCGGAGCAATTAGAATTGCTTGAACCTTTTCCTTTTTTATTCTCTTTAGAATTCGTGGGATCAGATGAAGTGCAGGAATCATGTACACTATCTGATAGACCCATGGAGTCGTCAGGGCGTCTACCGCCACCGTCTGTGGGTCTCTCGACCTGGAATAATACCGCTTGAGCTTCTTGTTGAGACAAGAGGCCATCATGTCGATCTGTGGCTATCCCCATCGACTTGTCAAGCACCTGAACACTTCCGGGTGAAGTCCCCACTCCCCCGGGTGCAGGTCGTGTCTGCTGAGGAAGTCTACTTCCCAGTTGTCTACTCCCGGAATGAAGACCGCTGACAACACCACAGCGTTTCTCTGTGCCCAGAGAATTCTTGACACATCTGACATTGCTGCTCTGCTTTTCGTTCTGCCCTGTTGGTTTATGTACGTCACTGCCATCACATTGTCTGACTGGACCTGAATGGCCCGATCTTGAAGAAGATGTGAGGCCTGCAGAAGGGCGTTGTATATGGCCCTGAGTTCCAGAATGTTGATTGGAAGGACGACTTCCTGACTTGACCATCTTCCTTGAAACTGCACCCTCTGAGTGACTGCTCCCCAATCTCTGAGGCTTGCGTCTGTAGTTAGCAGAATCCAGTTCTGAATTCTGAACCCCCGACCCTCGACGAGATGAGAAGTCTGTAGCCAGCACAGAAGGGAGATCCTGGCTTTTGGCGACAGATGGAGCCTCTGGTGCATGTGAAGATGTTATCCGGACCATTTGTCCAACAGATCGAGCTGAAAGGGTCTTGCGTGAAACCTTCCGTATTGAAGATCCTCGTAAGAGGCCACCATTTTCCCCAGATGGCGAATGCATAGATGCACCGATATCCGAGTTGGCTTCAGGACATCCCAAACCATCGATTGGATTACTAATGCCTTTTCCAATGGAAGGAACACCTTCTGCGACTCGTTTCCAGTATCATTCCCAGCAGGGCCGGACTGGGACTAAAAGTAGGCCCTGGCATTTTCGAAGCACACAGGCCCACCTCCGTGACTCCTCCCCTTACTATTCCTGACTCCTCCCACTTATTAGTCTATGCTCTTACAAATATAATATTCTAACAACATACAAGCGTCCATCATTCTCTATTAAAATACACACAACCAGTGGTTGAAGAGGAAATTTTAAAGTGGGGGCATGGAAATGTGAAGTTTGTAGTTATGCGCGCGCCAAAGGCGCGCTCCGGAAAAGGGGCGTGGTCACTCAAAAGGGGGCGTGGCCTTCAGTGTAGTTTACCACACCATACACCCCTTATACGCATTATGCACCACAATAGTAGGACCGCTTATACTATCTAGTACTGGTGCCTCTTTCACATTATACCACACAGTATGAGCCAAAATTCACATTATAGCACCCGGTATGAGCCGAAATTTACATTATATGTCCCCAATAGTGCAGTGCCAGATCCACAATTGCCTCCACAGTGCCAGGTATACAAATGCACCCACAGTGCCAGGTATACAAATGCCCCCACAGTGCCAGGTATACAAATGCCCCCACAGTGCCAGGTATACAAATGCCCCCACAGTGCCAGATCCACAAATGCCCCCATAGTGCCAGGTTTACAAATGCCCCCACAGTGGCAGCCAATTGCCCCCAGAGTGCCAGCCAGGTATACAATTGCCCCCACAGCAGCCAGTGCTGCAGCTGCTTACCGCTGCTGCTGCTGCTGCTCCTCCTCCGGGCTCCGGCTGTGAGGGACGGGTGAGTCAGGAGAGGTAGCGCCCGCCAGCGCGGCTGTGTCTGGCGCGGCGGCGTATAGCGGACTTCGTTCAAACCAGCCGCCAGTTCGTGAGCCAATCAGAGCTCGCAGACCGGCGGCTTCTGATTGGCTGCCGGTCCGCGAGCTCTGATTGGCTCGCGAAACGGCGGCTGGTTTGAAGTCCGCTATACGCCGCCGCGCCAGACACAGCCGCGCTGGCGGGCGCTCTCCTCTCCTGACAGCTGAGACATGCTGCCGCCGGACTGAGCGGCAGCGTGTCTCAGTCAGCGCTGGACCGGCCCACGTGGCCATCGGCCCTTCTGGCATTTGCCAGAAGTGCCAGATGGCCAGTCCGGCCCTGATTCCCAGGAATGGGAGGCTCTGTTCTGGCTCTAGGTGAGATTTCGGAAGATTCAGATTCCCATGATCCTGGAAAAGTTTGGTTGAGAGAGCAATGCTGTCCAGCAACCTTTCCCTGGACGGTGCTTTTATCAGATGATCGTCCAGGTACGGAATTATGTTCACTCCCTGTTTACGGAGTAGAAACAGCATCTATGACATCACCTTGGTGAACACCCTCAGTGCCATGGAGAGGCCAAATGGCAGGGCCTGGAACTGGTAGTGACAATCCTGCAGTGCAAACTGTAGATAAGCCTGATGAGGCGGCCAGATCGGAATGTGAAGGTATGCATCCTTGATATCCAGAGACACTAGGAATTCCTCCTCCTCCAGACCTGAGATCACCGCTCTCAGTGACTCCATCTTGAATTTGAACACTCGCAAGTACGGGTTCGACGACTTGAGGTTCAAAATTGGTCTTACCGAACCATCCGGTTTCAGTACTACAAACAAGTTGGAATAGTACCCCTTGTCTAGCTGATGAGGTGGAACTGGAACAATTACGTGAGACTGTACCAGTTTGTCGATGGCATGTTGTAAAGTTATATTTGCCTCTTGTGAAACTGGCAAGCCTGATTTGAAGAATCTGTGAGGTGGGAGCTCTTGGAACTCCAGTCTGTAGCCCTTGGAAACAAGATTTATGAGCCAGGGATCCTGGCACGAATTTGACCAGATTTGACTGAAGAATTGTAGACGAGCTCCCACCTGACAGCCTCCAGGCATTGCGGTCCACCGTCATGCTGAAGTCTTTGAGGAAGCAGAGCCTGAGCTCTATTCCTGAGTACCTGCTGTTGCTGATTTGCGTGGTTTACCTCTTGCGCAGCTGGAGGACGTAGAAGTACCTCTGGATTTCCATGTCTGACCTGTCAGCATCAGACTGCAGGATATGGGCCAGAGATCACTTTTGCAGACAAATGGGAGGGGATTGAGACGCTGTCCTGGGGACTGAGTCTCTGTTCATAAACTCATCCACAGTCTGTTTTAAGTATTGCATCTCTTTCTCATTGCAGGACAATTTTGTAGAAAGAGTTGAGATCATTCCCTCAAGAGAGTTAACCCATTCCGGTTCAGCCCGCTAGTCTGTGAACCCTAAGTACCCAGTAGTGAGCCCCCTGGTGAAGAGGAACACTTGCGGTACAAGACACACACTCTTTGCCTGACATAATGTAATGTGACAGCACACACACACCGAGGAAAGGTTAAGCGCAATTAACCCACAAACAGGGCCGTCTTTTCGTATGGGCTCAATGGGCTCTTGCCCAAGGGCCCCAGGAGTATAAGGGCCCTAGGCTGATAGCTGAGGTTCCCCTCTTTCCAGGGGTACCAGATTTTTGAAAATCGGCCTTGGGGAACCGGAGATATTCAACGTGATAGCAGTGGTCTCCATCTGAGCCTGTTAATTGCTCTTCCCAGCCAGATATCTCAGGTTCTGTCTGACTTAGAGTTTTTATGAGGGTAGAATCCAAAAGCTGAGACTCTCCCCTTTTGCTGGACACTCTCAGCTTGTCTCTACTGTGCCCAGAACCAGAGATATCAGCCTTCCAGCAGCTGGTCCCTGCTCCAGCTCCACACGCCTGGTATACAGTTTTATATATTCATTGGAGGATTGCTCTGGCTCCTGACCTCTGATCCCCAAGTTCACAGAACCTTCTGAAAGGTGGGACTCTCTAGTTTTTTTATCCCATTCAAAGCTAAGAAATATATTTTCAGGAACTTGAGATATCTGCAGTCAAGCAAGCTGCCCTCCCACCAGAAAATGATGAATATTAAGCCCACTCCATTAGCCACCCCTCCCCTGCGTATTAAACACCCCCTACCACCCCGGAAGTCATGTACCAGGGTGCCTTAATTCAGCCCAATGCCCCCTTTTACAGTTTAGTGTTCTCCCTCCCACCCCATCTGTGCAGTAAAGGAGCAATTAGCAGAAATTACTGCTCCAGGTCCTACATGCTGAGCGGAAGATAGAACACCCCCTACCGCCCGTGGGACATCAAAGCTGCCACTGATAGCACACCCCACCCCTACCGCTGGAGGATGGGTAGGGGGCCCAATGCATTGCTGTGCCCAGGGGCCTACACTGCCGTTAAGACGGCCCTGCCCACAAATAGCCCTTCAGGGAGACACAGAGATGTTTGGAGCCGGCCCCCACCGCGCCCTTATCGCAAAGCTTACCCAGGTCGCAGACCAAGTACCCTGATAGGGGACTTAGGGGTACATTTACTAAGCAGTGATAAGAGCGGAGAAGTGAGCCAGTGGAGAAGTTGCCCATGGCAACCAATCAGCACTGAAGTAACATCTATAATTTGCATACTATAAAATTATACAGAGCTGCTGATTGGTTGATGTGGAAATTTCTCCACTGGCTCACTTCTCCGTTCGTATCACTGCTTAGTAAATGTACCCCTTAGTACACTAGTAATCACTCCCCCCCTGCTATGACCCCCTGGTACAGCTGAAGTAATTTGGAGTCACACTGGAGGAGCTGCGCGTCCCTGTCAGTCAGCGTCTGTGTCCACTGCAGAGTGAAAATGGCGCTGGTGAGCTGCTGGATCCTCTCATAGTGAAGCCCCGCCCCTTCAATGGCGTGCGGTCTTCCCGCTTTTTTTTATACTGGCTGAGGAATCTGGTGCTTAAATTGGAGAAAACCGTTTTAAGGCTGTTGTGCCAGTATGGGTACTGTGTACGGGGACGCAGTTGTGTACTGTGTCTGGAGATGCATTCTGCCCCGGTTAGAAGTCATGCGTCTCTGTACCCTCATGCCGCCATAATGGCCAGCGCCCTGCTAGCCGGGACCCTGGCTCAGTACTCACCACTCTTCATTCTTCTGGCTCTGTTAGGGGTGGCGGCGTGCTGCGGGACTGTACACTTGCTGTGATGGGCTTGCGAATAGGTACCTCAGGAGCTCAGTGTTCTGTGAGTGGGGAACGGGACTATTAACCCTTCAAGAAGTTGGGACGTCCCCCCCCCCCCCCCCCCCTCCCAAGTCCCACGAAGCAGGCAGGCTAGTGCCATCTAGCCCTGCCTGAAAATAACAAACATTAAATAAATGCTGAAAACTCTTCAGGAGCTTTCTTCAGCGTGACCGGCTCCTCCGGGCACATTTTCTAAACTGAGTCTGGTAGGAGGGGCATAGAGGGGGGAGCCAGCCCACACTATCAAATTCTTAAAGTGCCCATGGCTCCTAGTGGACCCATCTATACCCCATGGTACTAAGTGGACCTCAGTATCCTCTAGGACGTAAGAGAAATATGCACCTGGAAAACGATAAAAAAATCTAAATGATCTTAAATATATCCGGCCTTCAACCTCCCCTTCCAGCCAGCCAGTCTCACGCCTTTTTCTATGGTGTTATTCTATTAAGAATAATACTCTCCCCCCCCCCCCCCCCCCCTCTTCCAGACAGCTGGGAGAAAGATGGAGCTGCAGAGACCGTCCTCCCTCTTCCATCACATGAACAAAATAAATAAATAAATATATATGGTGGCTTAACTGCTGAGCTAAGCAGACGTGCAGCACTGGAGCTCCTGCACACTAACTCCTTATAAACCACCTATATGTCCCCTATTGTCCTCCCTTCCCACCCTATATATACCCCCAATACCCTCCAGCTTGATTAGGGTACATTGGGAAGGAGCTGCGGAATTGGGGAGTGACTTTACGCACTCCTGCGGGTTGCGGCCCTATCCCTAGACTGAAGCTGGGGACTAAAGTAGATACTGGGCTCCCGGAGCCGCACTGGACTGACCACAACAGCTTGAACCACCCTTTAGTACACCCGGGGCCCGACGGAGATGCTCCTGGACTCTTACCTCCGCCTGGTCATACTCGGGGACGCACAAGACCTCGGACGCTGGCGCCCGGAGCTCCGTGAACTAGAGACCCGTGAATGTGCGGCCGCCATCTTGAAGGTACGTGGCTTGCCGCGGCTTCCCCTGGGGCCTGAGCTGGGCGGAACAGCGCGTCTGTTCACGGCTCCCTGCATCTGGAGCCGGCTCTCTCCCCCGTAGCTGCGGTGTCCGGCTGACGGGGTGTCCGCAGCGCTTCTTCCAGAGAGGGGACGCAGGAGCTGACCTTTGGTCCTGGACCTGTGGGGGTGACCCTGTCTTACAACACAACATCACGGCACACTGACTGCCCTGCAGCTCCCATTTATATCAGAGCACTTTCCTCACAGCCTCTGTGGCCCTTACTGACACCAGTGATCGCGGTACAAAAACCCTGGGACATACTCTGTGACCCCCCCTCCAGGGGATAAGGGTGAATACTCCGGCGCCCAGCCTGATACCTCATGGAAGGGGCGCAGGAGAAAAGGAGGACTCTCCTCTCCCCCCCTGCTTGCTCTATTACTGCCAAACGGGCACCCGGGTGGGACGCGGACTGTCAGTGCTTGGGGCCTGCCGACGCTGCTGCGAGCCGCTGGCTGGCCCGTGGTGGCCCCTGCTGAAGACCCCCTGCGGCCATTTTGTACCTATCTTATGCTCTCGGACCGCCCGTGCCCCGAACTACCGAGACACCCCACTACGTTTCACTGTGATTCTCTACTAATGATTGCCCGTGTTCTAAGAGGTGCTCCATGGCGCTCCCGATGCCTGTTTTAGACTAGCCTATCCTGCGGTCGCCTGGCGCTAGGGGCTCAGCTGCCGCCCTGGCCGAGGTCTCGCTTGAGATTTCCTACGTGAAGCCGATACTCTTGATCCTTACGTCTTTGCTTCTCCTGCTCTATTATGTCGCAAAAAAAACGCAAATCGAATGCTGCTAATAAACCCAGCATCCTCCGTGCGTGGGAGAAAGCAGGATCTACGTCTCGTAACTCATCAACGGCTGAGCGGATGTCTGACTCGGAGGATGCTCCATCACCAAGAGCGCACCTTACCACCCAAGACGTTGTCTCTATTGTCACCAAAACTATCCAGACCGAGATGAGATCAGCGCTAGCGGAATTCAGAAAAGATCTGACCGACTTGGGCACACGTACTGATTCGTTGGAACGTAAGATGGATGTCACGATCCGGGTATCTGGACGCCATTTCTTACCTATCAGATGCCTCCTAAGGCTGGCTCAGCGCTCCAGGACCGGATCCCATCTGTTATCCTGATGTGCACATTCCCGCATCCTCGCCTGTCTCTCTGGACGCAGTCACAGTAACGCCTTATACATCTGGCATGGCGTCTCCCGCGGCCTCCGCCGCCGTCCCTGAGCTTCTGCATTCAGAGTGGCGATTACGTCAGCCGCGGCCTCCGCTGTGTCCGCGTGGTTGGATGTGCATCTGTCAGCCTGGCGTCTCCTGTCTCCGGTGGCCGGCGCCGCCATTACTGTTTTTCAGACCACATGGATTACAATCCAAACTTCCCTCCAAGTGTCTGCATGGGCGCAGCCATCTTGGATTCTGTCAGCTGATCATTCCTACCAATCCGTTGTCAGTATTATTAATTTGCATAATTGCCTAGCCAATGCCTTCCTTGCTGCAGGTATAAATAGGTTGTACCTGAGCAAGGAAGGCGTCAGTGCTTTGGTTGTCAAACCTAGTTCCAGTTTGTCTCTCTCCTGTGATTGTCTTCCAGGTTCCAGCTCCTGTCTCCAGACTTCTGCTATAGAGACCCGCACCAGCATTCCATCTGCGGTGTAGCCTGACTCTCCGATCCATTCTGGACTCACCTGTTTCCAGCTACAACAATCACCTGCTTCCAGCCCAGCTTCCAGCAGTGTACAGCTTCTCTTAAAGGGCCGGTGTACCAGCATTCCATCTGCGGTGTAGCCTGACTCTCCGATCCATTCTGGACTCACCTGTTTCCAGCTACAACAATCACCTGCTTCCAGCCCAGCTTCCAGCAGTGTACAGCTTCTCTTAAAGGGCCGGTGTCCTTTCTGCAGTTTACCTCTCTCCACCGGTCTTATTATTTCTCCGTTCTCAAATTCTACATTTCATCTATATTGCATCGCTCTCAAGCTTTATTTACTATTTAACTGGTTCCAGCCAGTATCCACTCCGTGCCAACACCTGTCTGGTTCTAACCAGTACCCACAGCAGCATTTTATCTACAGCAGTCCAGCTTTCCCTGGAACACCAGCTGGTACGACCCTGGGCTTTCCTCATTGCTACAGTTGAGCCTGGTAAGGACTTTCCAACTTGCAGATAATAAGAACTGTCTCATACCACCAGAGCTCTGTGGCCCCTGCCACCCTGTAGTACCCAGGAACTGTATTATTATTTCTCTGCTGATTTTTATGTTCTTTTACTGCTACTGTGATGCATGGAGTTTGTCATAAATAAATATCATTGACTTTTATTCCTGGTTGTCGTGATCACGCCTTCGGGCAATTCTTCTATATGTCTAGGGGTCTGATACAACCTGCCAGGTTCCATTACACCTCAGCCCCTACAACTGAGGCTGCCTCCCGTCAGCTCAGGCCCTCAGTTGTGACAATGGATGAGGTATGCCAATACCAGGCTGTGCTTGAACAGGAATTACTTGACCTTCGCACTGATGTCGACGTGCATGAGGACCACCTAGAGGATTTGGACAACCGGAATAGGAGAAATAATGTCAGGATCCGCAATATCCCGGAGAGTGTTACCTTAGAAGCCCTCCCAGGTTTCCTTGAGGGCCTGTTTCTGAACTTACTCCCCGATACTCCGAAAGACCTGTTCTTGCTCGATAGAGCACATAGAGCACTCCGTCCTCGACCTCCTCCGACTCAGCCACCCCGAGATGTCATTCTCCGATTCCACTATTACAAGTCTAAGGAGAAACTCATGTCGGCCGCGCGGGAACTCCAATCTGTGGATTACTCTGGCATCCAACTTCAAATTTATCAAGACCTGGCTCCCTGTACACTTAGAAAACGTCGAGACCTTGCTGTAATTACCAGAGTTCTCCGTACTAATTCTATCAAGTATAAATGGGGATTCCCTTTCCAGCTCCAAGTAACCAAAGATGGATCGCATCACACAATTAAAACCCCGGCTCAGGGCTACGATCTCCTCAAGACTCTTGGCGTTCTGGATACTCTACCTGGCGAGCTAAGGAGTCAGCTCACGCCCGCATCTCCGTTGAGGCCTGTAGCACCGACTCCTGATTGGTCTACTAAATAACAGAGCTCTCTGAGGACTACAAATACGTAACTATGGCTTGCTGATTACTGGACAACCTACCCCTTCTCAACCCCCCCCCCCTTTTTTTTTTTTGTTCTTCAGAGATTGCTCGGGTTGCTCTACGAACTGTGTGATTTGTGGGATTTTTTGGGGTGATGGTTCTAACTAGACCCATGTGGATGATGTTTACTGTGCCTTGAACTGGGAAGGCTAATATTGTACTTATTACCATGGGAATGCCTCAGACTTTCTATTCACTATTGTTACTCCTCCTAACCCGCTTCCCACGGTAACACACCACAGTCATTTTCTGAATGTTATTATGTGTCATTGCTTATTCTCCCACAGATATATATATATGTATATGCATGCATATGTTTTTTTTTTTTCCCCTCTCTCCTCTCCATATCTCGTAGTCATCACTAAAGTCATTTAGTTATATATTTGCCAAGTTATGTCAGTATGTCAAAGTTCTCTTGTTATGCCTTGACCTGTTTATATCTCGGCCCCCGCGCTTGACCGCAGGATATTTCTGTTCTTGTTTTGCACGTTCTGGTTCTCTATTTACTGCTTTCTTGTATAATCGCTACCCCCCACACCGAAGGGGCTGCCTGATTGGTACCACCCCTTCCTCTGTTAGGCCCTACACGCTTTTAGGAATGGGCCTGTTCTTTGAGTTCCCTCTTGCTCATGTTCTTTTCTATTTCTCTTTGTCCTTTCGCTCTTTTTTATGTTTGGCCACGTCAATGGTTGTTCACAGTTCTGCGCTCTGGTGATTACTACCCTCCATGACCTTGAAATTGCTATCCATAAATGTCAATGGTCTTAATTCTCCGACTAAGCGATCCATGGCGTTCCATTTCTTCGCTCGGCACAAGCCAGATATAATATTTCTTCAAGAAACCCATTTTAAAGACTCCCACCCTTCCTTACACAGTAAAAAATACCCTCATACCTTTCACTCTACTATGGCAGCCAAGCGCAGAGGTACTGCTATAATGATCCACCGGGATCTCCCCATAGTCATTCATGACTCTATTCACGACGACAATGGTAGATTTGTAATCCTCTCAGGTACCCTCAATCAACACCCTATCACCTTGGCGTCCATATATGCCCCAAACATGCAGCAGGGTTCTTTCGTTAGTACCTTCTCTGACCAGCTCTCTAAGTTCACGAATTCCAAAATTATAATTGCGGGAGATTGTAATATTACCCTAGACCCTCATTTTGATAGATCACACCCGAGCACAGGGACGTCCTCTCACACAAAGCTGTCTAAGCTTTTGCGAAACTGTATCTCCTCTCACAACTTGTATGATAGCTGGAGGACTTTGTATCCTTCCGCTCGAGGCTACACGCATTTTTCTCCCCCACACGACCTTTACACCCGCATAGACTACATCTTTGTTGACCGCGACTCCACTCAGGGCCTCAGAGGGGCGCAAATAATCCCCACTACCTGGTCGGACCATTATGCCCTTATGTTGGATATTGCTATCCCTCATTCACATTCGGCCCCTCGGACATGGCGTTTAAATGAGTCTATTCTCCTTAAACCCTCTAACATTGTTGAAATAAACGCCATGATTCGCACATACTTTACTGATAATAACACTTCTGATGTTTCTCCTGCGGTGTTATGGGAGGCTCACAAAGCCACGTTGCGTGGCCTCCTCATTAATCTTGCTTCAACCCACAAAAAGATTGAGACCAAACGTATTATTGATTTGGAAACAGAATTAACTTTTCTAACCCTTCTCCATCAGCGCTTTCCGAAAAAACGACTTTACACGAAGATCCTTTCACTTAAGGGACAGTTGTCGCAAATCCTCACAAAAAAAACGGTTAACTCACTTTTATGGATCCGCCAGAAATTTTATGAAAAATCAGATAAGGCTGACACTATGTTAGCTCGCCGCCTCCGGGCAAAAAGGACGCAAAACCGCATACTTGCCCTAAAATGCTCTGACGGAACCGTGACTTGTGACCCCAAGGTTATGGCCTCACAATTTCACGATTATTATGACTCGCTCTACAACTTACCCCCACCTGCTAAAGCAGATCCCCTCCACGTCACCAACACCCAACATTACCTCGCCTCTTGTCACCTACCAAAACTCTCAGCCTCGGATCTAGAAATACTTAATGCCCCCATCTCCAATGAGGAAATTCTGGTTACGATAGCTCAGTTGCGCCGCTCAGCGGCCCCGGGTCCCGACGGCTATACTGCTATCTATTACAAAAAAATTGCGCAATCTCTTCTTCCCATGCTTCACTCATTGTTCAACTCTCTACTGGAGCTGGGCTCGCTAGACGCGGCCACCACCAGGGCTAACATTATCGTTATACCCAAGCCTGAACGCGACCCGCTTGAAATGAAAAATTATAGACCCATCTCCTTGTTAAATACAGACCTTAAGCTGTTCGCTAAAATTCTGGCGAACAGGTTGGCCCCATTCCTACCGGTTTTGGTCCATCCGGATCAAGTCGGTTTTATTCCTAACCGACAAGCAGCAGACAACACTCGCCGACTTATTAATCTTATCCATCTCTCCCAACGGAAGTTGCTTCCGACCCTGGTGGTGGCTTTGGATGCGGAAAAGGCCTTTGATAGAGTAGCATGGCCCTTTATTCAACAAACCTTGAGAAATATAGGCCTGCACGGTGCTTTTTTAAAATGCCGTTACTTCACAACCCTTCTGCCTCCATCCTCGTCAATGGTCTCTCCTCACCGTCTCTCTCTATTAGAAACGGCACCCGACAGGGCTGCCCACTTTTCCCACTGCTTTTCGCTCTGGTGATGGAGCCTCTGGCGGCCAAAATCAGACTAAATACTAAAATCTCGGGCATTGCAGTTGGAAACCATGAATTCAAGATAGCGCTGTATGCTGACGACGTCATTTTAACTTTAACTGACCCACTTATATCTCTACGATATCTGTTTGAGGAGATTCAAACTTATAGTCTTCTGTCTAACTACAAACTTAACGCTGATAAAACGGAGATCTTAGATATACACGTGTCTCCCCGGGATCTACGCCTCCTACAGTCTTCTTACCCGTTTAAATGGCAACACTCTAAACTCAAGTACCTCGGTATATACTTAACTAAATCTCACGCGTCATTACATGCAGCCAATTTTCCACGTCTCTTTGCATCTATACATACTGATCTGGTTGGATGGAACAAACTCTTTATCTCTTGGTTTGGGCGTATTGCTGCTACCAAAATGAACATACTTCCGCGTTTACTATATATTTGGCAGACCCTCCCGATCCACATACCGACTAAAATATTGAAGAATCTTCAAAGGGATTTGTCCATCTTTATCTGGGCTGGAAAGAAACCCAGAGTCAAGATACGATTACTCCAACAACATCGTACCTCAGGGGGCCTTGGTATGCCGGATCTGATTAATTATTACCGAGCTACACACTTAGCCTCCTGTGTCCTCTGGCACTCGCCTCCTGAACAGAGACTGTGGACGCTTTTGGAAGCTAATGTAATGAATATGTATTCACCCTCAACCCTGTTATGGTGCGCGCCTCGCTCCCGCCCTGCCTCGTCTCTCTTATTGCCGACGATGCGTTTCACATTATCGATCTGGGATCAGTGCACCCGCTGTTACCATCTTCGTTCCTATACTCCATTTCTGACTCCTCTTTGGGACAATGTTGACTTCCCTCCAGGTACTAACCATCTTGCGTTTAAATATTGGACTTCGCATAACGTCCTTTTCTTGTTTGATCTGGCCCCTCTTTCTTCATTTCCCTTGTTTACGGACCTACAATCCCGCTTCTCCCTTCCCCATTCGACTTTCTATCAATTTCTACAAATCCGCCACTTCTATACTACTCTTTGTAAAACTGCTCGTCCCCCAATCAAAACTGCATTTGAATCATTATGTTGTGGTCAACGCTCTACCAAGGGTTTATTATCCACTATTTACCAAATCTTGCTCTCACACAATACCCCTGCGAAAGAGGCCCATGAATTGGCGTGGGAACGAGATATAGGGGAAACGTTAACTGTCGAGGAGTGGGCTGACATCACACAGGAAATTGTTAAGAGCTCCTTGTCAGTTCGTATCAAGGAAAACTCTTATAAAATCATTTACCGATGGTACCTAGTACCGTCTAGACTTCACGCTATCTACCCTTCCTGCTCTGATAGATGTTGGAGACTTTGTGGGCAGAGGGGAACCATGCTGCATGCTTGGTGGTCCTGTGGGATCGTCCGCCGCTATTGGCGTCAGATTCATAAACTAATTCTGGAAATCACCAGTGTGGTTGTACCGAGTTCACCATTTTACTCTCTACTTTTGCGCCCTATCCCAGATACTTCGAACCATCAACTAAGACTAATTAAGCACATTTTGAATACGGCCAAATGCCAAATAGCGGCGAATTGGAAATCCTCCTCTCCCCCTACTCGTCCTGCTACTATCAATGCTATATGGACCACATACAAACTGGAACGCATCACTGCTGCCCTTCATGACACTTCAGTCACCTTTATACGTACTTGGACACCATGGACAATGCACTTTAATGCTGAACCACCATTAGCAACCATCTGATCCGCTACTTATGGAGATGATAGTACTCATGGTTGTGACCAACCTTGACTGGCTGACGTTCTCGCTCCCCCTCCCCCCACTCTTTCTTGTTCTTGCTTCTTCTCTCTTTCCTTGATTCGTTCTCTCTATATCTGTATTGCTGTCTCAATATTTTCTCTTTGATGTTTGATGTATAGGATCACTATGGGCCATGCTCTGGCTATATCTTACTGATACCTCAGTTTTATGCATCTTCTGTATTGATCCATATGTATTATTTACTGTTTATGCATCTGTTTTTCTTATTACAAAACCCAATAAACCTTATTTTCAAATAAATAAATAAATATATATATATATATATATATATATATATATAGGGACAAGGATCACAAACAAGGGGACTCAGATGAACACTCTTGGTGTTTATTTAGAACAGCAGGTCACCACATAGCAAGTTAAATCCATATGCAGTAGGTATTATAGGCAGAATCATACAGGCACTCTTGATAGGCTCCAGTGGTCCCTACTCTAACCCACAGAACCCGGCCTATCACTTGGGTAGCTATTCCACAGTTAACAGCAAGGTGACTCTGCCCTGGAAACCCTTATATCCGGAAATTCCAGGTGCTGCCCCAGTAGATATTAAGTAGCAGAATTTGCAATCCTTGTAAACTCATGCTGGAGGCTGCCCATTGCAGGGCAAGGCCGCCCAACATGCTGACCGCTGCCACCCTGTCCGATCGAACAGAAGTTGCGATCACACCACAATTTCTGCTTGACTGCAGAAATTAGGGTTGCCTCCTGCCGGCAGCCACAGGAGGCCCGCCCCCAGCTTTCTGATCGCAAGAGGCAGAGGCGTTTGTATTCTCTGCGGATGCCCACAGAAAGTGCCGGCGCATGCAGACAGGCCTTGCGTATGTGCCCACATCCCTTTAGTAATTTTTGTGGTTGGATCGCCTATTGAGATCCAACCTAAATTGGGTCCATTCGCATTAGTCCCTGCCCCAGTAGATCTTACAAGGCCAGATTAACGTGCACATTTCATGTATTAAAACTGACTGAGATACTAATTAAGTCCCCTGTGCTTAATCATGGATATCTGTAAAACCTGGACTGTTAGAATGCCTTGAGGACCATGTTTGGGAACCACTGGATTAGAATGTAGATGTAAGTGGGCATCTTCCTCAGTTTTCTCACCATTGTCTTCATTACTGTCCGTATATTAACAAGAGAGCGAGAGCATCCACACCTCATACATTCCCCCAGCAATGCCCTTGTGCGATATAAGGAAATGTGATGTTACATCAGCAGAGACATTTCTTGTTTTATCTTTACACTTTTATCTTTACTCAGCCTATAACCTTGTTACATTATTTCTTGTGCTATGTTTCTCCTCTGTTCCTGCGTTCCTAATGGTGGTCATAAAAGTGGCAGTACAGATTCAGGCGCATGCACCAAGAAGTGTATTAGAAATGTGTTGGGTGGTCACAGGGGGTTGGCTAATCAGACTCGGATGTAACGTAGTATGGGCATGTTACTGTATAGAGACGCTGAATTGCTCACATTGGAGGATATACTCAGACGGATGATCTGTACCTAGCATAGGGCTGCCGAAAGTTTCAGTGATGTGTCTGATGGCGCCTAAAAAGGCACAAAGCATGATCTGTATACCCAAAGTGGGTGGATGTACAGCAGGGAAGGGCATTGTAGTGGCATTAGTATAAAGTAACAGATGCAATTGCACGCAAAAATACAAGGAAGGCCACAACTCCATCTAACTCAGTATCGTGCCCTGTGACAAGAGGTCCCACCCCCTCAACAAAATCAAGCCCCTTAATAGAGCCCGCGCCTATTAGGGCTTCTTACATAAATTTCCCGAGCTGGTTTTCCTTTCCAATCCACCCCTGGGCCCCTGCATGAAATAGAAAACATATAGGGTTCCATATGAGAAAAACAAACATAAGCCACTGCAGGTAAATAAAAAGTATTAAAAGAGCGCTGCCCATGCCCCCACAGCGGCGAAAATGGGGAGAAGCCACTGGAAAAGGGAGGGACTTGACGTGGATGATGCGACAGAATGTTGGGAGGTATGCTTACTGCTTTGTGCTTTACACTGTTATGTACCCCGTGTGATTGGCATGAGGGGTCGGGGGGTGCTTTTTTTACTGGCAACAGCAGGGGGGGGGGGGGGGCAGGTGTTACTGTATGTGACAGCATGTTATATGGGTTACTAGTCAAAATGGCCCGGGCTCCCAGAATCACTGGGCCCTTGGGCAACTGCTCATTAACCCCATACAAAGAGTCAGCCCTGGTTCGTGGGGGTCATTCCGAGTTGATAGCTCGCTAGCTACTTTTAGTAGCCATGCAAACGCATAGTCGCCGCCCACGGGGGAGTGTATTTTCGCTTTGCAAGTGTGAGAACGCCTGTGTTGCCGAGCGGTACAAAAACATTTTGTGCAGAACAAGACTAGCCCTGTATTTACTTATCCTGTGCGATTAATCCAGCGACGGAGGTCCCGGAATTGACGTCAGACACCCACCCTGCAAACGCATGGACACGCCTGCATTTTTCCAAACACTCCCAGAAAACAGTCAGTTGACACCCATAAACGCCCTCTTCCTGTCAATCTCCTTGCGATCGGCTTTGCGAATGGAATCTTCGCTAGATCCAGTGCACACCAACGATGCTCTTTGCACCCGTACGACGCGCGTGTGCATTGCGGCGCATACGCATGCGCAGTTTTGCAATTTTTTTAACTGATCGCTGCGCTCGGAATGACCCCCATAGTACTAACTTTTAGCTGGAGTGGATACAAAACTATGCAGTTACAGAATGTATTATCACACCCAGGTTTTCACTTTAAAAATGAGGGAATCCTGGATTATGTGGCAGAGTTTACCTTAACATAAATTGTAACCACACATTCCCTTAAGAGACTGCAGTCATCTGCCCACGAAGTTCCCTCTTTCTGCTGCCTACACTGCCCTTACATCAAGTATATCCTCCTCTCCAGCCCGCCTGATGACCTCACTCCTCGCATTCCTGGACCTCCAAGGTGACGTCACTGCCCAGGCAGCAGGAATCCCGGCCCCCCCAGCTCCCAGGCTTCTCTCCTTATAAGGCGATGGCGGCGCGTGACGTCCCAGGCCGGGGCTTGTACCCCAGTGTGAGTGGCATTCCGCTCAGCCAATGGCCGCGATGGAAGATGGATGCAACCGCAGCTGGGGCATGGGAGCCGGCCATGGCTCCCCTGTACGTAAGAAGGCGGGGCGCGGTGACATCACTGGCCAGCCAGGGAGAGAGAGGAGTTGGGTGTGCTGTGTGAAAGTGTGCGGGAGACTTTAGGTGCCCGGATTGGGGATTGGTGGCAGGCTGATGCAAGGGCAACGACACTCTGCAAAGTAAAGCACACCCAGCACAGAGGGAACACTCCCTGGCAGAAGGTGCACTACATCTACAGCGACTGGGCATAGAACGAGAGGAGGCTGCTGCACACACCCTGCACAGTGCATACAGCAGGAGGTGGCTACAGGTGTTTGCACTCAGCGTGTGACTCCTGATTGCCGGGCACAGAAGGTGCCCCACTCCTGGGTGGCATCAAGGTTGAGTTTTGCTCTCCGTGTTTTTTTTCTCTTCTGTTGACTGGGGTGTTACAGAGCTGCCACCATGCCTGTGTTCCACACCAAGACCATAGAGAGTATCCTGGAGCCGGTGGCCCAGCAGATCTCCCACCTGGTCATAATGCATGAAGAAGGGGAGGTTGATGGCAAGGCCATACCGGAGCTCACAGCACCTGTGGCTGCTGTGCAGGCAGCTGTCAGCAACCTTGTGAGGGTAAGTGCTAAGAAGGGTTAATGGCTAGAGTGCTCAATGCAGTAACACATGTACCATACAGGAGGAAAGATAAAAACACATTTATTGCATAAATAGAAATATTCTGCTCCTTATATACATCATTTTTATATAAAAGTCTTATACATACACTCTGTCACTTAATGATTCATACCTGTCTACTCTAGACTTCTTTCATTCCATAGAGATTGCATCCAGTCTTTTACACCCCATCAATATAGTAATTCAGCATTTAAAATATTTCTGTTTGTCATTGTGTGAAAATAGTTTGGGTGTCAAAACTTGTAATAAATGCATCATTTATCTGCCGTTTCTATAACAAATGTTCACACTGCAAACTCTGCACAAACACAGACATCCTTACTATACGTGTTATTCATAAACATTCGCTGGAGGGAAATATTGCATGTCTCCACCATCAATCACTGTCAGTCCAGTGCAGCTTCCTTTGGTGTTTTCATTATTTGTGTCCGTATCATATTGCAAAGGGTACATTTAGTTACAAGACTGTCCCACAGAGATGTATTTTCATCTTACTGTATATTTTGATTAGGTTTAGCCATTATCTGGTCCATGGATGAAACCATTTCCTTTAATGGATTATGCAGAAAATGTTTTGATGTGATTGGAAATGCAGTACCATTATCTAATGTGGCATTTCAGTAAGTTGACTTAGTATGGACTGTGCAGCACTGCAGATATCTTTTTCTATGCATACTGTAGAGTTATATTGGAATTGGGTAACTCTCTGGTCATTTCTCCATATTATTCCAAATTTGTCTAATGAAAAAGTCCTCAACTGAGTAATGTTGTTTTCTCGTTGCCTTGTACAATTGGTTAGGTACTCTAGAACTTGCTTTTCAATGTAAAGATAAGATTGAGCAATCTGCCAGCTGCCCCATACGACGTCGCCCCCCTCCTTCCCGGAATCTGTTGCCAGCGCATTCCATTGTGTCAGGAACCTGGTAGATGATGAGGCTGTTTTATGCTATTATTAATAAGAGAGGAAATGATGGCTTATTAAGATTCCAAAACAATCTCCCTTAAACATCTCCATAGCCTAAATAGTTAAGCACAAATGGACAACTTTGATTCACTAATTTTCCGCCAAGCTGCTCCTCTGTAGTCCATTATGATGCTGAGTACTATTCTTCTGATTCATTGTAGCATGCTCTGTACCACATCGCTGCTTAGACCACAAATTGCAATCATAGCAAGTAAAACCTACGGTCAGACGTTGTCAAATCAACTGTCAGTATTGTCTCATTAATGCATTATATGGTGCCCTGCACCATATAAGCCACTTGGCTTTTCTGTCTAGTGCAGTTGGACAAAGTACAAATACCTAGTGTATATGTGAAAAGACAAAGGTATAGAACCTTTACAGGGTGCGCACTATAGCAGCTTGATAAAGTAGAGGACACACAGAGGTAACTCTCCAGAATACCTCCACCCAAAAAAGGGTTAGACAATTGCAAAATAGATATGTGCCAATACATACAACCAAGTGCATCAATGGGAAAATAGCATTCCAGACCCACTATCACGTGTGGTCCTGTCCCAAAGGGTTTCCAATGTAGTGTTAACCGGCAAGGGAAAGATAAATAAAGTGCATATAGTGAAGCACAATTTAGACTGGTTATGGAACAAGAATAAAGTGCATATGGTACAGCACAATAAAAACAGTTTTAATGGTACAACATAAAACAAATATAGCAGCATCAACGGTATAGCAGCCAATGATATCCATACAGGGAGTCCAATAAAGTGCAATTACCAGCAGCAGGTGAGAATGAAAGCATGTAAAGTTTGTAGGTCCACGGCAACCACAGCAAACCCCTCACCGCTTTTCCTGGTCCTCCGTACTGGATCTTCCGGTTCTGTCACAGTTTGGATTAAGCCAGCTTCACTATATGCACTTTATTTATCTTTCCCTTGCCGGTTAACACTACATTGGAAACCCTTTGGGACAGGACCACACGTGATAGTGGGTCCGGAATGCTATTTTCCCATTGATGCGCTTGGTTGTATGCATTGGCACTATATCTACCTAGTGTATATGGTTTAGTGCAGATTTTAAACCAGTGTTTTCAGGATGCATTTAGTTAAAGCTAGGTTGCAGGCCACTGGTAGCCACTAATTCTCATGCTCTGTTTTTGGCATGTAAGCTCTATGAGCATTGTTGTCATTCCTATTGTAAGTTACTTATATAAATAATAGTATCTATTCACTTATTTGTGACCGGTATAGAACTCGCATTCACGTCTTGGTATTATTATGTCCATTAATGGTTACAGCATTCTGCATGAATTGATCATAATGTGCTCAGTGTTCTAAAACTTCAAGACCCACTGTAAAGTCTCCTTTGTTGTTCAGTTTCTTTAGTATACTCAACTCCTGCCATCTTTTCCTCCCTTTTCTGTGCTGGCTTTCTTCATCACAGTCCTTGCCTTTTTAGGAAAGGCCCTCAGGCAGCTGGGCCAAGCTAAGTGGTAAAATAGATTAGAAATGAACATTTACAAAGTTATTCTCTATAACCGTCCAAGTGCTGTTGTTTAAATAATTTCCTCCACTGCTTGAAATAAGTATATAAAATAAATCTTATAATTGTAATATACATTTGTGAAAACTTCCCTTTTTGGTAGATTTATTTATTTATTTTTCCCATCGAGCCTCATCTTGCAAAGACTGTGTTCCTAAAGTAAGGGTTGCAGCTCTTTTCTGTTTTCTACACTAGTAGGATGTAGCTGTAAATCCTAAATGAGGTGCCCTGCCATTCTTGTGCATAGCACCTTCTAAAAGTGGCCACACAGAATTCTAGACTCTCTGGAGACAGGGCAGCTGCAGGACAGGTGTCATATTGCTTCAGTGTCATTCCTCACTCACAGGCTGATCTTTTATTTCTAAATATTTTTATCCAAGAGCTTCGGCTGAGTCCAAAAAGTTGTTGACAGTATAATTATCCCCATATTCATTTTACCTGTGCCTTAATGTTGGGTCTTTGTAATATAATAGAGCCGGACAAACGGTTATAGACTGTAAGCTCTCACGAGCAGGGCCCTCTTCCCTCACTTACACCATAATGTCTTCCCAACTGCCTACATTGGCACCAAGCCCTTGGGTTCTGCTGCCTTGCTGCTTATTTTGGTATTGTGATGCAGCAATGTTTAAAAACCTTGCCCACGTACTGTAAAGGTGCATACACACTATGCGATATTACAAGCGATCTCGCTCATTTTCACCCTTCTGAGCCATTTCGTTTGTAATATCGCACAGTGTGTATGCTATGAATGATGAACGATGCACGGTCACGTGCATCATTATCGTCCCCCGTTGTCGGCTGTGCATGCAGCTCAATTTAAACGTATAGTCCAAAACTGCATGTAAGGGCCGGCCGTGGCATGACGTCACTGTACGACATCGCTAGCGATATTCTACAGTGTATGCAATAGGTCAGCCGCCCGGGATGTTAGGGAAAACACTGGGGGTAATTCCAAGTTGATCGCAGCAGAATTTTTGATAGCAATTGGGCAAAACCATGTGCACTGCAGGGGAGGCAGGTGTAACATGTGCAGAAAGAGTTAGATTTGGGTGGGTTATTTTATTTCTGTGCAGGGTAAATACTGGCTGCTTTATTTTTACACTGCAATTAGATTGCAGATTGAACTCACCACACCCAAATCTACCTCTCTCTGCACATGTTATATCTGCCTCCCCTGCAGTGCACATGGTTTTGCCCAATTGCTAACAAAAATCCTGCTGCGATCAACTTGGAATTACCCCCACTATGCGATATCGCTCATGGAGCGTATCGCACAGAGCCGGCCCTATGCATAGGCAAACTAGGCAAATGCCTAGGGTATTTGGAATGCCTTGGGGCACAAGCAAATTCTGCTGATTAAAATGAGAGCAGCATGCCTATATTCTGCGTGCGACTGCGGCTGTATCTGCATACGAAATGCTATGTTACTACGTTACAGTGATTTCCAGGAATATACTGTAACCTAGCATTTCGTATGCAGATGCAAGCGGCGCCGCTGTCGCACGAAGAATATCGGTATGCTGCATATCAATCAGCAGAAGCTGCTTGTGCATCCTAGTAAATACACTCGACATTTGCAGAGCTGGCCATGAGCTGCCTGCTGACTCACGCCAGGCATCTCCTGCTGCATGGCGTATTGAGGCAAGATGTATCCAAGCATAGGCAGAGGTCACAGTGTTAGCGCCTGTGTGAGTGCTGCGTGCGGGAGGGTTGGTTATGCAATAGTGTTCGGCATATGTGCAAGGGGCATTATGTTTGTTATGTGTATAAGGTCATTAATAATGTGTGGCATATGTGTAAGGGACATTATATGTATAAGGGCATTAATAAAGGTTTGCATAATGTGAATGTGTATTATGTTTATAAGGACATTAATAATGTGGGTCATGTGTAAGGGGTATTACTGTGTTTTATTGCGTGTATAAAGGCATTACTAATGTGTAGCATTATGTGTATAAGTTGCTCTATTGTGTGGCATAACATATAGAAAGGGCACTACTGTGTGGTCTAATGTGAATAAAGAGCAATAGGGTGTGGTGTAATGTGAATAAGGGGCAATTCAGTGTGATGTAATGTGAGTAAGTGGCACTACTGTGAGGAGTAATGTATCTAAGGTAAAGTGGTACTACTGTGTGATGTAACGTTAATAAGGGACACTATCGCATGATATAATGTGAATAAAGTTGCACTACTGTGTGGCATCATTTGAACTGGGGGTACTATTGTGTGGCCATGCCTCTTCCCAGCAAGAACACCCCCCTTTTTGGGCAGCGCACCGAATGTGCACACGGTTCCTATTTAAAATATGGGGGGTGGGTAGGGGTGATGGGGCTGGGAAAGGGATGCAGCGTCAGAGGTGGAACTAGCAGCCAAAATCTTGGTTAGGGCATCATATTGGTTAGGGCCATCTCTGGTACTGCATAGTGTGTACGCACTTGAAGTCACTTTTTTTTCTTGTTTGTTCATTCTGTTTATGTACTTTGTGAGGAGCTGCAGACCCCTTTGTGGTACTATAGAAATAAAGGAGAAAAATAATATAGGTTTTTGCTATTTTTTTAAATTTTATATTGCACTTACATATTACAGCTTGCTTTATAGTGAATATGTAGTTCCCATCTTGCAGGTATAACAACTGGTACATAGCAATAGAAGAAGAAGAATATACAAAAATGATGTAGGCGATGTGAAGGTAGAGAAGGTCTTCTCTTGAGTGTTTCTCATTAAGCACGGCTTACGGTCATTAGGTCGACAAGACTTAGGTCGACCACTATTGGTCGACATGGAGAAATGTCGACATGAGATTTTCACTTTTTTTTTTCTCCATTTTTTTAAAAACTTTTTCATACTTTACGTCAGGGGGGAGGAACCTCCAGTCCGCGGGCCGTATAAGGCCCACAAAGCCTTTTGTTCCGGCCCACCTGCTTGTGTGTCAGTGAGACACGCCGCCGCTCAGTCCGGCAGTGGCGTGTCTCAGCTGTCAGGGCAGGGAGGAGAGTGCAGCTATGTCCGGCGGCCGGTAGGATCTCAAACCGGCGGCTAGTTTGAGGTCCTACACGCTGCCGCTGCCCGACATAGCCGCGCTCTCCGCCCTGACTCCTGACAGCTGAGATACGTCGCCGCCGGACGGAGCAGCAGCAGTGAGCAGCACAGTGGGGGGGGGGGGGGGGGGGCATTTGTGTATCTGGCACTGCACTATTGGGGGCATATGTATATCACGTCCCATTTTGGGGGCAGGGTAATTTTTAAGTTGATAATTTTTGTATGGCCCCCGAAGGATTTTATAAATATCCAGAAGGCCCTTGGTAGAAAAAGGTTCCCCACCCATGCTTTACGATCCACATGGACTGCAGTTGGGAACGGTAACCTGTGCCGCGCATAACGAAGCAGCTTGTCCGAAGCATAGCGAGCGTACACGGTGCACCAATTGGGGTTCCCTGTCACTGTATGCAGAAAACAACACCAAAGTAAAAAAAACCCTCATGTCGACCTAGTCACCCTGTCAACCTAGTGAATGTCGACCAATAGTGGTCAACTTCATGACTGTTGACCTAAATCTTGTTGACCTAATGACCCATACCTAGTGTTCACTCTAGGAGTGAAAAGAGGCAGGGCGCCGGACTCCGGGGGCACATGCGCGTGCGGCCGAAATGGGGGCGCGGCCACGCAAATTAGGGGGCGTGGCCACGCCTACGTCATTTTAGGGGGCGGTGCGGCTCACAGACGCTACTATAGAGAGTGTCTGTGGCCGGCGACGTCACTGTTGGGGGCGTGCCCAGCACCTCCGTTGGTGCTGGGCTTCCCCCAGCCCTCTCCCAATGCGTGAATGGATGCCGTGCGCATGCGCACTGCATCTATACACGCTGGGAGGGCAGGAAGCGGGCGGCTGTTCTAGCAGGGCGCCGCAAAAGGGGCAGGGCGGGTTTTGCCTGCTAAAAAACGGGCAGGGCGCGGCGCCCTGCTAAAACAGCCTAGAGTGAACACTACATACCCTTAAGCACCACCACCCACAACTCCAAATGCAGAAGGAAGCACTGTTACTACTGCAAACACAAGGCACGCAATGGCTATGTGGTGTCTGTTGTCACTTTTCTAACCTTTTTCATCTAGCTGATGTCCTGTTTTATATACAAATGGTTTTATCATGTTTACTAAATATGATGTTTTACCTGCCGACGGCCATGATGGAGAATTTAGCAAGGTCTTACATCCCTGCAGTATGGATAATGCTGACAATAGAGAGGTTTATCAACTCCTCTAAATAACTCCATAGAATTTAATAGCTGCAGTGCCTCTAATATTTTCTGTAACGTCCTAGTGGATGCTGGGGACTCCGTAAGGACCATGGGGAATAGACTGGCTCCGCAGGAGACTGGGCACTCTAAGAAAGATTTAGTACTACTGGTGTGCACTGGCTCCTCCCTCTATGCCCCTCCTCCAGACCTCAGTTAGAATCTGTGCCCGGCCAGAGCTGGGTGCTTTTAGAGGGCTCTCCTGAGCTTGCTAATAAGAAAGTATTTTAGTTAGGCTTTTTATTTTCAGAGAGCTTCTGCTGGCAACAGACTCTCTGCTACGAGGGACTGAGGGGAGAGAAGCAAACCTACTAACTGCGGCTAGGTTGCGCTTCTTAGGCTACTACCAGAGGGATCGAACACAGGACCTGACCTTGTCGTCCCCGTCGCAGAGCCAGAAGGCAGAAGCAAGAAGACATTGAAATCGGCGGCAGAAGACTCCTGTCTTCACATGAGGTAGCGCACAGCACTGCAGCTGTGCGCCATTGCTCCCGCATTACACCCACACACTCCGGTCACTGTAGGGTGCAGGGCGCTGGGGGGGGGGGGGCGCCCTGGGCAGCAATTAAGTACCTCCTGGCAAAAGCAGCATATATACAGTTGGACACTGTTATATGCATGAGCCCCCGCCATTAATTTTACACAAAATCGCGGGAGAAGCCTGCCGCTGAGGGGGCGGGGCCTTCTTCCTCAGCACTCACCAGCGCCATTTTCTCTCCACAGATCCGCTGAGAGGAAGCTCCCCAGGCTCTCCCCTGCACGATAGAGAGGGTGTAAAAGAGGGGGGGCACATAAATTTGGCGTAAAAACAATATATACAGCAGCTACTGGGTTAACACTAAGTTACTGTGTGATTCCTGGGTCATATAGCGCTGGGGTGTGTGCTGGCATACTCTCTCTCTGTCTCTCCAAAGGGCCTTGTGGGGGAACTGTCTTCAAATAGAGCATCCCCTGTGTGTGTGGTGTCGGTACGTGTGTGTCGACATGTCTGAGGTAAAAGGCTCCCCTAAGGAGGAGATAGAGCAAATATGTGTGTGAGAGGGTGTCTCCATCGACAACGCCGACACCTGTTTGGATATGTGTAAGAGCTGAGGTGAATTTATTGCACAAAAGATTAGAGAACAGACAGGAAATCTACCCTTGTCTGTCCCTATGTCACAGAGACCTTCAGAGTTTCACAATGCTCACTATCCAAAATTATAAACACTGATATCGACACGGAGTTTGACTCCAGTGTCGACTACGATAATGCAAAGTTACAGCCAAGATGGCTGAAAGGTATTCAATATATGATCATTTTAATAAAAGATGATTTGCATATCACTGATGTCTCATTTGTCCCTGACACAAGGGTACACATGTTAAGGGGAAGAAAGCTGAGGTAAATTTCCCTCCTCTCATGAGGAAAAAGAGCGTGAAACTTCAGACAAGAGACTGCAGCTTCCCACAAAAAATTCTCAAGCAGTATCCTTTCCCCACTAGGGCCAGGATGTGATGGGAATCTTCCCCTAGGGTGTCCCGTTTGCCCAGAAGGTAGCACTAGCAGGGATCCTGCAGATAGCGTGCACATTCTAGTACACATTCTAGTACATTCGTGCACATTCTAGTATACTACTCAGACCGGCGATTGTGTCGGCATGGGTTTATAGCGCTGTGGCAGTGTGGACAGGTACCTTATCAGCAGAGATTGAGACCCTAGTATGCATATCTATCTATCTATCTATCTATCTATCTATCTATCTATCTATCTATCTATCTATCTATCTATCTATCTATCTATATTAAAGATGCTGTCTTAAGTTGTGTGTGTGTGTGTATATATATATATATATATATATATATATATACACTTATGTTAAACATGCCCAAAGAGACATGAGTATACTGGGTCCTAGAGTCAAAGCTATGTCGATTTCTGCTTGACGTGTCCTGTAGAATATGCAATGGACAGATGATGCCGACTTAAGAGGCATGTGGAAGCTGAGGATTGTGTGGAGAAGGGTTCTCGGACCTGGTCTCCACAGCTATAGCTGGTAATTCTGATATTTTGCCTTATATTCCTGCACAGCCTAGGAAAGCACGACATTATCAAATGCAGCCTTTCGAATAAATAAACAAGAAAGTCCGAGGTGCGTCCTTTCTTGCCAGAGGAAAGAAGCTGCACAACACAGCTAGTTCCCAGGAACAGTAGTCCTCCCCGGCCTCTACAAAAATCCAACGCATGTCGCTGGGGCTCCACAGGCGGAGCTAGGCCCGGTGGGGGCACGCCTTCGTAAGTTCAGCCACAAGTGGGTTCACTCCCTGTTAAATCCCTGGGCAATAGATATTGTGTCTCAGGGATACAAGCTGGACTTTGAGAAGATGCCCCCTCACCGACGGCCCTGCCGGCTTCCCCCCACGAGAGGGAAACAGTGTTAACTGCAATTCATAAATTGTATCTTCAACAGGTGGTGGTTATTATTCGACCATGTTGTAGTCCCGAAACCAGACGGTTCGGTCTGACCCATATTGAATTTAAAATCCCTGAACATATACCTGAAAGGGTTCAAGTTCAAGATGGAATCGCTAAGAGCGGTTATTGCAAGCCTGAAAGGGGGAGATTTTATGGTGACTCGGGACATAAAGGATGCATTCCTTCATGTCCCCATTTATCCACCTCATCAGGCGTACCTCAGAATTGCGGTACGGGATGGTCATTACCAATTTCAAACGTTGCCATTTGGTCTCTCCACGGCCTTGAGAATATTCACCAAGGTAATGGCGGAAATGATGGTGCTCCTGCGGAAGCAAGGTGTCACTATTATCACGTACTTGGACGATCTCCTCATAAAAGCGAGATCAAGAGAGCAGTTGCTGAAGAGCGTATCACTTTCTTTGGAAGTGAAACGGCAACACGGCTGGATTCTATATATTCCAAAGTCGCAGTTGGTTCTTACAGCTCATCTGCCTCTCCTAGGCATGATCCTAGACACGGACCAGAAAAAGGTTTATCTCCCGATAGAGAGAGCTCAGGAGCTCGTGACACTGGTCAAGAATCTATTAAAACTAAAACAGGTGTCAGTGCATCACTGCACTCGAGTCCTGGGAAGGAGGGTGGCATCATACGAGGCCATTCCCTTCGGCAGGTTCCATACCTTCCAATGGGACTTACTGGACAAGTGGTCCGGATCACATCTTCGGATGCATCGGTTAATCACCCTATCCCCCAGAGCAAGGGTGTCTCTCCTGTGGTGACTGCAGAGTGCTCACCTTCTCGAAGGTCGCAGATTCGGCATTCAGGACTGGGTCCTGTTGACCACGGATGCAAGCCTCCGAGGGTGGGGGGCAGTCACACAGGGAAGAGATTTCCAAGGGCTGTGGTCAAGGCAGGAGACTTGCCTTCACATCAATATCCTGGAACTAAGGGCCATATACAACGCCCTAAGTCAAGCGGAGACCCTGCTTCGCGACCAACCGGTTCTGATTCAGTCAGACTATATCACCGCAGTGGCTCATGTAAACCGCCAAGGCGGCACAAGGAGCAGGGTGGCGATGGTAGAAGCCACCAGAATTCTTCGCTGGGCGGAGAATCACGTAAGCACACTGTCAGCAGTGTTCATTCCGGGAGTGGACAACTGGGAAGCAGACTTCCTCAGCAGGCACGACCTCCACCCAGGAGAGTGGGGACTTCACCAAGAAGTCTTCACGCAGATTGCAAATCGATGGGAACTGCCACAGGTGGACATGATGGCGTCCCGCCTCGACAAAAAGCTAAAAAGGTATTGCGCCAGGTCAAGGGACCCTCAGGCGATAGCTGTGGACGCACTAGTAACACCATGGGTGTTCCAGTCGGTCTATGTGTTTCCTCCTCTTCCTCTCATACCAAAGGTGCTGAGAATTGTAAGAAGAAGAGGAGGAGTGAGAACAATACTCATTGTTCCGGATTGGCCATGAAGGACTTGGTACCCGGAACTGCAAGAAATGCTCACCGAGGACCCATGGCCTCTGCCTCTCAGACAGGACCTGTTGCAACAAGGGCCCTGTCTGTTCCAAGACTTGCCGTGGCTGCGTTTGACGGCATGGCGGTTGAACGCCGGATCCTAGCGGAAAAAGGCATTCCGGATGAAGTTATTCCTACGCTGATAAAGGCTAGGAAGGACGTGACCGCAAAGCATTATCACCGTATATGGCGAAAATATGTTGTTTGGTGTGAGGCTAGGAAGGCCCTACAGAAGAATTCCAGCTGGGTCGATTCCTGCACTTCCTACAGTCAGGAGTGACTATGGGCCTAAAATTAGGGTCCATAAAGGTCCAGATTTCGGCCATATCTATTTTCTTTCAAAAAGAACTGGCTTCACTGCCTGAGGTTCAGACGTTTAAGGGAGTGCTGCATATTCAGCCTCCTTTTGTGCCACCAGTGGCACCTTGGGATCTTAACGTGGTGTTGGGTTTCCTGAAATCCCACTGGTTTGAGCCACTTAAGACTGTGGAGCTAAAGTATCTCACGTGGAAAGTGGTCATGCTGTTGGCCTTAGCTTCGGCTAGGCGTGTGTCAAAATTGGCAGCTTTGTCATGTAAAAGCCCCTATCTGGTTTTCCATATGGACAGGGCAGAATTGCGGACTCGTCCGCAATTTCTGCCAAAGGTGGTGTCATCTTTTCATTTGAACCAACCTATTGTGGTGCCTGCGGCTACTTGTGACTTGGAGGATTCCAAGTTGCTTGACGTAGTCCGGGCTTTGAAGATTTATGTAACCAGAACGGCTGGAGTCAGGAAGACTGACTCGCTGTTTATCCTGTATGCATCCAACAAACTGGGTGCTCCTGCTTCAAAGCAAACTATTGCTCGCTGGATCTGTAACACGATTCAGCAGGCTCATTCTGCAGCTGGATTGCTGCATCCAAAATCAGTGAAAGCCCATTCCACAAGGAAGGTGGGCTCTTCTTGGACGGCTGCCCGAGGGATCTCTGCATTACAGCTTTGCCGAGCTGCTACTTGGTCGGGTTCAAACACATTTGCAAAATTCTACAAGTTTGATACCGTGGCTGAGGAGGACCTTGTGTTTGCCCATTCGGTGCTGCAGAGTCATCCGCACTCTCCCGCCCGTTTGGGAGCTTTGGTATAATCCCCATGGTCCTTACGGAGTCCCCAGCATCCACTAGGATGATTTTACTCACCGGTAAATCTATTTCTCGTAGTCCGTAGTGGATGCTGGGCGCCCGTCCCAAGTGCGGACTTTCTGCAATACGTGTATATAGTTATTGCTTAATAAAGGGTTATGTTATGTTGGCATCCATTGGTTGATGCTCTGTTTGTTCATACTGTTGACTGGGTATGTTATCACAAGTTATACGGTGTGATTGGTGTGGCTGGTATGAGTCTTACCCTGGATTCCAAAATCCTTTCCTTGTAATGTCAGCTCTTCCGGACACAGTTTCCTTAACTGAGGTCTGGAGGAGGGGCATAGAGGGAGGAGCCAGTGCACACCAGTAGTACTAAATCTTTCTTAGAGTGCCCAGTCTCCTGCGGAGCCCGTCTATTCCCCATGGTCCTTACGGAGTCCCCAGCATCCACTACGGACTACGAGAAATAGATTTACCGGTGAGTAAAATCTTATTTTTTTAAACTATGAAAGTAGCAAGGATTAAGTTAACATACTGCGTAGCCACAATGTGAGGTGTAGTATAAACCACAAAACGGAGGTTGCGGTTGAACATTGTATGAAGGGTGTGGTGTAACCAGAGGAACTATGCTTAGCTACAGATGTAACACCTACAGTAGCCTGGACTGGGGGATTGTGTCTTTCTGCTACATGTTTTCTTATCAGTCTGCTCCTTTTTATATATGTCCACATGTCAATACTGAAGCTGCACTATTTTAAAAATACTCATTGTTGTAGCGGTTTTATTTCACATATGTGCCCTGTGATATATCCATAGACGAGTTTTACATTTCTGATTTTTTTTCTATTTGTGTTTACCTTATTGTCACGGTGTTAATTATTCAGTTATAAAGGAATCATCCAAAAATGCACACACAAGATTTTGTATAGCTATATGAACTGTGCCTGGGATAAGGCTGGTGGTGGCCCAGGACAAAGGAGGTTGTGGGGCCCCTGCCGCTGAAATTGCTGGCAAAGCTCCCCACACGTGTGTACACACACACACACACACACACACACGCGCTAAACACGCGCATCTGCACGTCCCACATGCCAAACACACACACACATCACTTATGGAAAGCAGCAACAGGGACAGTGCGTCTCAGCAGCTGGCAGGTCACTGTCTCATGCGACTTCCCTATCCCGCAAGACTGTCTGTGTAGGGAGGAGCTCCTCGACCGCCATCACTAGACAGCTTAGCCACCAAAGGGAGCTACCTCTTGATTCAGTACGTAGTGTATGGGGGCCCTGAGAGGGCCACCCCTGTCGCCCCTCCCTTAATCCGACATTGATGGGAAGAAAAGATTAGGTACTTCCGCCCACCTGCCTGCCAGTCTTTTGCCTTCTCAGTTACCTTGGTCATCCTCAGCCCTGTTGCTTCTTTTATGCTAACATATATTTACGTTATCTGCTTTATTTGTCCTAGGGGTCGATTCAATTCTCCGACAGTTGAATAGCACTGGGCGTTTAGCTCCCGTCGCTATTAAATTCAGCACAAGTTAAGTCGGCGAATGCCACTTCTCCCGATCTTAACAGGTTGATTTGTCGGGAGAACGGGCATTCTCCGACTTAACTCCGCGATGTGAATTTCCACTTGTATCCCCCGGGGGTGAGAGAAGAATTCCCGACAATTGAGTCACTTGGCGCTGTATTGAATAGCACCGGGAGCTAATTCCCGGCGCTATTCAGCTGTTGGAGAATTGAATCGACCAATTGAGTAGGAGAGGACTGTTACACTAGAGATGCCCCATGTTCCACCGGCTGGGTTAAAGCAGAGGAGGACAGACCTGCTTTCTGGAAAGCAGGAAGGTGATGGTGCTACACCTGGGAGTGGGAGTAGGGTTTGTTAATTTAAAAAAGAAAATGAGTTCATTTTTGCATGCTTAAGCTAACCAAACTCTCAGGACTGTCAGGCGGATGGATACCTTGTTGCAGACGGCCCCTGTATTCTATCGAATTGTGTTTAAACAAACCAGTTAGAATAGCTGGAGGTTGTATTTTGAATCACTGTAGAAGTGCCTGGATTTTTACCCTTGATGTTTTTTTAAGATTTGAAGGTTGTATCCTATCACTCCCTATTGCATTACCCCTGATGAAGTCAACAATGACCAAACGCGTTTGGTATAAGGAGTCTGTGTCCACATCACTGTAAAACCATGTTTGCTAAGGGTTCGAACCCTTTTTCTAGGGTGGTGCAAAGAGTGGTACATCCATTAACAGTCACAGTGGAAACAGATCGCCAGTTTGTAATAGCATTCATAACAGTGATTATGATAATATATTGAATGTTTTTACAAGAAAGATGTTTTAATACATTTGTAAAAATGATGTATTTATTACATGTGTTTGTGTGTTCCTCACTGTTGGGTATACATCTTTGCAGTGTAAGAATTCTCGCGTGTACACACAGTGAGATTTTTTCTTACGCATTTGACTAGGGGTGTCTAACCCCCACAGAGCTTGTTCCCAGATTGTAAATCAGATGTGTCCCAAGTGTGGTGTAAACTGTTCCAGGCCTTCCACAGTTATGCTGTCTGCTGACATACTCTGTACTGCTGCCCCTTCTCCCCTCCTCCTCCTCTCCCCTAGGGGTGTCTGACAGTGTTCGGTCCCAGACTGTAAGTCATATGTGTACCAAGTTTGGTATAAATTGCTGCAGGCATTCCAGAGTTATGATCTTTGCTGAAATACTCAGTGCTGCTGTCTCACCCCTAGGGGTGCTAGGGATGTCTCCCCCCCCCCCCCCTCCCCCCACACACTGTTTGTTCCCAGACTATGAGGCATATGTGTACCAATTTGTGAGTACATGACTCCAGCAATTCCAGAATTATGCTGTCTCCTGATACTCTGTGGTGCTGTCTCCTCCCCTAGGGGTGCAAGGGGATTCCTAATTTTTTTTAGTTGCCTTTGCAGTGTTTTAATATACTTGTATGTCAAATTTCACGATCTTCACTTGTAAACTGGATTTGTATAGCAAGACAGAAAGACAAATTTTCACATTTATATAGTAGAAGATTCTAATTTTCTGAGATTTTGGATTTGAGATTTTCTTAAACTGTAAGCCACAATCATCAAAATTATAACAAAGGCTTGAAATATCTCACTTTGCATGTAATGAATCTATATAATATATCAGTTTCACCTGTTAAGTTGAATTACTGAAATAAATGAACTTTTGCATGATAGTCTAATTTTCTGAGTTTCACCTGTAGGTGCAGATTCAGTTGTGGCACGCTCCACCGGCCGTCTATAGTAATGGGCTTCTATCGGAGCTATTCAATGGTTTCTCTGATAGATGCTCATTAGCTGTGGCAGTCGCATTTTGTTTTCTCACAGCCTCCAGAGGTGCAAGAAAAAATGTGTTAAAGTCCGTCGCATAAACCCGGACTTTGGATGCCCATTCAAGCACTTAAGACTGGATTAGCTGCTTTGCGTGACTAAACCTGGAGCTTTTAGGTGCCTTAACTGGTAATGGGCATCTGATCAGAGAAACAATTGAATAGCTGCATTGATGCCCATTGCTAAAGACGTCCAGCAGGTGGCACAGAGAACAATGAGTGCCCCATTAAGCATAACAAAGTTTCATTGTAATTTTCTATCAATCTCTAAACAAAATGAAAGTCATTATGCAATTTATCAGTTAACTGACATTTTCTCTAAAGTGATGGCATTTCTTACATAATTCTAAATTAGATTTAAGACCAAGTTAAAATAAATACATATTTCTCGCTAATTGTAGGTTTAAGATTTGTTTCGTTATTTTTTTATTAAGCACCCACAGCACCTAGAGCCTGATTATGAAGTGGGAGTAAATAAAAAAAAATTCCTGCTATGTTTCGGGATATTCTGGGATGCACAGCATCCCTACCCTTATCACAAGATTTGGTAACTTTTATGGATAACACAGTAATGTACCATGGTCAGTGTTATTGTACTGATACCTGCAGAGTTAGCATGGTATATACCATTATAAAAAAAAAAAAAAAAAGTGGGTGCTTTTTAAGTATTAGTGTAAATTTATGTAAATGCTCTTAATGTCTTTCCTTGTACGGTGACAGATCCTGTGTGAATTCAGTACCGTGACCATAGGTTACAGGAATTTGCAAATGTTGGAGAAAATGACTGGTGTATGCGCCAAATTATATTTTCTCTATCGTCCTAGTGGATGCTGGGGTTCCTGAAAGGACCATGGGGAATAGCGGCTCCGCAGGAGACAGGGCACAAAAAGTAAAGCTTTTCCAGATCAGGTGGTGTGCACTGGCTCCTCCCCCTATGACCCTCCTCCAGACTCCAGTTAGATTTTTGTGCCCGGCCGAGAAGGGTGCAATTCTAGGTGGCTCTCATAAAGAGCTGCTTAGAGAAAGTTTAGCTTAGGTTTTTTATTTTACAGTGATTCCTGCTGGCAACAGGATCACTGCAACGAGGGACAGAGGGGAGAAGAAGTGAACTCACCTGCGTGCAGGATGGATTGGCTTCTTGGCTACTGGACATCAGCTCCAGAGGGACGATCACAGGTACAGCCTGGATGGTCACCGGAGCCGCGCCGCCGGCCCCCTTGCAGATGCTGAAGTAAGAAGAGGTCCAGAATCGGCGGCTGAAGACTCCTGCAGTCTTCTAAAGGTAGCGCACAGCACTGCAGCTGTGCGCCATTTTCCTCTCAGCACACTTCACACGCAGTCACTGAGGGTGCAGGGCGCTGGGGGGGGGCGCCCTGGGAGGCAAATGTAAACCTATATAAAGGCTAAAAATACCTCACATATAGCCCCCAGAGGCTATATGGAGATATTTAACCCCTGCCTGTATTCACAAAATAGCGGGAGACGAGCCCGCCGAAAAAGGGGCGGGGCCTATCTCCTCAGCACACGGCGCCATTTCCTCTCACAGCTCCGCTGGTCAGGACGGCTCCCAGGTCTCTCCCCTGCACTGCACTACAGAAACAGGGTAAAACAGAGAGGGGGGGCAAATTTAATGGCAATATCTTGATATATATAAAGCAGCTATAAGGGAGCACTTATTATAAGGCTATCCCTGTCATATATAGCGTTTTTTGGTGTGTGCTGGCAGACTCTCCCTCTGTCTCCCCAAAGGGCTAGTGGGTCCTGTCTTCGTTTAGAGCATTCCCTGTGTGTCTGCTGTGTCGGTACGTGTGTGTCGACATGTATGAGGACGATATTGGTGTGGAGGCGGAGCAATTGCCAAATATGGGGATGTCACCTCCTAGGGGGTCGACACCAGAATGGATGCCTTTATTTATGGAATTACGGGATAGTGTCAACACGCTAAAGCAGTCGTTTGACGACATGAGGCGGCCGGACAATCAATTAGTGCCTGTCCAGGCGCCTCAAACACCGTCAGGGGCTGTAAAACGCCCTTTGCCTCAGTCGGTCGACACAGACCCAGACACAGGCACTGATTCCAGTGGTGACGGTGACGAATCAACCGTATTTTCCAGTAGGGCCACACGTTATATGATTTTGGCAATGAAGGAGGCGTTACATTTAGCTGATACTACAGGTACCACTAAACAGGGTATAATGTGGGGTGTGAAAAAACTACCCATAGTTTTTCCTGAATCAGAAGAATTAAATGACGTGTGTGATGAAGCGTGGGTTGCCCCTGATAAAAAGCTGATAATTTCAAAGAAATTATTGGCATTATACCCTTTCCCGCCAGAGGTTAGGGAGCGCTGGGAAACACCTCCTAGGGTGGACAAGGCGCTAACACGCTTATCAAAACAAGTGGCGTTACCTTCTCCTGAGACGGCCGCACTTAAAGATCCATCAGATAGGAGGATGGAAAATATCCAAAAAAGTATATACACACATGCAGGTGTTATACTACGACCAGCTATAGCGACTGCCTGGATGTGCAGTGCTGGGGTAGTTTGGTCAGAGTCCCTGATTGAAAATATTGATACCCTGGACAGGGACAATATTTTACTGTCGTTAGAACAAATAAAGGATGCATTTCTTTATATGCGTGATGCACAGAGGGATATCTGCACACTGGCATCACGGGTAAGTGCTATGTCCATTTCGGCCAGAAGAGCTTTATGGACGCGACAGTGGACAGGCGATGCGGATTCAAAACGGCATATGGAAGTTTTGCCGTATAAAGGGGAGGAGTTATTTGGAGTCGGTCTATCAGATTTGGTGGCCACGGCTACAGCCGGGAAATCCACCTTTCTACCTCAAGTCACTCCCCAACAGAAAAAGGCACCGACTTTTCAACCGCAGCCCTTTCGTTCCTTTAAAAATAAGAGAGCAAAGGGCTATTCATATCTGCCACGAGGCAGAGGTCGAGGGAAGAAACAGCAACAGGCAGCTCCTTCCCAGGAACAGAAGCCCTCCCCGGCTTCTACAAAAGCCTCAGCATGACGCTGGGGCTTCTCAAGCGGACTCGGGGACGGTGGGAGGTCGTCTCAAAAATTACAGCGCGCAGTGAGCTCACTCGCAGGTAGATCCCTGGATCCTGCAGATAATATCTCAGGGGTACAGGTTGGAATTAGAGACAGATCCACCTCGCCGTTTCCTGAAGTCTGCTTTACCAACGTCCCCTTCCGAAAGGGAGACGGTTTTGGAAGCCATTCACAAGCTGTACTCTCAGCAGGTGATAGTCAAGGTACCTCTTCTACAACAAGGGAAGGGGTATTATTCCACTCTATTTGTGGTACCGAAGCCGGATGGCTCGGTAAGGCCTATTCTAAATCTGAAGTCCTTGAACCTGTACATAAAGAAGTTCAAGTTCAAGATGGAGTCACTCAGAGCAGTGATAGCGAACCTGGAAGAAGGGGACTTTATGGTATCCTTGGACATCAAGGATGCGTATCTCCACGTTCCAATTTACCCCTCACACCAGGGGTACCTCAGGTTCGTTGTACAAAACTGTCACTATCAGTTTCAGACGCTGCCGTTTGGTTTGTCCACGGCACCTCGGGTCTTTACAAAGGTAATGGCCGAGATGATGATTCTTCTTCGAAGAAAAGGCGTATTATCCCATACTTGGACGATCTCCTAATAAGGGCAAGGTCCAGAGAACAGCTAGAGATGGGATTAGCAATATCTCAAGAGGTGCTAAAGCAGCACGGATGGATTCTGAATATTCCAAAATCCCAATTAATGCCGACAACTCGTCTGCTGTTCCTAGGGATGATTCTGGACACGGTTCAGAAAAAGGTTTTTCTTCCCGAGGAAAAAGCCAAGGAGTTATCCGACCTGGTCAGGAATCTCCTAAAACCAGGAAAGGTGTCTGTACATCAATGCACGCATCTTCAGATGCACCTGCGGATAACCCTGTCTCCAAGGACAAGGGTATCTCTTCTGTGGTGGTTGCAGAGGGCTCATCTATTGGAGGGCCGCAGATTCGGCATACAGGATTGGATCCTGGTGACCACGGACGCCAGCCTGAGAGGCTGGGGAGCAGTCACACAAGGAAGAAACTTCCAGGGAGTGTGGTCGAGCCTGGAAAAGTCTCTTCACATAAACATTCTGGAACTAAGAGCAATCTACAATGCTCTAAGCCAGGCGGAACCTCTGCTTCAAGGAAGACCGGTGTTGATCCAGTCGGACAACATCACGGCAGTCGCCCATGTAAACAGACAGGGCGGCACAAGAAGCAGGAGTGCAATGGCAGAAGCTGCCAGGATCCTTCGCTGGGCGGAGAATCACGTGATAGCACTGTCAGCAGTGTTCATCCCGGGAGTGGACAACTGGGAAGCAGACTTCCTCAGCAGACACGATCTTCACCCGGGAGAGTGGGGACTTCATCCAGAAGTTTTCCACATGCTAATAAACCGTTGGGAAAGACCAATGGTGGACATGATGGCGTCTCGCCTCAACAAAAAACTGGACAGGTATTGCGCCAGGTCAAGAGATCCGCAGGCAATAGCTGTGGACGCGCTGGTAACACCTTGGGTGTACCAGTCGGTGTATGTGTTTCCTCCTCTGCCTCTCATACCAAAGGTATTGAGAATCATACGGCAAAGCGGAGTAAGAACGATACTAGTGGCTCCGGATTGGCCAAGAAGGTCTTGGTACCCGGAACTTCAAGAGATGGTCACGGACGATCCGTGGCCTCTACCTCTAAGACAGGACCTGCTTCAGCAGGGACCGTGTCTATTCCAAGACTTACCGCGGCTGCGTTTGACGGCATGGCGGTTGAACGCCAGATCCTAAAAGGAAAAGGCATTCCAGAAGAAGTCATTCCTACCTTGATTAAGGCAAGAAAGGAAGTCACCGCGAAGCATTATCACCGCATTTGGCGGAAATATGTTGCGTGGTGCGAGGATCGGAGTGCTCCGACGGAGGAATTTCAACTGGGTCGTTTCCTACATTTCCTGCAATCAGGATTGTCTATGGGTCTCAAATTGGGATCTATTAAGGTTCAAATTTCGGCCCCGTCAATATTCTTCCAAAAAGAATTGGCCTCAGTTCCTGAGGTCCAGACTTTTGTCAAAGGAGTACTGCATATACAGCCTCCTGTGGTGCCTCCGGTGGCACCGTGGGATCTAAATGTAGTTTTAGATTTCCTCAAATCCCATTGGTTTGAACCACTAAAAAATGTGGATTTGAAATATCTCACATGGAAAGTGACTATGTTACTGGCCCTGGCGTCCGCCAGGAGAGTATCTGAACTGGCGGCTTTATCTTATAAAAGCCCTTATTTAATTTTCCATTCGGATAGGGCAGAGCTGCGGACGCGTCCGCATTTTCTCCCTAAGGTGGTATCAGCGTTTCACCTGAACCAGCCTATTGTAGTGCCTGCGGCTACAAGCGACTTGGAGGACTCCAAGTTGTTGGACGTTGTCAGAGCTTTAAAAATATACATTTCAAGGACGGCTGGAGTCAGAAAATCTGACTCGCTGTTTATACTGTATGCACCCAACAAGTTGGGTGCGCCTGCTTCTAAGCAGTCGATTGCTCGTTGGATTTGTAACACAATTCAACTTGCACATTCTGTGGCAGGCCTGCCACAGCCTAAATCTGTTAAGGCCCATTCCACAAGGAAGGTGGGCTCATCTTGGGCGGCTGCCCGAGGGGTCTCGGCATTACAACTCTGCCGAGCAGCTACGTGGTCAGGGGAGAACACGTTTGTAAAATTCTACAAATTTGATACCCTGGCAAAGGAGGACCTGGAGTTCTCTCATTCGGTGCTGCAGAGTCATCCGCACTCTCCCGCCCGTTTGGGAGCTTTGGTATAATCCCCATGGTCCTTTCAGGAACCCCAGCATCCACTAGGACGATAGAGAAAATAAGAATTTACTTACCGATAATTCTATTTCTCGGAGTCCGTAGTGGATGCTGGGCGCCCATCCCAAGTGCGGATTATCTGCAATACTTGTACATAGTTATTGTTAACTAATTCGGGTTATTGTTTAGGGAGCCATCTTTCAGAGGCTCCTCTGTTATCATACTGTTAACTGGGTTTAGATCACAAGTTGTACGGTGTGATTGGTGTGGCTGGTATGAGTCTTACCCAGGATTCAAAATCCTCCCTTATTGTGTACGCTCGTCCGGGCACAGTACCTAACTGGAGTCTGGAGGAGGGTCATAGGGGGAGGAGCCAGTGCACACCACCTGATCTGGAAAAGCTTTACTTTTTGTGCCCTGTCTCCTGCGGAGCCGCTATTCCCCATGGTCCTTTCAGGAACCCCAGCATCCACTACGGACTCCGAGAAATAGAATTATCGGTAAGTAAATTCTTATTTTCTTTATGGTATCCGGTCAAAATGTTGACATGGACAGACTGTCAATAGTTGCAAATGTCGACATTTAACATGTCAACCATATAATGTTAACAGTACATGTTTGTATTATTGTTGGGCTAACATATGGCAAAAAAAAAAAATATCGACTTTCGGATGTCTGTATGTTAAATATTGACAACATTAACATCCTCTTAACCATGTTGGCATTTGTGAATATTGAAATGTTGCTTGTCGACATTCTGACGTCAGAATTTTGGTGTCGAGGTTCTGAATGCCATCTTTTTATACTACAACCTTCTTTTCAAACATATTTTTATTCAATCATGTTTCTGATTATATTTGAGTATTTGTACACGATAACAATAATGTACATTCTTTATCAACAGTTGTGCTGCACCACTAAAGTTTTAAAACCACTTTCCTAGTGAACTGAAAATGAGAGAGACTGTACTGTGCTCAGTTGAGGCTTGTCAGTGCACAGAAGCAGGGATATATGGTCTGTGGTTTTGGCTACCACTTTAGTCTGTTGTCATGTTTGAACAAGACTGTACTGTTACATTGTCCTCCTATGAGACAAATATTAATTGTTTATCGCCATCAGTTAAAATCTTAGTGGAAGTTGTGGAACCTGGACTATACTGTAGATGTTGAAGCTGTCAGGCGGAGTTGCTTGGCTTGGGGCTTCTTAGCAGTCAGATGATGACCAGACGCATTGGCCCATAAAATTTAACATCTGACCAGATTTACACTTTTGGCCTACCATAAGCCAAACTATTGAGGTTGGTTGAGTGCATACACATTTACCAATCCGCTGCCCGATATGTTGGCCAGCAGATCTATTTGAATATGTCTGTCCACTTGCGACGTCATTTTTAACGGCTGCTGTGGTCGACCTATTGCGTGGTTGGCGGGTCAGTCGTGGACAAAGTCAGATGGGCTGACCTTGTTGTTTGCACCCCTAGATGGGATGGCTGGAAGAGGAAATGTAAAGTAGTCAGGTACTGCCGATCAGTGGTGGAAGTGATCTGGTCCAATGAATACCCCGCCACCGTGGGTGAGGTCTTTTCTTTACATGCAAGATGAGTGCTAATTGCCACGTTATCCCATATTGCTGGTTTCTGTCTTGGGATATATATTTTCCAGGTTTACAATGCCCAGAGAATGTGTGATTGTGCAATGGTTTTATGAGCATGACATTGATGTTTTCCATATGTCATGACCTTCACAATCACCATATCTGAACCCAGTTGAGCATTTATGTGATATCCTGTAAAAACACCATCGATGGGCATTAGTGGGATGAATTTATTGTAAAGAGTGCTGCACCCTTCCTACACATTTACAGACCTTGGTAGACCATGCTCAATGGTACAAACTGCTGTATGTGGTAGACTAACACCTTATTATGTGTCATTTTATTTTTCATTCCCCTCCCCTCTACGGGGTGGTCTGGCCACTCATGTCTGCACCCGTAGGGTCAATGTAGGGCGCGTGTCACCCACTGGCAGGCTCAGTTGTCTCTAGTTTATTATGAGCAATCTGACAGGATAATGGCTGAGTAACAGTGAAAAGGTCATTCTAATTTAGCTCATCTTGATGAAGTGAGTGACAGCAGAATGTGTGGCTGACAGTGGGCATCTATCTCTGCCACCCACTTTGTTCTGTTTCCCATAGTTTAAGATATGTGAGCAGAAAAGACCTTAGTATGTTTCAAGCGCCTTCTTCAAAACGATCACTGCTAGCAGATCCGTTCAGTTTGTGGCAGCTGTCAGTGTTACAGGATGAGTAAGAATTACTAATCCCATCCCGTCTCTATTTTTGCCATCTATGGGGTTAACTACATGTAATCTAACATGTTACTCATAGACCAAACAGGGTGTGGTTTTTAAGGATTTTCCATAATTAAAACTGACTTTTATGCAAGTATGGCAAAGCAGAGACAAAGTGACAATTTCAATACATATAGCCAAGTTTTAGCTTTTTTATGTATCTATACATATAGGGCCTAATTCAGACCTGATCGTAGATGTGCTAAATTTAGCACATCTACGATCAGCTTCCCTGACAGCGGGGGGACACCCAGCACAGGGCAAGTCTGCCCCGCATGTCTGGCTCTGCCCCACCGCACAAGTACAAAAGCATCGCACTGTTCGCTGGCAGGTCGCAGCGGCTGCGTGTGACGTGTGACTGCCTGTGTTGCCCGGGCCGCGCCCCTAAAACACCGCCGACCCGCCCCCTCCCGCCCAGCGACCGCCACTGCCTGTCAATCAGGCAGAGGCGATCGCAGGGCTGGGACGGCCGTCTGCAGTAAGGCACATGTGCAGTTCAGACGTGGGGGGTCATTCCGACCCGATCGCTCGCTGCAGTTTATCGCAGCGATCGGGTCAGAACTGCGCATTCTGGACGGCTGAAGGCCGTCGTTCCCTAGTGATCGCCTCTGCCTGATTGACAGGCAGAGGCAGTCGCTGGGCGGGAGGGGGGCGGAACGGCGGCGTTTGGTCGCCGTTATGGGGGCGCGGTCCGACCAATGCAGGCATTGCCGGACCGTGCTGGGGCGGGGCGCAGCGGCTGCGTGACGTCATACGCAGCTGCTGCGACCAGGGGCAGCGACGATCAACTCCCGGCCAGCTGCAGTAGCTGCGCTGGCCGGGCATTACTCCGGGGGTGGGGGGCGGACTGACGGGGCAGACTAGCCCTGTGCTGGGCGTCCCCCCACATGTCTGGGAACATGATCGAATTAGGCCCATAGTTTTGTCCGTATATGCCTTTTACTGCAGTCGCGCAAATCAGCCCTGCTCTGCGCAATGGGTCCTGTGAGACTCTGCTAGCATCGGTTTTTTTTTTTTTTTTTTTTACAGATAATGCGTCTGTTGCAGTGCGATGTGACTGATGCATCAGGAGACTGACTGATTTGATATCTGTGTGTGAGTCCTCTGAATATGTACATGAAGTAGTATGATGCAGCGGCCGCAGCTTTTTTCCATGACAGATTCCGTTTTGCTTCCATACAGTCTCAGTCGCACATAGATATAAGTGTCAAATATCGCATTAATCAGCACAGTCTCTTTGTGCATTCTAGTCGTATCACGCTGTGGCTAAAATGCATTTTTGGCAAAAAAAAGTAGATTCTCGACACTAGCAGAGTTATGCGGGATTTGGTGGCTCGCTCGCACCAGGCATCCCCCGCTGCATGTTGTATTGAGGCTAAATGTATAGCACGTATTGTACACACATCTATACATTGAGCTGAGCTCCATGTTCGGGAATACCTGCAACAATTTTAACAGGAGAAAATACTCGTATAAGCGCTTATACGAGTATTTTCTCCCGTTTAAATTGTTGCATTTGTTCTGTTTGGGTGTGGTGACACCCTTGAGGAGGATTATATACGTTAAAGCTGTTTTTTTCTTGCGCACATCTCTAAGATAACTTCCCTTTGTTTTTTGGTATGTTCGGGAATACCGGCTGTGACATCACTGAACGTTATCGTTGAACGCTATACCGTTCAACGATAGTCGTCCATCGCCGGCAATCCCGAATCGCCTAGTGTGTACCCGCCTTAACATGATTTACAATATCTTGCAAAAACAAAACAGTCATAATGTTTTGCAATTATTGTTTACATATTTAATGCCTTAATATGCACTCTGGTGTGCTGCATAGGTCACAATGCAAAAGTCAGCTGCTTCCAGCAAGTCTTATGCTCTGCTTTATTACAGCAACAAAAAAATGTCCAATCTGGTGCAGGTGGGAGCCTATACACCCCTTCTTCCGACGGGAAGCAACATGAAGTATTGCAGTTAGCCACGTGGTGTGAGAGCCACAGCAGCTTCAATGCATTCACTTGCACTACAAAATAATTATTGTGAATGTACACCTTATGTGGGTTTGGTTTATTTTGTCAACATGCGAATGTTGACATTATTGACATTCATCATATCCTCCCTGATGAATTGTCGACATGATTAGAATCTCAACAAAATGTCTCTGGTGGTCTAGCGGTGACTTCCCAGGTACGGTGGGTCCAGCATCTCCAGTGGTGTTTGGCGGTCAGTTGATGAATTCCAACAAGTCCAGTGTTGCTTATGGTGGTGAGTATATCGCTAACCCCTAGTGCCTAATCCTAACCTCGCATCCTCTCCCATAGCCTAACCTCGGGACCGTGTAGAAGGGTAGATTCAAGTAGAG